>NC_067121.1:18143473-18449072 GCF_021347895.1 Acanthochromis polyacanthus | reverse complement strand
GTTAATGAAGTTTCAGGTGAACGTAGGCGAAGCAGTGGCGTTGGGGAAAAAGTGGATTTTTTCTGGCGATTTTTTTCACTCCCCATTCATTTTCTATGGACTTTTTCGCAGTTTTTTGCGAATAATTCTGCGAAAAAATGACGAATGTCTTAGAAAAGTCATAGCACACTATTCCCGATGAAGCCGCACGTTTTGATATATAATTTGTTTTGGTTTTCTCAAAGCCCTAGGACTAGTTAGCGAACCGAAAAACGGCGGAATACGTGAAGAATAAAAGACTAGACAATTCCCGCTGGTGCGGAAATCGTGGGAGGGGCTCGGGATGTGTGCATGTCCGGAGCAGCATGGGATAGGCATATTTACTCTAAAGGCTGTGTGAAGGTGAGAGGTTTAACTGGCGTTTCCAGTCTGTCGCAGGCTTTTATTTAGAAATTGTGCTGTGCTTTTATTTTGAAAGGCAAAGACAAGAAGATCTCACCTGGTCAAAATTTCAATTGGAGTTACTGTAAAGGCTGTGTGAAGCTGAGAGGTTTAACTGGTGTTTCCAGTCTGTCGCAGGCTTTTATTTTGAAATTGTGCTGTGCTTTTATTTTGAAAGGCAGAGACAAGAAGATCTCACCTGGTCAAAATTTGGATTGGAGTTACTCAAAAGGCTGTGTGAAGCTGAGAGGTTTAACTGGCAAATTGTGTTGTAAAGTAATTTTGAAAGGCAGAGACCTGAAGATCTCACCTGGTCAACATTTGGATTGGAGTTACTATAAAGGCTGTGTTAAGCTGAGAGGTTTAACTGGCATTTCCAGTCTGTCTCAGGCTTTTATTTTGAAATTGTGCTGTGCTTTTATTTTGAAAGTCAGTGACAGGAAGATCACACCTGGTCAAAATTTGGATTGGAGTTACTATAAAGGCTGTATGAAGCTGAGAGGTTTAACTGGCATTTCTTGTTTTTCGCAGGCTTTTATTATGAAATTGTGCCCTGCTTTCATTTTGAAAGGCAAAGACAGGGAGATTTCACCTGGTCAAAATTTGGATTGGAGTTACTCCAAACCAGGGGTGTCAAACTCAGTTCCTGGAGGTCCACTATCCTCTATGTTTTATATGTTTCCCTCTTCCAGCACACCTTATTCAAATAATCAGCTGATCATTAAGCTCAGCAGAAGCCTGATAACGAGCCTGATCATTTGAATCAGGTGTGTTGGAACTGAGTTTGACACCCCTGCTCTAAAGGCTGTGTGAAGCTGAGAGGTTTAACTGATTTTCAGGCTGAAATGCAGCTCCTGTGGAGGTATTGGGCGTGAAGGTGGGTGTGGCACTCCAATGAGTCTGTGTGTGTGCGTGCCACCATGCCTGCGCGTGTGTAAGGGCGGTTGCTATGGGCCCCCATAGCAACGGTGCCTGCCACAGACAGCAGAAAAGTGCTTCTCAGCAGCAGCGCGCAACGTCTCATTTTGGCGCTAATTGTGGGCTAACCGTGAACGCTAGCTGAAAACCGAAATGACCGTGAGCGAGAGGAAGGCCGTGGCTTTCCATAAATGTAATTGTTGTCCAAATATTGTGAGAAATGACCGAGTTACAGCGATTTAAAAAACACTGTCCCTCCATGAGCCAGAGGATTCAGTTTACATTGGTTCCTATGGAGAGAACGGTGCGACTTTGGTCTAAACTGCTGCCTGCCATTTCACTTCAGAAAGAGCGAGGTCTTCAAACTTGGATTCATTTGAATCCCAGGAAAATTGTTTACAATCTGACAAAATTTCATTCCCTAACATTTATGGTTTGGTCGTGAGGGCGATTCGGTCGTGAAATTTTCAGGCGGATTTTTCTCCTCTCCTCCACTCTACCAACTGACATGCCGCACTCTAACCAGAGCAGATTTTGAGAATTTTCACTTTTTTGAGGACTCACTGATGAAAAACTGTAAATCTCAGCCTGACATAAACTACATTCCTGCGGAGACAAGAGAAATCACTGCGTTTTGATGGCTAAATGAAGTTTCTAGGTGAACGTATGGCGAAGCAGTGGCGTTTGGAAAAAAGTGGATTTTTTGAGCCGATTTTTTTCACTCCCCATTCATTTTCTATGGGACTTTTCTCGCAGTTTTTTGCGAATAATTCTGCGAAAAAATGACGAATTTCTTAGAAAAGTCATAGCCCGGGATTCCCGATGAAGCCGCACGTTTTGATATATAATTTGCTTTGGTTTTCTCAAAGGCCTGGGACGAGTTAGCGACCGAAAAACGGCGGAAACGTTAGGAATAACTAGACAATTCCCGCTGGTGCGGAAATCGTGGGAGGGGCTCGGGATGTGTGCATGTCCGGAGAGGCGTATTTATTCTAACGGCTGTGTGAAGCTGAGAGGTTTTGGTGACATTTTCCGGTCCGTCACAGACTTTAATTTTAAAATTGTGCTGTGCTTTTATTTTCAAAGGCAGAGACATGAAGATCTCACCTGGTCAAAATTTGGACTGGAGATACTCTAAAGGCTGTGTGAAGCTGAGAGGTTGAACTGGCAAATTGTGCAGTGCTTTTAATTTGAAAGGCAGAGACAGGAAGATCTCACCTGGTCAAAATTTGGATTGGAGTTACTATAAAGGCTGTGAGAAGCTGAGAGGTTTAACTGGCATTTCCAATCTGTCGCTGGCTTTTATTTTGAAATTGTGCTTTGCTTTTATTTTGAAAGGCAAAGACAGGTAGATTTCACCCTGTCAAAATTTGGATTGGAGTTACCCCAAAGCAGGGGTGTCAAACTCAGTTCCTGGAGGTCCACTATCCTCTCTGTTTTAGATGTTTACCTCTTCCAACACACCTGATTCAAATGATGAGCTTATCATGAAGCTCTGCAGAAGCATTATAACAAGCCTGATCATTTGAATCAGGTGATTTGGAACAGGGAAACATCTAAAACATAGAGGATTGGAGTTACTCTAAAGGCTGAGTGAAGCTGAGAGGTTTAACTGGCGTTTCCAGTCCGTCACAGGCTTTATTTTAAAATTGTGCTGTGCTTTTATTTCGAAAGGCAGAGATTTGAAGATCTCACCTGGTCAAAATTTGGACTGGAGTTATTGTAAAGGCTGTGTGAAGCTGAGAGGTTTAACTGGTGTTTTCGGGCCCATTGCAGGCTTTTATTTTGAAATTGTGCTGTGCTTTTATTTTGAAAGGGAAAGACAGGAAGATCTCACCTGGTCAACATTTGGATTGGAGTTACTCTAAAGCAGGGGTGTCAAACTCTGTTCCTGGAGGTCCACTATCCTCTATGTTTTAGATGTTTCCCTCTTCCAACACACCTGATTCAAATTATCAGCTCATCATCAAGCACAGCAGAAGCCTGATAACGAGCCTGATCATTTGAATCAGGTGTGTTGGAACTGAGTTTGACACCGCTGCTGTAAAGGCTGTGTGAAGCTGAGAGGTTGAACAGATTTTCAGGCTGAAATGCAGCTCCTGTGGAGGTATTGGGTGTGAAGGTGGGTGTGGCACTCCAATGAGTCTGTGTGTGTGCGTGGGAGCATGCCTGCGCGTGTGTAAGGGCGGTTGCTATGGGCCCCATAGCAACGGTGCCTGCCACAGACAGCAGAAAAGTGCTTCTCAGCAGCAGCGCGCAACGTCTCATTCTGGCGCTAATTGTGGACTAACCGTGAATGGTAGCTGAAAACTAAAATGACCGTGAGCGAGAGGAAGGCTGTGGCTTTCCATAAATGTAATTATTTTCCAAATATTGTGAGAAATGACCGAGTTACAGCGATTTAAAAAACACTGTCCCTCCATGAGGCAGATGATTCAGTTTACATTGGTTCTTATGGAGAGAACGGTGCAACTTTGGTCTAAACTGCTGCCTGCCATTTCACTTCAGAAAGAGCAAGATCTTCAAACTTGGATTCATTTGAATCCCAGGAAATTTGTCTACAATCTGACCAAATTTCATTCTCCTGTCTGTTATCGTTTGGTCGTGAGGGCGATGCGATCGGGAAATTTTCAGGCGGATTTCTCTCCTCTCCTCCACTCTACCAACTGACATGCCGCACTCTAACCAGAGCAGATTTTGAGAATTTTCACTTTTTTGAGGACTCACTGATGAAAAACTGTAAATCTCAGCCTGACATAAAATACATTCCTGCGGAGACAAGAAAAATCACTGCATTTTGATGGTTAAATGAAGTTTCTAGGTGAACGTATGGCGAAGGAGTGGCGTTTGGAAAAAAGTGGATTTTTTCAGCCGATTTTTTTCGGTCCCCATTCATTTTCAATGGGACTTTTTTCGCAGTTTTTTGCGAATAATTCTGCGATAAAATGACGAATTTCTTAGAAAAGTCATAGCCCGGGATTCCCGATGAAGCCGCACGTTTTGATATATAATTTGTTTTGGTTTTCTCAAAGCCCTAGGACGAGTTAGCGACCGAAAAACGGCGGAAACGTGAAGAAAAGAGAATAATAAACGCAGCAGGAGAACAATAGTGGCTCGTGGCTTCGCCACGAGCCACTCTCCTCCCATTGCTTTGCAATGGAGAGGAGAGTGGCTCGTGTCGAAGCCCGAGCCCCTAACTAGACAATTCCCGCACGCGGAAATCGTGGGAGGGGCTCGGGATGTGTGCATATCCGGAGCTGGGCAGGAGAGGGGTATTTTTTGGTCCGTCACAGGCTTTTATTTTGAAATTGTGCTTTGCTTTTATTTTGAAAGGCAGAGACAGGAAGATCAGACCTGGTTAAAATTTGGATTCGAGTAAAGGCTGTGTGAAGCTGAGAGATTTAACTGGAGTTTTCAGTCCGTCGCAGGCTTTTATTTTGAAATTGTGCTGTGCTTTTATTTTGAAGGAGAGACAGGAAGATCTCACCTGGTCAAAATTTGGATTGGAGTTACTGTAAAGGCTGTGTGAAACTGAGAAGTATAACTGGCAAATTGTGCTGTGCTTTCATTTTGAAAGGCAGAGACAGGAAGATCTCACCTGGTCAAAATTTGGATTGGAGTTACTGTAAAGGCTGTGTGAAGCTGAGAGGTTTCACTGGCGTTTCCAGTCCGTCACAGGCTTTTATGTTAAAATTGTGCTGTGCTTTTATTTGAAAGGCAGAGATGGGAAGATCTCACCTGGTCAAACTTTGGATTGGAGGTACTGTGAAGGCTGTGTGAAGCTGAGAGGTTTAACTGGCGTTTTCCAGTCTCTCATAGGCTTTTATTTGGAAATTTTGCTGTGCTTTTAGTTTGAAAGGCAGAGACAGGAAGATCTCACCTGGTCAAAAATTGGATTAGAATAAAGGCTGTGTGAAGCTGAGAGGTTCAACTGGCATTTCTGGTCCATGGCAGGCTTTTATTTTGAAATTGTGCTGTGCTTTTATTTTGAAAGGCAAAGACAGGAAGATCTGACCTGGTCAAAATTTGGATTGGAGTTACTGTAAAGCAGGGGTGTCTAACTCAGTTCCCGGAGGACCACTATCCTCTGTGTTCTAGATGTTTCCTTCTTACAACACACCTGATTCAAATGATTAGCTATCATGAAGCTCAGCAGAAGCCTGATAACGAGCCTGATCATTTGAATCATGTGTGTTGGAACTGAGTTTGACACCCCTGCTCTAAAGGCTGTGTGAAGCTGAGAGGTTTAACTGGTGTTTTCAGGCCCATCGCAGGCTTTTATTTTGAAATTGTGCTGTGCTTTTATTTTGAAAGGGAAAGGCAGGAAGATCTCACCTGGTCAACATTTGGATTGGAGTTACTGTAAAGCAGGGGTGTCAAACTCAGTTCCTGGAGGCCCACTATCCTCTTTGTTCTAGATGTTTCCATCTTACATCATAAAGCTCAGGAGAAGCCTGATAACGAGCCTGATCATTTGAATCAGGTGTGTTGGAACTGAGTTTGACACCCCTGCTGTAAAGGCTGTGTGAAGCTGAGAGTTTGAACTGATTTTCAGGCTGAAATGCAGCTCCTGTGGAGGTATTGGGTGTGAAGGTGGGTGTGGCACACTAATGAGTCTGTGTGTGTGCGTGGGAGCATGCCTGCGCGTGTGTAAGGGCGGTTGCTATGGGCCCCATAGCAACGGTGCCTGCCACAGACAGCAGAAAAGTGCTTCTCAGCAGCAGCGCGCAACGTCTCGTTCTGGCGCTAATTGTGGGCTAACCGTGAACGCTACCTGAAAACCGACATGACCGTGAGTGAGAGGAGGGCTGTGGCTTTCCATAAATGTAATTATTTTCCAAATATTGTGAGAAATGACCGAGTTACAGCGATTTAAAAAACACTGTCCCTCCATGAGGCAGATGATTCAGTTTACATTGGTTCCAATGGAGAGAACGGTGCGACTTTGGTCTAAACTGCTGCCTGCCATTTCACTTCAGAAAGAGCTAGATCTTCAAACTTGGATTCATTTGAATCCCAGGAAAATTGTCTACAATCTGACCAAATTTCATTTTCCTAACTCTTATGGTTTGGTCGTGAGGGCGATGCGATCGTGAAATTTTCAGGCGGATTTTTCACCTCTCCTCCACTCTACCAACTGACATGCCGCACTCTAACCAGAGCAGATTTTGAGAATTTTCACTTTTTTGAGGACTCACTGATCAAAAACTATAAATCTCAGCCTGACACAAAATACATTCCTACGAAGACAAGAAAAATCACTGCATTTTGATGGTTAAATGACTTTTCTAGGTGAACGTATGGCGAAGGAGTGGCGTTTGGAAAAGAGTGGATTTTTTTTTTCAGTCCCCATTCATTTCTATGGGAATTTTTTCGCAGTTTTTTGAGAATAATTCTGCGATAAAATGACGAATTTCTTAGAAAAGTCATAGCCCGGGATTCCCGATGAAGCCGCACGTTTTGATATATAATTTGTTTTGGTTTTCTCAAAGCCCTAGGACGAGTTAGCGACCGAAAAACGGCGGAAACGTTAATAATAAAAGATAAACGCAGCAGGAGAACAATAGTGGCTCGTGGCTTCGCCACGAGCCACTCTCCTCCCATTGCTTTGCAATGGAGAGGAGAGTGGCTCGTGTCGAAGCCCGAGCCCCTAATAATAACTAGACAATTCCCGCTCGCGGAAATCGTGGGAGGGGCTCGGGATGTGTGCATGTCCGGAGAGGCGTATTTATTCTAACGGCTGTGTGAAGCTGAGAGGTTTTGGTGATATTTTCTGGTCCGTCACAGACTTTTATTTTAAAATTGTGCTGTGCTTTTATTTTCAAAGGCAGAGACATGAAGATCTCACCTGGTCAAAATTTGGATTGGAGATACTCTAAAGGCTGTGTGAAGCTGAGAGGTTGAACTGGCAAATTGTGCTGTGCTTTTAATTTGAAAGGCAGAGACAGGAAGATCTCACCTGGTCAAAATTTGGATTGGAGTTACTGTAAAGCTGGGGTGTCAAACTCAGTTCCTGGAGGACCACAATCCTCTGTGTTCTAGATGTTTCCTTCTTACAACACACCTGATTCAAATGATTAGCTATCATTAAGCTTAGCAGAAGCCTGATAACGAGCCTGATCATTTGTATCAGGTGTGTTGGAACTGAGTTTGACACCCCTGTTCTAAAGGCTGTGTGAAGCTGAGATGTTGAACTGGCATTTCCAGTCTGTCGCAGGCTTTTATTTAGAAATTGTGCTGTGCTTGTATTTTGAAAGGCAGAGACAGGAAGATCTCACCTGGTCAAAATTTGGATTGGAGTTATTGTAAAGGCTGTGTGAAGCTGAGAGGTTTAACTGGTGTTTTCAGGCCCATAGCTGGCTTTTATTTTGAAATTGTGCTGTGCTTTTATTTTGAAAGGTAAAGAAAGGAAGATCTCACCTGGTCAACATTTGGATTGGAGTTACTCTAAAGCAGGGGTGTCAAACTCAGTTCCTGGAGGTCAACTATCCTCTATGTTCTAGATCTTTCCCTCTTCCAACACACCTGTTTCAAATAATCAGCTCATCATCAAGCTCAGCAGAAGCCTGATAACGAGCCTGATCATTTGAATCAGGTGTGTTGGAACTGAGTTTGACACCCCTGCTCTAAAGGCTGTGTGAAGCTGAGAGGTTGAACTGATTTTCAGGCTGAAATGCAGCTCCTGTGGAGGTATTGGGTGTGAAGGTGGGTGTGGCACACCAATGAGTCTGTGTGTGTGCGTGGGAGCATGCCTGCGCGTGTGTAAGGGCGGTTGCTATGGGCCACCATAGCAACGGTGCCTGCCACAGACAGCAGAAAAGTGCTTCTCAGCAGCAGCGCGCAACGTCTCGTTCTGGCGCTAATTGTGGGCTAACCGTTAATGCTAGCTGAAAACCGAAATGACCGTGAGCGAGAGGAAGGCTGTGGCTAACCAGAAATGTAATTATTTTCCAAATATTGTGAGAAATGACCGAGTTACAGCGATTTAAAAAACACTATCCCTCCATGAGGCAGATGATCCAGTTTACATTGGTTCTTATGGAGAGAACGGTGCAACTTTGGTCTAAACTACTGCCTGCCATTTCACTTCAGAAAGAGCTAGGTCTTCAATCTTGGATTCATTTGAATCCCAGGAAAACTGTTTACAATCTGACCAAATTTCATCTCCTATCTCTTATCGTTTGGTCATGAGGGCGATGCGATCGAGAAATTTTCAGGCGGATTTTTCACCTCTCCTCCACTCTACCAACTGACATGCCGCACTCTAACCAGAGCAGATTTTGAGAATTTTCACTTTTTTGAGGACTCACTGATGAAAAACTATAAATCTCAGCCTGACATAAACTACATTCCTGCGGAGACAAGAAAAATCACTGCGTTTTGATGGTTAAATGACGTTTCTAGGTGAACGTATGGCGAAGGAGTGGCGTTTGGAAAAAAGTGGATTTTTTCAGCCGATTTTTTTCACTCCCCATTCATTTTCAATGGGAATTTTTTCGCAGTTTTTTGCGAATAATTCTGCGATAAAATGACGAATTTCTTAGAAAAGTCATAGCACACTATTCCCGATGAAGCCGCACGTTTTGATATATAATTTGTTTTGGTTTTCTCAAAGCCCTAGGACGAGTTAGCGACCGAAAATCGGCGGAAACGTGAAGAAAAATGATATTGGGGTAGTAATGGAAATACTAGACAATTCCCGCTGGTGCGGAAATCGTGGGAGGGGCTCGGGATGTGTGCATGTCCAGAGCGGCGCGGTAGAGGCATATTTACTCTAAAGGCTGTGTGAAGCTGAGAGGTTTAACTGGCGTTTCCGGTCCGTCGCAGGCTTTTATTTTGAAATTGTGCTGTGCTTTTATTTTGAAAGACAGAGACAGGAAGATCTCACCTGGTAAAAATTTGGATTGGAGTTACTGTAAAGGTTGTGTGAAGCTGAGAGGCTTAACTGGCAAATTCTGCTGTGCTTTTATTTTGAAAGGCAAAGACAGGAAGATCTCACCTGGTCAACATTTGGATTGGAGTTACTGTAAAGGCCGTGTGAAGCTGAGAGGTTTAACATGCATTTCCAGTCCGTCGAAGGCTTTATTTAGAAATTGTGTCCTGCTTTTATTTTGAAAGGCAAAGACAGGAAGATCTCACCTGGTCAACATTTGGATTGGAGTTACTCTAAAGCAGGGGTGTCAAACTCAGTTCCTGGAGGTCCACTATCCTCTATGTTCTAGATGTTTCCTTCTTACAACACACCTGATTCAAATTATTAGCTATCATTAAGCTCAGCAGAAGCCTGATAACGAGCCTGATCATTTGAATCAGGTGTGTTGGAACTGAGTTTAACACCCCTGCTCTCAAGGCTGTGTGAAGCTGAGAGGTTGAACAGATTTTCAGGCTGAAATGCAGCTCCTGTGGAGGTATTGGGTGTGAAGGTGGGTGTGGCACTCCAATGAGTCTGTGTGTGTGCGTGCGAACATGCCTGCGCGTGTGTAAGGGCGGTTGCTATGGGCCCCATAGCAACAGTGCCTGCCACAGACAGCAGAAAAGTGCTTCTCAGCAGCAGCGCGCAACGTCTCGTTCTGGCGCTAATTGTGGGCTAACCGTTAATGCTAGCTGAAAACCGAAATGACCGTGAGCGAGAGGAAGGCTGTGGCTATCCATACATGTGATTATTTTCCAAATATTGTGAGAAATGACCGAGTTACAGCGATTTAAAAAACACTGTCCCTCCATGAGGCAGATGATTCAGTTTACATTGGTTCCTATGGAGAGAACGGTGCAACTTTGGTCTAAACTGCTGCCTGCCATTTGACTTCAGAAAGAGCTAGGTCTTCAAACTTGGATTCATTTGAATCCCAGGAAAATTGTTTACAATCTGACCAAATTTCATTCCCCTAACATTTATGGTTTGGTCGTGAGGGCGATGCGATCGTGAAATTTTCATGCGGATTTTTCTCCTCTCCTCCACTCTACCAACTGACATGCCGCACTCTAACCAGAGCAGATTTTGAGAATTTTCCCTTTTTTGAGGACTCACTGATCAAAAACTATAAATCTGAGCCTGACATAAAATACATTCCTACGAAGACAAGAAAAATCACTGCGTTTTGATGGTTAAATGAAGTTTCTAGGTGAACGTATGGCGAAGGAGTGGCGTTTGGAAAAAAGTGGATTTTTTGAGCCGATTTTTTTCCGTCCCCATTCATTTTCTATGGGACTTTTTTCGCAGTTTTTTGCGAATAATTCTGCGATAAAATGACGAATTTCTTAGAAAAGTCATAGCCCGCGATTCCCGAAGAAGCCGCACGTTTTGATATATAATTTATTTTGGTTTTCTCAAAGGCCTAGGACTAGTTAGCGACCGAAAAACGGCGGAAACGTTAAGAATAAAACGGAATAATAATAAACGCCACAGGAGAACAATAGTGGCTCGTGGCTTCGCCACGAGCCACTCTCCTCCCATTGCTTTGCAATGGAGAGGAGAGTGGCTCGTGTCGAAGCCCGAGCCCCTAACTAGACAATTCCCGCTCGCGGAAATCGTGAGAGGGGCTCGGGATGTGTGCATGTCCGGAGCTGGACAGGAGAGGGTTATTTTTTGGTCCGTCACAGGCTTTTATTTTGAAATTGTGCTGTGCTTTTATTTTGAAAGGCAGAGACAGGAAGACCTCACCTGATCAAAATTTGGATTGGAGTTATTGTAAAGGCTGTGTGAAGCTGAGAGGTTTAACTGGCGTTTCCAGTACGTCACAGGCTTTTATTCTGAAATTGTGCTGTGCTTTTATTTTGAAAGGCAGAGACAGGAAGATCTCACCTGGTCAAAATTTGGATTGAAGTTACTGTAAAGGCTGTGTGAAGCTGAGAGGTTTAACTGGTGTTTCCAGTCCGTCGCAGGGTTTTATTTTGAAATTGTGCTGTGCTTTTATTGTGAAAGGCAGAGACAGGAAGATCTCACCTGGTCAAAATTGGATTGGAGTTACTCAAAAGGCTGTGTGAAGCTGAGAGGTTTAACTGGCAAATTGTGCTGTAAAGTAATTTTGAAAGGCAGAGACAGGAAGATCTCACCTGGTCAAAATTTGAATTGGAGTTACTCTAAAGCAGGGGTGTCAAACTCAGTTCCTGGAGGTCAACTATCCTGTATGTTTTAGATGTTTCCCTCTTCCAACACACCTGTTTCAAATAATCACCTCATCATCAAGCTCAGCAGAAGCCTGATAACGAGCCTGATCATTTGAATCAGGTGTGTTGGAACTGAGTTTGACACCCCTGCAACAATGGCTGTGTGAAGCTGAGAGGTTGAACTTATTTCAGGCTGAAATGCAGCTCCTGTGGAGGTATTGGGTGTGAAGGTGGGTGTGGCACACCAATGAGTCTGTGTGTGTGCGTGAGACTCTGCCTGAGTCCTGCTCGCGCGTGTGTAAGGGCCGTTGCTATGGGCCTGCATAGCAACGGTGCCTGCCACAGACAGCAGAAAAGTGCTTCTCAGCAGCAGCGTGCAACGTCTCGTTCTGGCGCTAATTGTGGGCTAACCATTAATGGTAGCTGAAAACTAAAATGACCGTGAGCGAGAGGAAGGCTGTGGCTTTCCATAAATGTAATTATTTTCCAAATATTGTGAGAAATGACCGAGTTACAGCGATTTAAAAAACACTGTCCCTCCATGAGCCAGATGATCCAATTTACATTGGTTCCTATGGAGAGAAGGGTGCGACTTTGCTCTAAACTGCTGCCTGCCATTTCCCTTCAGAAAGAGATAGGTCTTCAAACTTGGATTCATTTGAATCCCAGGAAATTGTGTACAATCTGACCAAATTTCATTCCCCTAACATTTATCGTTTGGTCGTGAGGGCGATGCGATCGGGAAATTTTCAGGCGAATTTTTCACCTCTCCTCCACTCTACCAACTGACATGCCGCACTCTAAACAGAGCAGATTTTGAGAATTTTCACTTTTTTGAGGACTCACTGATGAAAAACTGTAAATCTCAGCCTGACATAAAATACATTCCTGTGGAGACAAGAAAAATCACTGCGTTTTGATGGTTAAATGAAGTTTCTAGGTGAACGTATGGCGAAGCAGTGGCGTTTGGAAAAAAGTGGATTTTTGAGCCGATTTTTTTCGCTCCCCATTCATTTCCTATGGGACTTTTTTCGCAGTTTTTTGCGAATAATTCTGCGAAAAAATGACAAATTTCTTAGAAAAGTCATAGCCCGGGATTCCCGATGAAGCCGCACGTTTTGATATATAATTTGTTTTGGTTCTCTCAAAGCCCTAGGACTAGTTAGCGACCGAAAAACGGCGGAAACGTGAATAAAAGATAATAATAATAAACGCTTTTTTCACAGGAGAACAATAGTGGCTCGTGGCTTCGCCACGAGCCACTCTCCTCCCATTGCTTTGCAATGGAGAGGAGAGTGGCTCGTGTCGAAGCCCGAGCCCCTAACTAGACAATTCCCGCTCGCGGAAATCGTGGGAGGGGCTCGGGATGTGTGCATGTCCGGAGAGCGTATTTATTCTAACGGCTGTGTGAAGCTGAGAGGTTTTGGTGATATTTTCTGGTCCGTCACAGACTTTTATTTTAAAATTGTGCTGTGCTTTTATTTTCAAAGGCAGAGACATGAAGATCTCACCTGGTCAAAATTTGGATTGGAGATACTCTAAAGGCTGTGTGAAGCTGAGAGGTTGAACTGGCAAATTGTGCTGTGCTTTTAATTTGAAAGGCAGAGACAGGAAGATCTCACCTGGTCAAAATTTGGATTGGAGTTACTGTAAAGCTGGGGTGTCAAACTCAGTTCCTGGAGGACCACAATCCTCTGTGTTCTAGATGTTTCCTTCTTACAACACACCTGATTTCAAATGATTAGCTATCATTAAGCTTAGCAGAAGCCTGATAACGAGCCTGATCATTTGTATCAGGTGTGTTGGAACTGAGTTTGACACCCCTGTTCTAAAGGCTGTGTGAAGCTGAGATGTTGAACTGGCATTTCCAGTCTGTCGCAGGCTTTATTTAGGAAATTGTGCTGTGCTTGTATTTTGAAAGGCAGAGACAGGAAGATCTCACCTGGTCAAAATTTGGATTGGAGTTATTGTAAAGGCTGTGTGAAGCTGAGAGGTTTAACTGGTGTTTCAGGCCCATAGCTGGCTTTTATTTTGAAATTGTGCTGTGCTTTTATTTTGAAAGGTAAAGAAAGGAAGATCTCACCTGGTCAACATTTGGATTGGAGTTACTCTAAAGCAGGGGTGTCAAACTCAGTTCCTGGAGGTCAACTATCCTCTATGTTCTAGATCTTTCCCTCTTCCAACACACCTGTTTCAAATAATCAGCTCATCATCAAGCTCAGCAGAAGCCTGATAACGAGCCTGATCATTTGAATCAGGTGTGTTGGAACTGAGTTTGACACCCCTGCTCTAAAGGCTGTGTGAAGCTGAGAGGTTGAACTGATTTTCAGGCTGAAATGCAGCTCCTGTGGAGGTATTGGGTGTGAAGGTGGGTGTGGCACACCAATGAGTCTGTGTGTGTGCGTGGGAGCATGCCTGCGCGTGTGTAAGGGCGGTTGCTATGGGCCACCATAGCAACGGTGCCTGCCACAGACAGCAGAAAAGTGCTTCTCAGCAGCAGCGCGCAACGTCTCGTTCTGGCGCTAATTGTGGGCTAACCGTTAATGCTAGCTGAAAACCGAAATGACCGTGAGCGGAGAGGAAGCTGTGGCTAACCAGAAATGTAATTATTTTCCAAATATTGTGAGAAATGACCGAGTTACAGCGATTTAAAAAACACTATCCCTCCATGAGGCAGATGATCCAGTTTACATTGGTTCTTATGGAGAGAACGGTGCAACTTTGGTCTAAACTACTGCCTGCCATTTCACTTCAGAAAGAGCTAGGTCTTCAATCTTGGATTCATTTGAATCCCAGGAAAACTGTTTACAATCTGACCAAATTTCAATCTCCTATCTCTTATCGTTTGGTCATGAGGGCGATGCGATCGAGAAATTTTCAGGCGGATTTTTCACCTCTCCTCCACTCTACCAACTGACATGCCGCACTCTAACCAGAGCAGATTTTGAGAATTTTCACTTTTTGAGGACTCACTGATGAAAAACTATAAATCTCAGCCTGACATAAACTACATTCCTGCGGAGACAAGAAAAATCACTGCGTTTTGATGGTTAAATGACGTTTCTAGGTGAACGTATGGCGAAGGAGTGGCGTTTGGAAAAAAGTGGATTTTTTCAGCCGATTTTTTTCACTCCCCATTCATTTTCCAATGGGAATTTTTTCGCAGTTTTTTGCGAATAATTCTGCGATAAAATGGACGAATTTCTTAGAAAAGTCATAGCACACTATCCCGATGAAGCCGCACGTTTTGATATATAATTTGTTTTGGTTTTCTCAAAGCCCTAGGACGAGTTAGCGACCGAAAATCGGCGGAAACGTGAAGAAAAAATGATATTGGGGTAGTAATGGAATACTAGACAATTCCCGCTGGTGCGGAAATCGTGGAGGGGCTCGGATGGTGCATGTCCGGAGAGGCATATTTCAACGTTTTCCGGTCTGTCGCAGGCTTTATTTTGAAATTGTGCTGTGCTTTTATTTTGAAAGGCAGAGACAGGAAGATCTCACCTGGTCAAAATTTGGATTGGAGTCACTCTAAAGGATGTGTGAAGCTGAGAGATTTAACTGGCGTTTCCAGTCTGTCGCAGGCTTTTACTTTGAAATGTGCTGTGCTGTTATTTTGAAAGGAGGAGACGGGTAGATCTCACCTGGTCAAATTTGGATTGGAGTTATTGTAAAGGCTGTGTGAAGCTGAGAGGTTTAAACTGGTGTTTTCAGGCCCATCACAGGCTTTTATTTGAAATTGTGCTGTGCTTTTATTGTGAAAGGCAGAGACAGGAAGATCTCACCTGGTTGAAAATTTGGGATTGGAGTTACTGTAAAGCAGGGGTGTCAAACTCAGTTCCTGGAGGACCACTATACTCTATGTTTTAGATGTGTCCCTCTTCCAACACTCCTGATTAAATGATCAGCTTATTATTAAGCTCAGCAGAAGCCTGATAACGAGCCTGATCATTTGAATCAGGTGTGTTGGAAGAGGTAAACATGTAAAACATAGAGGATTGGAGTTACTCTAAAGGCTGTGTTAAGCTGAGAGGTTTAACTGGCAAATTGTGCTGTGCTTTCATTTTGAAAAGGCAGAGACAGGAAGATTTCACCTGGTCAAAATTTGGATTGGAGTTACTCAAAAGGCTGTGTGAAGCTGAGAGGTCTAACTGGCCTTTCCAGTCCTTCACAGGCTTTTATTTTGAAATTCTGCTGTTTTTTTATTTGAAAGGCAGAGAAAGGAAGATTTCACCTGGTCAAAATTTGGATTGGAGTTACTCAAAGGCTGTGTTAAGCTGAGAGGTTAAACTGGCGTTTTCGGGTTCATCGCAGGCTTTTATTTTGAAATTGTGCTGTGCTTTTATTTTGAAAGGCAGAGACAGGAAGATCTCACCTGGTCAAAATTTGGATTGGAGTTACTCTAAAGGCTGTGTCAAGCTGAGAGGTTTAACTGGCATTTTTTGGTCTGTTGCAGGCTTTTATTTTTGAAATTTTGCTGTGCTTTTATTTTGAAAGGCAGAGACAGGAAGATCAGACCTGGTTAAAATTTGGATTGGAGTAAAGGCTGTGTGAAGCTGAGAGGTTTAACTGGAGTTTTCAGTCCGTCGCAGGCTTTTATTTTGAAATTGTGCTGTGCTTTTATTTTGATAGGCAAAGACAGGAAGATCTCACCAGGTCAAAATTTGGATTAGAGTTACTCTAAAGCAGGGGTGTCTAACTCAGTTCCTGGAGGTCCACTATCCTCTATGTTCTAGATGTTCCTTCTTACAACACACCTGATTCAAATAATCAGCTCATCATCAAGCTCAGCAGAAGCCTGATAACGAGCCTGATCATTTGAATCAGGTGTGTTGGAACTGAGTTTGACACCCCTGCTCCTAAAGGCTGTGTGAAGCTGAGAGGTTGAACTGATTTTCAGGCTGAAATGCAGCTCCTGTGGAGGTATTGGGTGTGAAGGTGGGTGTGGCACACCAATGAGTCTGTGTGTGTGCGTGGGAGCATGCCTGCGCGTGTGTAAGGGCGGTTGCTATGGGCCCCCATAGCAACGGTGCCTGCCACAGACAGCAGAAAAGTGCTTCTCAGCAGCAGCGCGCAACGTCTCGTTCTGGCGCTAATTGTGGGCTAACCGTGAATGCTAGCTGAAAACCGAAATGACCGTGAGCGAGAGGAAGGCCGTGGCTTTCCATAAATGTAATTATTTTCCAAATATTGTGAGAAATGACCGAGTTACAGCGATTTAAAAACACTGTCCCTCCCTTGAGCCAGAGGATTCAGTTTACATTGGTTCCTATGGAGAGAACGGTGCGACTTTGGTCTAAACTGCTGCCTGCCATTTCACTTCAGAAAGAGCTTGGTCTTCAAACTTGGATTCATTTGAATCCCAGGAAAATTGTTTACAATCTGACAAAATTTCATTCCCCCTAACATTTATGGTTTGGTCGTGAGGGCGATGCGATCGTGAAATTTTCAGGCGGATTTTTCTCCTCTCCTCCACTCTACCAACTGACATGCCGCACTCTAACCAGAGCAGATTTTGAGAATTTTCACTTTTTTGAGGACTCACTGATCAAAAACTGTAAATCTCAGCCTGACATAAAATACATTCCTGCGGAGACAAGAAAAATCCCTGCGTTTTGATGGTTAAATGAAGTTTCTAGGTGAACGTATGGCGAAGGAGTGGCGTTTGGAAAAAGTGGATTTTTTTCAGCCGATTTTTTTCACTCCCCATTCATTTTCAATGGGACTTTTTTGCGCAGTTTTTTGCGAATAATTCTGCGATAAAATGACGATTTTCTTAGAAAAGTCATAGCACACTATTCCCGATGAAGCCGCACGTTTTGATATATAATTTGCTTGGTTTTCTCAAAGCCCTAGGACGAGTTAGCGACCGAAAATTGGCGGAAACGTGAAAAAAGATAATAATAAACGCTTTTTTCACAGGAGACCAATAGTGGCTCGTGGCTTCGCCACGAGCACTCTCCTCCCATTGCTTTGCAATGGAGGAGGAGAGTGGCTCGTGTCGAAGCCCGAGCCCCTAAACTAGACAATTCCCGCTCGCGGAAATCGTGGGAGGGGCTCGGGATGTGTGCATGTCCGGACAGGCGTATTTATTCTAACGGCTGTGTGAAGCTGAGAGGTTTTGGTGACATTTTCCGGTCCGTCACAGACTTTTATTTTAAAATTGTGCTGTGTTTTTATTTTCAAAGGCAGAGACATGAAGATCTCACCTGGTCAAAATTTGGACTGGAGATACTCTAAAGGCTGTGTGAAGCTGAGAGGTTGAACTGGCAAATTGTGCAGTGTTTTTAATTTGAAAGGCAGAGACAGGAAGATCTCACCTGGTCAAAATTTGGATTGGAGTTACTATAAAGGCTGTGAGAAGCTGAGAGGTTTAACTGGCATTTCCAATCTGTCGCTGGCTTTTATTTTGAAATTGTGCTTTGCTTTTATTTTGAAAGGCAAAGACAGGTAGATTTCACCCTGTCAAAATTTGGATTGGAGTTACCCCAAAGCAGGGGTGTCAAACTCAGTTCCTGGAGGTCCACTATCCTCTCTGTTTTAGATGTTTACCTCTTCCAACACACCTGATTCAAATGATGAGCTTATCATGAAGCTCTGCAGAAGCATTATAACAAGCCTGATCATTTGAATCAGGTGATTTGGAAACAGGGAAACATCTAAAACATAGAGGATTGGAGTTACTCTAAAGGCTGAGTGAAGCTGAGAGGTTTAACTGGCGTTTCCAGTCCGTCACAGGCTTTTATTTTAAAATTGTGCTGTGCTTTTATTCGAAAGGCAGGGATTTGAAGATCTCACCTGGTCAAAATTTGACTGGAGTTATTGTAAAGCTGTGTGAAGCTGAGAGGTTTAACTGGTGTTTTCGGGCCCATGCAGGCTTTTATTTTGAAATTGTGCTGTGCTTTTATTTTGAAAGGGAAAGACAGGAAGTCTCACCTGGTCAACATTTTGGATTGGAGTTACTCTAAGCAGGGGTGTCAAACTCTGTTCCTGGAGGTCCACTATCCTCTATGTTTTAGATGTTTACCTCTTCCAACACACCTGATTCAAATGATCAGCGTATCATGAAGCTCAGCAGAAGCATTATAACGAGCCTGATCATTTGAATCAGGTGATTTGGAAGAGGGAAACATCTAAAACATAGAGGATTGCAGTTACTCAAAAAGGCTGTGTGAAGCAGAGAGGTTGAACTGGTGTTTTCAGGCCCATCACAGGCTTTTATTTGAAATTGTGCTGTGCTTTTATTTTGAAAAGGGAAAGACAGGAAGATCTCACCTGGTCAAACTTTGGATGGAGTTACTCTAAAGCAGGTGTGTCAAGTCAGTTCCTGGAGGTCAACTGTCTTCGATGTTCTAGATGTTTCCCTCTTCCAACACACCCTGTTTTCAAATAATCAGCTCATCATCAAGCTCAGCAGAGCCTGATAACGAGCCTGATCATTTGAATCAGGTGTGTTGGAACTGAGTTTGACACCCCTGCTGTAAAGGCTGTGTGAAGCTGAGAGGTTGAGCTGATTTTCAGGTGAATTCAGCTTCTGTGTAGGTATTGGGCGTGAAGGTGGGTGTGGCACACCAAATGAAGTCTGTTGGTGATGTGCGTGAGAGCATGCCTGCGCGTGTGTAAGGGCGGTTGCTATGGGCCACCATAGCAACGGTGCCTGCCACAGACAGCAGAAAAGTGCTTCTCAGCAGCACGCGCAACGTCTCGTTCTGGCGCTAATTGTGGGCTAACCGTGAATTGCTAGCTGAAAACTAAAATGACCGTGAGCGAGAGAAGGCCGTGGCTTCCATAAATGTAATTATTTTTAAATATTGTGAGAAATGACCGAGTTACAGCGATTTAAAAAACACTGTCCCTCCATTGAGGCAGATGATTCAGTTTACATTGGTTCTTATGGAGAGAACGGTGCCACTTTGGTCTAAACTGCTGCCTGCCATTTCACTTCAGAAAGAGCTAGGTCTTCAAACTTGATTCATTTGAATCCCAGGAAAATTGTTTACGATCTGACCAAATTTCATTCCCTAACTTTTATGGTTTGGTCGTGAGGGCGATGCGATTGGGAAATTTTCAGGCGGATTTCTCTCCTCTCCTCCACTCTACCAACTGACATGCCGCACTCTAACCAGAGCAGATTTTGAGAATTTTCACTTTTTTGAGGACTCACTGATCAAAAACTGTAAATCCCAGCCAGACATAAAATACATTCCTGCGGAGACAAGAAAAATCACTGCGTTTTGATGGTTAAATGAAGTTTCTAGGTGAACGTATGGTGAAGCAGTGGCGTTTGGAAAAAAGTGGATTTTTTCAGCCGATTTTTTTCCGTCCCCATTCATTTCCTATGGGACTTTTTTCGCAGTTTTTTGCGAATAATTCTGCGAAAAAATGACGAATGTCTTAGAAAAGTCATAGCCCGGGATTCCCGATGAAGCCGCACGTTTTGATATATAATTTGTTTTGATTTTCTCAAAGCCCTAGGACGAGTTAGCGACCGAAAAATGGCGGAAACGTGAAGAAAATATAATAAACGCAACAGGAGAACAATAGTGGCTCGTGGCTTCGCCACGAGCCACTCTCCTCCCATTGCTTTGCAATGGAGAGGAGAGTGGCTCGTGTCGAAGCCCGAGCCCCTAACTAGACAATTCCCGCTCGCGGAAATCGTGAGAGGGGCTCGGGATGTGTGCATGTCCGGAGCTGGACAGGAGAGGGTTATTTTTGGTCCGTCACAGGCTTTTATTTTGAAATTGTGCTGTGCTTTATTTTGAAAGGCAGAGACAGGAAGACCTCACCTGATCAAAATTTGGATTGGAGTTAAAGGCTGTGTGAAGCTGAGAGGTTTAACTGGCGTTTCCAGTACGTCACAGGCTTTTATTCTGAAATTGTGCTGTGCTTTTATTTTGAAAGGCAGAGACAGGAAGATCTCACCTGGTCAAAATTTGGATTGAAGTTACTGTAAAGGCTGTGTGAAGCTGAGAGGTTTAACTGGTGTTTCCAGTCCGTCGCAGGGTTTTATTTTGAAATTGTGCTGTGCTTTTATTGTGAAAGGCAGAGACAGGAAGATCTCACCTGGTCAAAATTTGGATTGGAGTTACTCAAAAGGGCTGTGTGAAGCTGAGAGGTTTAACTGGCAAATTGTGCTGTAAAGTAATTTTGAAAGGCAGAGACAGGAAGATCTCACCTGGTCAAAATTTGAATTGGAGTTACTCTAAAGCAGGGGTGTCAAACTCAGTTCCTGGAGGTCAACTATCCTGTATGTTTTAGATGTTTCCCTCTTCCAACACACCTGTTTCAAATAATCACCTCATCATCAAGCTCAGCAGAAGCCTGATAACGAGCCTGATCATTTGAATCAGGTGTGTTGGAACTGAGTTTGACACCCCTGCAACAATGGCTGTGTGAAGCTGAGAGGTTGAACTTTATTTCAGGCTGAAATGCAGCTCCTGTGGAGGTATTGGGTGTGAAGGTGGGTGTGGCACACCAATGAGTCTGTGTGTGTGCGTGAGACTCTGCCTGAGTCCTGCTCGCGCGTGTGTAAGGGCCGTTGCTATGGGCCTGCATAGCAACGGTGCCTGCCACAGACAGCAGAAAAGTGCTTCTCAGCAGCAGCGTGCAACGTCTCGTTCTGGCGCTAATTGTGGGCTAACCATTAATGGTAGCTGAAAACTAAAATGACCGTGAGCGAGAGGAAGGCTGTGGCTTTCCATAAATGTAATTATTTTCCAAATATTGTGAGAAATGACCGAGTTACAGCGATTTAAAAAACACTGTCCCTCCATGAGCCAGATGATCCAATTTACATTGGTTCCTATGGAGAGAAGGGTGCGACTTTGCTCTAAACTGCTGCCTGCCATTTCCCTTCAGAAAGAGATAGGTCTTCAAACTTGGATTCATTTGAATCCCAGGAAATTTGTGTACAATCTGACCAAATTTCATTCCCCTAACATTTATCGTTTGGTCGTGAGGGCGATGCGATCGGGAAATTTTCAGGCGAATTTTTCACCTCTCCTCCACTCTACCAACTGACATGCCGCACTCTAAACAGAGCAGATTTTGAGAATTTTCACTTTTTTGAGGACTCACTGATGAAAAACTGTAAATCTCAGCCTGACATAAAATACATTCCTGTGGAGACAAGAAAAATCACTGCGTTTTGATGGTTAAATGAAGTTTCTAGGTGAACGTATGGCGAAGCAGTGGCGTTTGGAAAAAAGTGGATTTTTTGAGCCGATTTTTTTCGCTCCCCATTCATTTCCTATGGGACTTTTTTCGCAGTTTTTTGCGAATAATTCTGCGAAAAAATGACAAATTTCTTAGAAAAGTCATAGCCCGGGATTCCCGATGAAGCCGCACGTTTTGATATATAATTTGTTTTGGTTCTCTCAAAGCCCTAGGACTAGTTAGCGACCGAAAAACGGCGGAAACGTGAATAAAAGATAATAATATAATAAACGCTTTTTTCACAGGAGAACAATAGTGGCTCGTGGCTTCGCCACGAGCCACTCTCCTCCCATTGCTTTGCAATGGAGAGGAGAGTGGCTCGTGTCGAAGCCCGAGCCCCTAATAATAATAGACGCTTTTTTCACAGGAGAACAATAGTGGCTCGTGGCTTCGCCACGAGCCACTCTCCTCCCATTGCTTTGCAATGGAGAGGAGAGTGGCTCGTGTCGAAGCCCGAGCCCCTAATAAACGCAGCAGGAGAACAATAGTGGCTCGTGGCTTCGCCACGAGCCACTCTCCTCCCATTGCTTTGCAATGGAGAGGAGAGTGGCTCGTGTCGAAGCCCGAGCCCCTAATAATAAACGCAGCAGGAGAACAATAGTGGCTCGTGGCTTCGCCACGAGCCACTCTCCTCCCATTGCTTTGCAATGGAGAGGAGAGTGGCTCGTGCCGAAGCCCGAGCCCCTAACTAGACAATTCCCGCTGGTGCGGAAATCGTGGGAGGGGCTCGGGATGTGTGCATGTCCGGAGCTGGGCAAGAGAGGGTTATTTTTTAGTCCGTCACAGGCTTTTATTTTGAAATTGTGCTGTGCTTTTATTTTGAAAGGCAGAGACAGGAAGATCTCACCTGTTCAACATTTGGATTGGAGTTACTGTAAAGGCTGTGTGAAGCTGAGAGGTTTAACTGGCAAATTGTGCTGTGAAGTAATTTTGAAAGGCAGAGACCTGAAGACTCACCTGGTCAAAATTTGGATTGGAGTTACTCTAAAGGCTGTGTGAAGCTGAGATGTTTAACTGGCATTTCCAGTCTGTCGCAGGCTTTTATTTAGCAATTGTGCTGTGCTTTTATTTTGAAAGGCAGAGACAGGAAGATCTCACCTGGTCAAAATTTGGATTGGAGTTATTGTAAAGGCTGCAGGCCGATCTCACGAGGATTCGTGAAACTGTCACGTAAGTTTTAGTTTCGGTTCGTGCGCACCAAACACGATTTCGTCATGTTTTTCGTGCCGCTCACCACGAAATGCGCACCAATGTATTTAAACGGCGGACTTTTCGTGCCACCCAGAACGTATTTCAACGAATGTGTGTATTATATTTAATGTAAAACCATGGCGAATCCAACGCTATATTTGCATGACATCGTCCCTAACCATAACCTAACCATAACCATAACCCGGTGGTACACTTACCTTTTTTTTTTTTTTTTTTTTTTTTTTTTTTTTTCCCCAATTTGCATAGGAATTTCAAGAATGTCCGGCGGCCGCGGCCGCAAACAGCGATCACACAGCAGTATACGCCGATGGACAGCTTAGATCGTCATGAATCCGCTGGTATAAAACCACTTTCAGCTGTGATTACCACAGCGGGTTTCGTTGTGAGGCAACACGAAAAACATTTCGTGGTGAGCGGGCACGAAAAACATGACGAAATCGTGTTGGTGCGCACGAAAAGAAACAAAAAATTTACGTAACAGTTTCACGAATCCCCGTGAGACCGTGTTGAAAAGGCTGTGTGAAGCTGAGAGGTTAACTGGCATTTTTGGTCTGTTGCAGGCTTTTATTTTGAAATTATGCTGTGCTTTTATTTTGAAAGGCAGAGAAAGGAAGATCAGACCTGGTTAAACTTTGGATTGGAGTAAAGGCTGTGTGAAGCTGCAGAGGTTTAACTGGAGTTTCAGTCCGTCGCAGGCTTTTATTTGAAATTGTGCTGTGCTTTATTTTGAAAGGCAAAGACAGGAAGATCTCACCAGGTCAAAATTTGGATTGGAGTTACTCTAAAGCAGGGGTTTCAAACTGAGTTCCTGGAGGTCCACTATCCTCTATGTTCTAGATGTTTCCCTCTTCCAACACAACCTGATTCAAATGATCAGCTCATCATTAAGCTCACCATAAGCCTGATAACGAGCCTGATCATTTGAATCAGGTGTGTTGGAAACTGAGTTTGACACCCCTGCTCTAAAGGCTGTGTGAAGCTGAGAGGTTAAACTGATTTTCAGGCTGAAATGCAGCTCCTGTGGAGGTATGGTGTGAAGGTGGGTGTGGCACTCCAATGAGTCTGTGTGTGGCGTGCGACCATGCCTGCGCGTGTGTAAGGGCGGTTGCTATGGGCCCCATAGCAACGGTGCCTGCCACAGACAGCAGAAAAGTGCTTCTCAGCAGCAGCACACAATGTCCCGTTCTGGCGCTAATTGTGGGCTAACCGTGAATGCTCGCCTGGAAAACCGAAATGACCGTGAGCGAGAGGAAGGCCCGTGGGCTAACCAGAAATGTAATTATTTTCCAAAATATTGTGAGAAATGACAGAGTTACAGCGATTTAAAAAAACACTGTCCTTCCATGAGGCAGATGATTCAGTTTACATTGGTTCTTATGGAAGAGAACGGTGCGACTTTGGTCTAAACTGCTGCCTGCCATTTGACTTCAGAAAGAGCTAGGTCTTCAAACTTGGATTCATTTGAATCCCAGGAAAATTGTCTACAATCTGACCAAATTTTCATTCCCCTACCATTTATGGTTTGGTCGGGAGGGCGATGCGATCGTGAAATTTTCAGGCGGATTTTTCACCTCTCCTCCCACTCTACCAACTGACATGCCGCACTCTAACCAGAGCAGATTTGAGAATTTTCACTTTTTTGAGGACTCACTGATCAAAAACTGTAAATCTCAGCCATACATAAACTACATTCCTGCGGAGACAAGAAAAATCACTGCATTTTGATGGTTAAATGAAGTTTCTAGGTGAACGTATGGCGAAGGAGTGGCGTTTGGAAAAAAGTGGATTTTTTGAGCCGATTTTTTTCACTCCCCATTCATTTTCTATGGGACTTTTTGCGCAGTTTTTTGCGTATAATTCTGCGAAAAAATGACGAATGTCTTAGAAAAGACATAGCCCGGGATTCCCGATGAAGCCGCACGTTTTGATATATAATTTGTTTTGGTTTTCTCAAAGCCCTAGGACTAGTTAGCGACCGAAAAACGGCGGAAACGTGAAGAAAAGATAAAAGATAAACGCAGCAGGAGAACAATAGTGGCTCGTGGCTTCGCCACGAGCCACTCTCCTCCCATTGCTTTGCAATGGAGAGGAGAGTGGCTCGTGTCGAAGCCCGAGCCCCTAATAAAAGAGAATAATAATAAAACGCCACAGGGAGAACAATAGTGCTCGTGGCTTCGCCACGAAGCCACCTCTCCTCCCATTGCTTTTTGCAATGGAGAGGAGAGGTGGCTCGTGTCGAAGCCCGAGCCCCTAATAAATGTTACAACTTAAACTATCCACCATATCTGAAACAGTACTTGTCTCGTTTTTCGTGTTCACACCAAGTAAGACATACCTCTCAGCTCTTCTTCTCTGTTCCTCATGTTAAGAAGGCTATTGGTAAAAGGCCTTCAAGTTCAAAGCTCCTGCTGATTGGAACAATCTTCCTGCTCACATTAGATCTCTCCCTAATCTAAGTCTATTCAAACGTGCTTTGTCTTCTTATCTTAGGGTTGAATGCTTTTGTGGTTGAGGGATCTTTTTATTTCATCACCTCCTCATGTTATTTTCCTACCTTGTCCATTTCTGAGTCACTGCAGATAAAGACTGTATTTTGGTAGTTTGGTTGAATACCCTTTGTATTTGTGTTTGTGTGTGAATGTGCTTGTGTGTTGTATTGTATTGTGTTGTAATATTGCTGTACTGTTGCCTAACTGGACCCCCTCGAAAACGAGGTGACACACCTCAAGGGGTTATTCCAAATAAAGAATTTGAGACATTTTATCTCTAAGAAACCCATTTATTACCTGAAGCAGTGGCTTTAGAGTAAACTTCTGTGGACTGTGTTTGATTTATGGAAAAAGCAGGCCTAAGGGGAAACAGTAGGGGTGAAAAGGGAACATTATTGTTGAAATAGATGCTACCATGAAACTTCCCCAACTGATTACTAATCCCGAAAAAATAATTTTAATGTATTATGTTTTTATAAATTGCGTGTTAAATATGCAAATGAGGTATTATCAAACTCTATACACTACCGTTCAAAAGTTTGAAGGAAAATAACTTAACACAGTTACACCAAAAAGATTGGATGTGGAAATACTGAAGAATCAGAAAATAAAAAGCACATTAAAGTCACATTTGGGATTCTGAAATCGACAAACTAATTTACAACCTGCACCACTTGGATGTCGTCCTTTCGGAAAGCCACATATCAGGAACAGGAAATTCCAACAGCACTAATATGCAGTAGACACCTGCAGCCCTTAAACTATAAAAATTTAACAGTATTCCTCAGATGCCTGTCTGACAGAGAGATGGCACATCCATTACTGAAGCTCAATGGACGATATAAATAACCCTGATGCTCCAGTGAGACGCTCGCAGCAAGATGGTGCAGCAACACGCAGAATTATACACGGAACAGCGTCTCATGATACTACCAACCTCCCAAGCTCAGAATCCAACACTGGACACTCAAACTGGAGCAGTGATGATGTTTCTTATTTGAACAGTACATCAGACTGTGTGCTGTGCTGTCCTCACACACAAGCGTCTACATCAGCTTTCTAGCTTCAGGCATAAAAACAGAACAAGAAAAGAGAAGCTCAAGCTGTGTCAGCCGCAGTAATCCCCACAGAAAGTCTGTTTCGTGGTGATAAGATGATGTCGACTGATGTGTGCTTGTATGAAACGCTGCTTTGTTAACAGTCCTCGTGTCTGAAGGTTTGAACGGGAACCTGCTTTGGTTTCTTAAAAAAAGATGACTCATTGTTCTTCAGACATGATGTGGCTGCATTTAAACAGCAGGAGGCAGCTTGAGAACATCTTTTACCCTCAGTGTGTACAACCTACACTGACATCCAACGGGAACAATTTATAAGAGTCAAGGAGAACAGCTTGTTTGACTTGCTGAATGTAAGTTTGGTGGATATAGTGCTGAGACTAGTTTTTATTGATAGTTAACAGCCAAAGATACCTTCAGCCTGACATCTACAGCACCTTAAAGTCTCAGAAATGATTAAGTGACCGAAGTGCTGACCAGAGCATTGGCAAGATTAAAAAGAATGAATCAGTATAAATAAACAACAAAAATGACAACAATATTCACAACGAAAAAAACACTCAGAGAGCACAGTACTCCGCCAAGGCTGCTCATTCTTTGTGTGATTTCCAACGCTAAAGTCCCGATAAGTCCACAGAATTAGGATTACAATCATGTTATCGTCAGCATGCAGCTGACGTAGTGTTCACTTGTTGTCATAGTTACAATGACACTGTGCCGCTATCTTGCAATAATACAGAAATCTTTTTTAAAAATTGTGGATCCAGACTATCAGCTGTGTCACTCCCAAAGCTCTTATCACTTGGTCCTTGTGTCATTTCTGACCTTCCCTGAAAATTTCATCTAAATCCGTCGGTCCATTTTGGAGTAATGTTGCTGACAAAACCAACACAGATCATCACATAACTCCGCAGCGTTCCTTGGTGAAGTAATAAAATAAGAACAAATGACTAAAACATACATGTGGCCAGATTCTTTTTTATTATTTTTATAATTTAATAACTTAGTAAAACTTTTACCGTCATTACTCTGCCAAGAAATGCAGCGGAGCTATGTGACGATCAGTGTTGGTTTGTCTGTTTGTCTGTCTGCGTGATATGGAGAGGATTCAGTCAGGACTCAGAATGCATCCACATTCACTAGGGGGCAGTGGATGGGTGACAAAATCCAACATATCCACATATTTTGAGGTCACACGGTGAACTTGATAATTTACACATCGAGCTGTTATGGAGTTACAGTTCTACAACTTCATTTAGCAGACACTTTTATCCAAAGCGACAGACATCTGAGAGTAGATACAACACTAGTCTAGTCAGGAGAAAACAACCTGGATAAGAGCCATAAAACAAGTTCAAGTGTGATCATAAGACCATGGTATCTACAGGCAGTGCAGACGTAATAATCGATAGATGCAGCCCTAGACTCAGATTAAAATATACCCACAGCACTGTCGTGGTGTTTGACTTTGTAACTTAAGCCAATATTTTGATAAATGTTGATCGAGTCAGTTCAGTTAGTAAAGTTAAACGCCTCAAGATAAACAGTTGGTGCCTTACATCAACAGATCAAGAGGGTTCAAACTGTGGAAAACAAGGTAAAAATAATGACTGAAACAGGACCTGTCTGTTAGTTCATCCAGCTGCTGTTACATATTAAATGATTGGAATAAATAATTGCACTCAGTTCAGAATACTGTGATCAGGTGACTGTCTAGCAGTGGTGCCTGGTCTACTCATAGTGATGTTTCGATTATTTTAGACATGTCAGTATAAAGTGCTACAACACATCTCTTCATGTTAGATTCCTGTTACAGTTGTGGGTCTGTGTTTATGCCCAAAACTGTACTGATCTTCTTCCTGTACAGCATATCTGAAGCAACACACAAAAAGATAATTTTGGTGTGTTTATTACTAGCAAATCATGTGATGTGTGACTTCCACACCCAGCCTCTGACTTGATGAATATTTGTCTTGCTCTTACGTTAATGACTGAGCAGAAATTCTGCCTTTCGTAAGATGTTTAGATCTTTTATGGGGTTTGGTAAAATAAGGGGAGAGATCTGTGGTGGCCTTTAAACCTGAATATGTGCTAATATCATTGGTTGCAGATGCACTGTGTGTTGTGCTAAAGTGAAGCGTTATAGCGTGTCCTTATGTGCACCTCATTTATTGCCTGTATGTGTATTTGTGAAACTATTCTGCAAATGTAGAAATAATTTGTTTCAAATCATGTAGAATATTACAAAAAATTACATGTTTACTAAAGACTGTGCACAGCCACTACAGTAACAGGAATGATCCTATTACAAGTTATATAAACTGCTTTTTGAGCAGACGGGACTGGATTTTAGGCAGGAACAACATTTTCTGTTAAGCTGCAAACAGTGACTTCAGGGTTGAACTCACACTGTCAAAGAGACAAAAACAACGTCCAAACCAGTGAAGAAAAATGTCCATATGAAGGCCTCAAGCTTTATTCTGTACATGTGTTCTGTTTTGGGTGGCTTTCTTAATTTCAGAAAGTGTTTATCTTAAACAGTGCAAAGCAATAAACTTGTAAGATGTAAATGATTTGTGAATAACGTATGAGGAATAACGCGAGAGTCACAGAGGAATGACATAACCGTGTTATTCTTAACCTCTGAGCAACAAGCAAAGACTAATCATTTCCCACTATTGTGCAGCTCTCAGACTCTGATCTGCACCACAGACTCAGTTAAAATCCAGCTAATTACCACATTACTGGGCCTTGAGGAAGCTGTCTGAGTGCAACAGGAAAGGCCTTCACATCCTCTCCAGTGTTTTCAGGACAAACCTCAGAGCAGAGAGGCAGGAGGGGAAATCTCCACCTAGGTCTAAACAAATGTCTCGAATGCAAACTAGCAAAACGGGCATACGCCTCCTGTAAGTCCACATGGCTTTTAAATATGACGCTTTCATTTTAGTCTACTTTCATTGTTTTAACTTCCATTCACACTACTGTTCAAAAGTTTGGGGTCACTTGGAAATGTCCTTATATTTGAAAGAAAAGCAGTTTCTTTGCAATGACACAGCATTAAATGAATCAGAAATCCAGTCTAGACATTGTTAATGTGGTAAATGACTATTTTAGATGGAAATGGCCGATTTTAATGGAATATCTGGGGTAATAATGGGTGCAGAAGCCCATCACTCCTGTGTTCTAATGCTACATTGTGTTAGCTAATTGTGCTAAAAGGCTACTTGATGAGAAAAGTGCAATTGTGTTAGCACATGAAAAAAAGTGCGAGTTTTAGTGGAAAACATGAAATTGTCTGGGTGACTCCAAAGTTTTAAACTGTAGTGTAGGTTTTAGTCTAATGAGGATGAGTAAGAATAAGGGAATGAGTCTTTGTGAAGCGATGAATAGGTAATGAATAATAAGAAAACAATGAAAAAAAGATTTATTGCAGTTCAGGGACTTCCTCAAATCAGTCTGAGGCGCCACCTGCTCCTCTTTCACCACTGAGGTCTGGACTCACCTGAGTCTCTCCTCCTCCTTCTTGCGGAGTCTCATGTCTCTCTGCACCACCTGCAGCACATGCTCCGCCTCGCTGTCGGTTAGTCCCGACAGATCCAGCTTCCGACCCATCACTGACACTCAGTCCCTCGGAGGATCCAATCAGCTTGGTGTTTTCATCTAAACCACAGAAAAACACAAGACAGCAGTGAAAAAGATCCTGGAGCAGCTTGATATACATCCAGTATGTTATACTGTATTTTTATTATAGCACTGTACTTTAGAAAAAATTTGAAATACTTGTATTTTGATTTTATAGTCCTTTATGTTACATTCCACTAAATTTCTGAAAAGTTATGCTCTGCTGAGGTTGTCAAACAGCTTATCCTATTACTTAAATTTTAAAAACACAATCAACACTCCCATGCAAAAGTTTGGGGTCACTTAGAAATGTTCTTATTTTTGAAAGAAAAATCATTTTTTCAATGAAAATAACATTAATTTAATCAGAAATACAGTCTAGACATTGTTAATGTGGTAAATAACTATTCTAACTGGAATTGGCTGATTTTTAATGGAATATCTACGTAGGGGTACAGAGGAACATTTCCACCAACTATAACTCCTCTGTTCTATTGTTACATTGTGTTAGCTAATGGTGTTGAAAGGTTAATTGATGATTAGAAAACCCTTGTGCAATTATGTTAGGACATGAATAAAAGTGTGAGTTTTCATGGAAAACATGACATTGCCTGGGTGACCCCAGACTTTTGAACAGTAGTGCATATATACTGCCTGGCCAAAAAAAATCACCACCTGGATATAATTAAGCAAATAGGTAAGAGCCTTACATTGAATAATTACTGCAGTTATGAATACATTTCATCTGTAGCAATTTATTTAAGCCTAGCTGATGCAGTGAGTAGCTCCTAATTTCTTAAACAACTGTGTTGGAAGACATTTCCTGTGGTCATGGAAAGAATGTAAATTTGTTTCAGAAGGGTCAAATTATTGGCCTGCATCAAGTCATGAAAACTACTAAGGAACTTGCTGAAACTACTAAAATCAGGTTGAGAACAATCCAACACATTATTAAAACTGAAGGATAATGGTGAACCATCATTTCTGAGGAACAAATGTGGTTGGTCATGTGGTCTGATAGGTCCAGATTTACCCTGTTCCAAAGTGATGGGTGCATCACAGTAGGAAGAGAGGCAGATGAAGTGATGCACTCATCATAGCTAGTGTCTACAAGCCGGTGGGGGTTAGGGTTATGATCTAGGGTTGGTCAGGTTCAGCAATGTTTTGTTCCCAAAGAATGAGGTCAGCTGACTACCTGAATATACTGAATGACCAGGTCTTTACATCAGTGGAGTGTTTGTTCCCTGATGACATGGACATGTTCCAAGATGACGATTCCAGGATTCATGGGGCTCACATTGTGAATGAGTGGATCAGGGAGCATGAGACGTCATTTTCACACATGGATTTGCCTCCACAGAGTCCAGACCTCAGCCCCACTGAGAAACTTTGGGATGTGCTGGAGAAGACTTTGTGCAGCAGTATTAAATTAATTAATTAAATTAATGCAACTCTGGACAGAAACAAATGCTATGACATTGCAGAAGCTTTTTTAAAATGATGCCACCACAAATTTGTGATGGACTCGGAGCTAAAAGTGGTCTAACGAAATATTAGAGTGTGCAACTTTTTTATTGGCGGGGCAGTGTATTTTTCTAGTTAGCTTTTCAATCTTTTTGACTCTTTGCAGCTCAGATGACAGAAAGTTGTCAGCAGTTCCAAAGAGAACATCTAAAGTAACAAATCTGTTATTTCACCTACAGAAACAAAGGCAAAAATGTTTGAAAATGAATGTGCACTTGTGCTGTGTGACGTTTAGTTGACGACCAACAGAATTCACTGCCCCACCCCCCCTCCAAGAAGCAGACAAAAACATCAGCAAAAGAATAACACACCAGGAAACAGGGAAGAGAAGAGGGAGGGCAGGAAAGAGCGGGTTAAGCTGAGACGGAGGAGAAGTCCGTCTGTTCAGCCAGTTGCAGAAACGGTCCCCACAACTTCAAAAATTTATCGAAGGAGCCCCGCAAAGATAGCCTAATCTTCTCCAACTTTAAACAGTAAAGAACATCCCTGAGCCAGTGGATATGGGAGGGAGGCGACGGCGATTTCCACTTAAGTAAAATGACCCTCCTGGCCAAAATAGTCAGGAAAGCCAAACAATCACTATGTGAGAGGGATAAACATGTAGGGCCAGAAGGTACCCCAAACAAGGCACACATAGCATCCGGATCAATCCTCCTGCCAACAACCCGAGACATAACAGCAAACACCTCAGTCCAGAGTGCCTAGAACAAACTGAGGAGGTGTGAACCCGCCGCAGGATCTGTGACCAGAGCTCATCAGAGAAAGTCCCCCCCCCCCCGATATCCTCCTCCCAAAGAGACCTCCTTTCTCCCTTGTATGCACAAGTGACTGGACCCTACACTCAAAAATGACTCATATAAGAATCAATGTGTTTTTACGACATTTTTTGTCATTTTGATTAAGAATAATCATTTGTATTGTTGTTTACATCATAGTTTTGTCCACACAAGAATGATTTCACGTTTGAAATATGTCTATTTTTCGCTTTATAACAGATTTTGACATTTTGATAATTGAAAAAGAATTATGTTACACAGGAACAGCAATACAAGAATGTCAACATTCATTCTGCTGACATTTTTTCTCTTAAAACTTAAAATTTTAAATGGAATGATGGTAAGAATGGCACGTTTTTACCATCAAAAGCATGTTTTTGTGGAATAACTGGAAAATTAAATGATTAAAACTTTTCATTACAAAGACACAGCAACAAAACAACCTCACTGGGACATTTTTGACCCACTTATGCATCTAAGGGTTAAGACATGAGTGTCATAACATATTATAAATTAGCTAAATATTGTCTCCTGAATGAATGTCCTGTCTGGTTTCTGCAGCCTTTAACTGTAATATCTGCATTAAAACTGGCAGCTCACACAAACAGTCTCCTTTTAACACTATGCAGAACAGGACTGTGTGCACAAGCAGCATTTTGACGTCCTCCAAGCCACTTACACAAGTAAATGAGGGGAATTAACACCGAGCAGGATTTGGGCTTTTCTGCATTAGCATTCCTGAGGAGGAAATCTCTCTTTCACTCAGACATGAAGCTTTTGTTTGACTAAATACAACATGACTGCAGATCAAACTGTCCTGCTGAAGCTCTAATGTAAAAACTACTGCAATCATGTCTATTTTAATAACAGGAGACAGAACAAACATACATCATATTAAATCAAATTCATGTCAGAAAATTTCCTTCAAGTGACACACAAACATACACACTTTTTCTAGGACTTTCTCGGGTTTCCTGTTAGCTTGCAAACAACAAATACCTATACAAAGGGGATATTTTTATATATGTATCATAAAACCTCACCGGTGTCAGTGTGCTGGCCTTCTGGTTGAAATAAAGGCCTCCGGTGCGCCTTCACAGCCGCCCAAAAGCGAAAAAAACTCCGTTTGCTCCTGAAAAATCCGTGAGCCGACGAAAAACACGTGCTAGGTGCGTTTAGTAATCGTTTTCTCCGAATCAAAAGTAGAAGGAAAGCTGTGAAAAGTGTGTGTGCTGAGAGCTGGTCTGATGAGTGCAGCCAGTCCTGGTTCCTGAGAGAGAGTCAGAGCAGAGGCTGGTCAGAGTCCAGCAGCCAGGGAGGCATGGAGGAGCTGGAAGTGGGTCTGGAGAGGAGGGTGATGGCTGTGAGGGGTTTGTGTTTTGTTTTGAGACATTCCTTACTACTAATTTGTTCGAAAATATGTCTTGAAAGCACAAGAAATAATCATGATTCCTGCTGCCATAATCACAGTGCCAACTTCAGGATGTGTATGTTTGCAGAATCAGCAAGCAAAAGGGTGAAACGCAGCAGCTTCTAAATGGTCAAAGAAAGAAGTTTAGTAGGTGTGAATGATGAGAAGCTGCAAGAGATGGATAGGTGAGGACAGGTGAGACTCTCTGAGGACCTCTGCTGGACAGATGGAGGACTACAGTTTGTCAGATGGACAGGAGGATGTGAAACCTGCTGTTAGATAGCTAGATAGATAGCTAGATAGATAGATAGATAGATAAATAGCCAGTCAAAAAATGGACACACCTTCTCATTTAATGTTTTTTCTTTATTTTCATGACTATTTACGTTGCAGATTCTCACTGAAGGCATCAAAACTATGAATAATCATGTATGGAATTATGTAGTAAACAAAAAACTGTGAAATAAATCAAAACATATTTTGTATTTGAGATTCTTCAAAATAGCCTACATTTACTTTGATTACTGCTTTGCACTCTCTTGGCATCCTCTCAGTGAGCTTCATGGGGTAGCTCTGCTTCTCCACACTGCTGTTTACATGTGACGAGGGGGGTTGCTTAAACTGCAATGTTTAGGTGAGCGGTCCATGTCAAACATCCACATGAATGTCAGGACTCAAGGTTTCCCAGCAGAACGTTGCATTGTAACAAGATGATTGATGTTATTCACTTCACCTGTCAGTGGTCGTAATGTTGTGTATCAGCTGATGCTCACTTTTTTAACAGTGAAAAGAATGTAAAAAACATCTACATTTGACAAGACTGAGAGTTTTAGTACTATGCAGCTGCATTGGATTTTTCATCAAGGTATTAAAGGTGGTAAAATGTTCTGTTTAGAGTACTCAAGACTGTATTAAAAGTTCCGGATAAGTGGTGTCTTATTACAATGCAGTCTTATCACATCCCAGAGAGTTTCACTGCCACTTACGCTACCGTTCAAACGTTTTGAGTCACTCAGACAATGTCATGTTTTCCATAGTGCGAATTACGGGGGGGTTTGGGTGGGTTTGACCCCCCCAATTACAACTTCGACCCCCCCTAAAAGGGGTACAAATAGGAGATTGGGGGGGTTGAAACATTTATCTGTCTTTTTAGTGTCAAAAATATTACAGTGTATTGTATTTTCCATATTCATGCCAGGAAGAGGCTTGTGCTAAAACACACCATACCATACCAGATATGCACCATACCAACATACCATTTTCACTGTCACTCGTTAGTTCCCGGCGCGCGCGCGGAAAAAAAAAAAGAGCTAGACGGAGAAAAAGTTGGCTTTGCGCTGTTTCGGGACATCAACGACTTGGGGAGCACTGTGATGTAAGTTATCTAGCTAGTTTATTTTTATTTAGTACCCCACTTTCGGAGTTACGAATTATATTTGGATTCATATTGTGTCCGGTGTCTCAGACGAATGTTATCATGTATCTATGTGTAAATGTCAATATGTTAATGCTAGCTTAAACTGGTGTGAATGTTACGTTAGCTTACACCGGTGCGCATGAGCAGTTAGAAAATGGGGGGCTGACGTTCATACAATAATGAAGACCAGTCCTCACTACTTTTAGCTTTTAGCTCCAGTTCTCTCTCAATGACTGACAGGCCTGTCAGCCTGTATGTCACCTTTATGAATATAGGAAAACACAGAACTGATAGACAACATGTAATCCAATGTCAGTCTGTTACAAAATTATATTATTTATTTTTAATAGTCTTCTGAGCGGTGATATATTTACGCTTTTGCCTTGATATTAGCTTTTATAATAGGCACTCCATGACAGTAGATTTCATGCAGGACTATAATCTGGCTGATTAGTTGAACTGTTAAAATCAACGTACTAAAAGCTGATTAACTGATTGCCTGTGATAGTTGTATTAGTCCAAATTTATGACTACTTCATTGAACTCAAATTAGATTTCATTTACAGAGCCAACACGGCCAAGAGGAAAGGAGAAGATATCAGGCAGTATTTTGGTGCCAAAAAAAGAGTAAGTTCAAAATTAGGACATAGTTAAGAAAATGCAGCCTGTATTTTCAGTGGTTGTTATAGAGGCTATAAATACAGAGCATTATAGCATGGTGAATTTTACATGTATGTGCTGTTGTATTAAGGAGGCAGAGGGAGATATTGTGAGCAAGAAAGGAGGAGGAGAGGACAGTGAGCAGGCAGACGGAGGACAGAAGGACAGTGAGCAGACACGAGGAGGAGGAGGAGGACAGTACACAATGCAGACATTTTTTTGAAACAAGTAAGATTTCTGTAAATATTTAAAATGACCTGTTAAAATTTAATGATTTTGTTTCCTTGTATATATCTTTATTTTATGTCTTTTCTCTATATTAAACAACAACAATAATAAAGATTGTTAAACCTTGAACCTTCATGATGCTGTAAGAATTGTGCAAGACTTCTGTTACCTTAAGCAGGCGCCTGCGCTGTACTGGGTTCCCTTTTCACCCTGGCCTCTAAAAAATGTTGACCCCCCCCCCAATTGTCATTGTATAATTCGCACTCTGATGTTTTCCATGAAAACTCACACTTTTATTCATGTGCTAACATAATTGAACAAGGGTTTTCTAATCATCAGTTAGCCTTTCAACACCATTAGCTAACACCATGTAGCATTAGAACACGGGAGTGATGGTTGCTGGAAATGTTCCTCTGTACCTCTATGGAGATATTCCATTAAAAACCAGCTGTTTCCAGCTAGAAGAGTCACTTACCATGTTAACAATGTCGAGACTGTATTTCTGATTCATTTAATGTTGACTTCATTGAAAAAAAAAGTTTTTCTCTCAAAAATAGCAGTATTTCTAAGTGACTCCAAAGTTTTGAACAGTAGTGTACATAAGTCCACATGCTGTCATGTTATCGTAACAGCAGTCATCCCTCCCTTTGCAGTCTCACAACCATCCACACCCAGACATGTGAGTGATGAAGGGTGTGCAGAACAGAGTATGTCTAAGAGTTGAATTTGTAAATACATTTATCATAATCGAGCCTTAGAGCATTAACTGTGTGTGCATAGTATTTTACATGACTATTTTTATAGAATACCACTCACTCACTTCTATCTGCACATATCTCTCTCTCTCTCTCTCTCCCTAGTCTCCACATCCCCACCAGCTTAGCACACCCCCTTGTGTAACTCGAGCTATTTCTTATCTTATGCCATGTCTTCATTTCTGCTCGTGTATAAAATAAACCTTGTATGGGAGCAGTCTTTGTAGCTCGCACTAATGTGTCTTGTTACACTGTGTTGTGTTACCCTTGCAAGTAAAAAGTTACAGTCTCCGTGTCTTTCTGGTTCGGTGAATATCTTCTTATGTTATGTGGGAGCTCTCAGCGGAGCTTCTCTCTGACATATAACTTGGTCCTTCGAGCCGGATCCGAGGATTCCTTCCCGACGTCGAGGAGAGTCGACACCGAAGTCTGTCGACAGCGATCGTCGCCAAGCAGCGAGATCTGAAAATCCTGGGACGTGAATTCGTGGCCAGGTCGGTGAAAGGAAAAGCGGTCCCTCGGCGCTGGGTGTGAATCCAAGGATCTGATCCAGGAAGTGACACCGATCAGAACCACGGGTGAGAAAGAGATTCCGCTAGCATGATAAAATAGATTCCGCCGGCAAGGTGTACACAGGTGTGAGTGTGAAGAGATTCCGCCGTAATGGCATGATAAAATAGATTCCGCCGACATGACGAAAGAGATTCCGTCGGCAAGGTGTACACAGTGTGAATGTGAAGAGTGATTGAGAAATTCAAGCACATTATAAGGTCTAGAGTACCTTGCTGAATTTCTGATTTATTATTTTCCTTGTTGTTGACGACGTACTGGTGACAAGGGGATTAAGGGCGAGCTAGACTCATAAAAACTAACACCGCTGCAGCTTATCTGCAGTAGAAGGATGTGTTAGTGTCCTCCCGTTGTCTCGTGCCAGAGAACTCAACAACAAGCAGCTATAGGACAAAAACAAAGCGTATTAGAAGGCGATGAGAAGTTTATGGAAGGATATGTGGAAGAATCAGGAAAAATAAGTCAAAAAAGATGGAGAAAGAAACACAATTTCTCAGGCAAATTAGATGAGAGAGACATCTTAGAACTCCAAACGAAACTAAAAACTGAAATCCTTCAGATAAAGAGTGGAGAAAAAAAAAAGAAGCGCAGAAAGGATGCCAATACACCTGGGAACCTAAGGAACTGTTCGAGGGAGACCGAAGTCTGTGCACAGCCCCCTGGAACTAGGTTTGGGGACAAAAGCCCTCCGTGGTTGAATTCCATGTCGGCCGGTTAAAACCCTGTCCGGGTTCCGCGGGGTTCCAGGTTGACGGCATCCGAACAAAGCGCTTTAGGAAAGTGAAGTCCTGAGCTAAGAGAAGCCAAAACTTACAAAACATGTGCATGTGTTAAACTGTGAGTGTGAAAGGACTGGTCAGTGATTGAAGCAGCAGACAGCCTGAAGCCTATCGGTGTGAACGTACGGCTGTTGTCAGTTGAAGTAAATCACTGAGTGTGAACAGTCATTAAGATTTAAGAGGACTTTGTGAAAACTCTAAAACGACCTTTAGTCCTGATATAGGACCCCTAGTGGAAAACCGGACTAGCTAATAGAGCTGGCCTAGAAGCTTGTTTTCCAAGGGCTGAATTTTGGCTTATGACGCATTGTTTTTCACAAATTCTCAATAAAATTATTTTGAAAAACACCACAAATTCTAAATAAAAATAATTTTGAACAAAACAAAACAAAAATGGGAAATAATCAGGAAAAAATTTCACTATAAGGCGATGCAAAATAAGCAGAACAGAACAGAAGCATCCAGAATTGATACAATTCTTGTCAGATTGGGAAAAGAAATATGAATTTAATAGCAAATTAATAGTAGGACGCTGCACAGAGCTATTTACAGAATTAACTGCAAAACAACAAACTGATAAAAGAAATCAAAAGAAACTGAAAAACAGCTTCATTATGCAGGAATATGGCTGAAAGAAGCACAAAGAAAAAAAGAAATACAGCAACAAATAAAAAAGTTGTGGCCTGTGCAGCCAGAGCAGAAGGTGATAAGATAGTGTACAAAAATACAAAGACAATAACGATGGCCTGGTGCATCAGAGGCCGAAGGCGCCGCGGCAGCTGAAGCACCAGATAAATGACCCCCCCACCCACCCTCCCACCCCATAACAAGGGTGACAGATCACGAACCCAAAGACTGAATTTACACACTTACAATGTAAATATGAACAAAAAGGAACAGAAAGAGAAGATAGGACAGCTCGCGTCTTCTATCAATTAGACCAGCTTCTACATTGAATACTAGCATGTCCAATGCAAGCATGATCACAGAAATTACTTTGTGGTCCGATTTGCTTTGTAACATTGATTATAGAAACCTGCGATGGAGTCAGTGAAATAGGAATCTAATTTTCAGTTGTTCATATGTTTAGAGATTTGGGATTTTTCAATGACGAGCTTTTATGAGGTGTGTGAGGTAATTGTTCCTGTAAGACCAAGACTGTATTCTTGCTGTTAGTTCGTACCACAGAACTCAGTGCTTAAAATGGTTTACTTTCAGCTGCTTTTGCTTCAAGGTTCTTTTTATCTCTGGAATGCAGCTCAGCCTGGTACATTTCAAACACTTCACTCTGTATGCAGTATTAAGACCACAGGAACAATTATCACACGGTTCAACAGATCAAGCTAAAATAGAGTTTCATGTTGATGAAGCATAGATGTAATAAAGTATAAATGTATTACTATATAAAGTTATTAATATATGGATGTGGTTGCATATTTCTTAACGGACGGAAAAAAGAAACAAACTCTATCCCATGGGAGTGCAGACCTGAAAACCAGAGTAATAGAGCTGAACACCCGTATTACGACAACTTTTGCGGTTCATGAAACAGCCTCTTGGGTGGTGTGTAAAAACCACACCCTCCACACATTTGGATGAAAAAGAAACCTGATCATTAATTTGTTTGTCTATAGGGGAGTATCCAGAATTTTAAAAAAAAACCTGCCCAGTGATCTCTGGTCCAACAGCCCTACAGATGTAGGACTGATAAAAGATTTTCCACCTGTTGAAATACAAGCAGCCACTCCATATCGACCACAAATTCCTCAATATCCTCTGAAACACGCAGTAATAGCAAGTATGAGACCTGTTATTGCAGACATGGGAAAATCAGGGATTATTGTGGAAACAAAGGAGCATGTTTGCAATACACCCATTTTCCCTGTTCGAAAAGCACATACAGGAAAATGGAGGATGGTTCAGGATTTAAGAGCAGTGAATGATGCTGTACAGGAAACTACGCCTGATGTTACAAACCCACATACCTTATTAAATGAAGTAACTTCAGATAGAAAGTGGTTTTCAGTTATAGATTTGAGTAATGCTTTCTTCTCTATACCACTACATTCAAACTCACAACACTGGTTCGGGTTTACATTTGAAGGTACACAGTACACCTATACACGATTATCACAAGGTTTTACGGAAAGCCCCCACATATACACTCAGGCTCTCAGGTGCTCGATGTCAACATTTCAAATTCCAGAACACAGCCAAATTTTGTTGTATGTTGATGACATTCTTGTGCCTGCAGACACGCAAGAACACTGCAAGCAGACAACGATGGCAGTGTTACAACACTTACATGGAACAGGTCATAAGGTTTCGCTAAACTAACTTCAGTTATGTGCTCCACAAGTAGTGTATCTAGGCCATATACTTTCAACAAACCGTTTGACCTGTTTGAGTGGCAACAGCGAATGAGGAAACTAAACCATGACCTGATATTTTTGTTCTACCACAACCTGGTTTTATTGATATTTTTGTGGACATTTCCGCTTCGAACGACGTTCGAGACAATCATTGTGAGGGCTATGCAATAACAGCAACTACAGTCTTAAAAGCTAACTAAACCTGCCAGCGTGTATTGAAAGTAATTTCTTAGTTTTATTTGGAGACCCGTTTTGAAACTCCAAAACACTGTTCTATATGGATTGGGCACAGATAAAATCCATTTCTCATAGTAGCATTTATCTCCAAACACAAGAATCATAGTGCAGGGCAGCATTATTATTGCTGGGAGTGCATATATATGTCTGCTTTGTCAAAATCATTTTTCAGACAGAGTAATTCACATTCATAGAACGGAGTGTGCAAAACAATTCAGTTCTAGCCTTTTACACATGTATAATCAAACACCAAAAGCTGAACCAGTAAAAAAAAAATAAGGAAAGGAAACGCTTCTGCACCAGAGAGGCTCTGATCTGTTCAAGCAATCAACAGTGAAACATACAATTGGCACATAACTGCACAAAATTACAAAAACAGACGGTTAGCGAAACATCTAGAACTAGTAGCATGTATTTCCTTTTCTTGCTTTTGATACTTTGCCTTTTGATGCACTACATGGGTCAAAAGTGACCCAATCCAGTGGAAAATGGGTATCCTGACCCCCACTGTGCACCCAAGGGTTAAAGGAGTAATGTACAGATGTCCTGTCCTGTGATGCCAAAATATTTAACTGATGCTTAAAGTTGAAATCTGTTGAATATTAACACATTTTAAAGCAGTACATGCTTAGCTAATAGATGACCTGCCTCACATTTATCTACAAGTAATTGAAAACTGTAGAGATAAAAACCTTTAAGAGATGGTTGTCGAAGGCTACATTAGATCTGTTATTAGGAGGGTTTCACGATATTGCGTTTTTCTTTTCTTTCTGCATTACAGTATTGCTGATGGTATTTAAATCCATAGGAGCATTTTCGCACTGTGTGAGTGCAAAGCTCATTGAAAGGATGACTCCACTATAACACTGAGTGACCTTGCCGACTCTGGTGCAAAACAAGCCTCATTCAGCACAGAATGCTTTGAAAACAATAGAATTAGAAATCTTAGCAGACGCATCTCTGAACAAACTTCTTGGCTCAAGCGCAGAGCAGTTCTCACAAACAACCTCTATCACATTGAAAACAAACCCATCCTCTAGTGAGTCATGGTCTCACCCATGTCTCAACAGGAGGGATGGTACACATGATGCAGAGACAGTTCTTCGCTGAAAATTTTTCTGACTTTGCCAAGGAAACTGTACACAATCCATATGGACCTTATTGAACTAACAGCATCAAAAGGACTAATATATTGTTTAGTGATTATAGATGCGTTTTCAAAATGGGTTGAAATATACCCAACCAAAGATAACACAGCCATAACTGTAGCAAAAGCTCTCTGCAACCATTACTTTCCAACTTATGGTATTCCCGCCATAATTAGATCAGATAATGGTACATATTTTGTAAATGCAATCATGACACATTGCTCACAGGCATTGGGTTTCTCACTAAAAAATCACTGCGCATATCATCCACAATCCGCCAGCCTTGTAGAACGTACGAATCAGACAATAAAAACAGACTAGCCAAAACTATGGAAGAAACCAAGAGGCCTTGGCCAGATTGTTTATCCTTGGTTAAACTGTGGATGAGAATTACGCCTACGGGAGACAAAGCAATAACACCATTTGAGATAGTGCATGGGAGACCTTTCCCACTTCCATAAAACAACAATCCACTGAATCTTAGTGAGCAGACTGGATGCACATACACTGAAAATGAGAGAAGGTCAGAGCTCAAATAATCTGCCAGAGTGTTCTTCTCCTTTGTCTAGACAGAAGCTCCAGCCTGGAGACTGGGTCCTGATTAGAGTCCTAAGGAGAAAGAATTGGAAGTCGCCCAGGTGGGAAGGGACGTATCAAGTACTGCTGACGACAACCACGGCAGTAAAAATTGCTGAATGGCCTTCGTGGATCCACCAATCGCACTATAAGCTGATACAACTGGAAGCAGAGCCAGATCAACCGACGGGGTAGCGGTGGAAGTCCGATACAAAGGGGTCAGTAGCACAATAGGGTTCTGACGTCTCAACCCGGTGAAGAACCCAACTGATCCGCGCCCAACTTTAAAATGGCTCTCTGGCCACTTCTGCTAGTCGCAGGGGTGACTTTGTCACTTCTGTGGTTCCTCTTCTTCTCTCTCCTCTACAGGAACTCACAGGACTAAAAGAATCCATGAACACTCCATGGCAGCGACTTGGGAACAGAACGTCTGGTATAAAGCTATGAATTTTACAGCACAACAGAATAATGTCACCAATTGCTACGTGTGCTCACAATTACCTCATCATGCTACACATCAGACCATTTTCACTCCTGTAGGACTTAATAAATCAGAAACAATGTGTATATTCAGAGAAAACACACTCAGAATGCTAAAAAATTTCACCGGTAACATGTCATACTGGTTTCCAAATTGTACTGTTCATAAGGGAAAATGGCTGGATCCCACTAATTTTTCACAGGCTACGAACACCACATTAAGGGTAGGGATTGCACCATTACGAACTAACATTCCTTTCCCATTGTGTCTCCAACGCACCTGTGGCGATATGTACAGGCATCACTTACCAGGAACACCTAATTGCATCCATATAATATCACTTTCCAGTAACTCGTCTGCTATCTTATCATCAGTTCCCTTTATTGCAGGATTTAACACATCTTGGTGGTTTTCTGAGGATAAACATAGAACTGGAAGAAACATAACAACCTTTAATCTCGGACCAAAAATCTCCACTCCACCCGAAATGATGTGGCAATGTGGAGGACTTCTTTATTGGTACTTGCCATTTGATTGGTGCGGTACTTGTACTTTAGTTCATTTGCAACCTACTGTAATTGTCATTACTGACCAACAATTAGAGAACAGGACATATACACACGTGGACAAAATTGTTGGTACCCCTCAGTTAAAGAAGGAAAAACCCACAATTCTCACTGAAATCACTTGAAACTCACAAAAGTAACAATAAATAAAAATTTATTGAAAATTAAATAATCAGAAACAGCCATCACTTTTGAATTGTTGATTAACATAATTATTTAAAAAAACAAACGAATGAAACAGGCCTGGACAAAAATGATGGTACCTCTATAAAAGATTGAAAACTATTTGACCAGAGTGACATGATTAACTCAGGTGTGTCATTTAATTGACATCACAGGTGTTTCCAAACTCATAATCAGTCAGTCTGCCTATTTAAAGGGAGACAAGTAGTCACCCTGCTGTTTGGTGAAAAGGTGTGTACCACACTGAACATGGACAACAGAAAGCGAAGGAGAGAATTGTCCCAGGACATCCGAAAAAAAATTATAGACAAACATCTTAAAGGTAAAGGCTATAAGACCATCTCTAAACAGCTTGAAGTTCCTGTGACAACAGTGGCTCATATTATTCAGAAGTTCAAGACCCACGGGACAGTAGCCAACCTCCCTGGACGTGGCCGCAAGAGGAAAATTGATGACAAATTGAAGAGACGGATCGTTCGAATTGTATCCAAAGAGCCCAGAGCAACCTCCAAAGAAATTAAAGGTGAACTCCAAGGCCAAGGTACATCAGTGTCAGATCGCACCATTCGTCGTTGTTTGAGCCAAAGTGGACTTCATGGGAGACGACCAAGGAGGACACCACTGCTGAAAAAAACTCATAAAAAAGCGAGACTGGAATTTGCAAAAATGCATGTTGACAAGCCACAAAGCTTCTGGGAGAATGTCCTTTGGACAGATGAGACCAAACTGGAGCTTTTTGGTAAGGCACATCAACTCTATGTTCATAGACTCAAAAACCAAGCATACGAAGAAAAGAACACTGTCCCTACGGTGAAACATGGAGGAGGCTCAGTAATGTTTTGGGGCTGCTTTGCTGCATCTGGCACAGGGTGTCTTGAAAGTGTGCAAGGTACCATGAAATCTGAAGACTATCAAGGCATTCTGGAGAGAAATGTGCTGCCTAGTGTCAGAAAGCTTGGTCTCAGTCGCAGGTCATGGGTCTTCCAACAGGACAACGATCCAAAACACACAGCCAAAAACACCCAAGAATGGCTGAGAGAAAAGCGTTGGACTATTCTAAAGTGGCCTTCTATGAGCCCAGATCTGAATCCCATTGAACATATGTGGAAGGAGCTGAAACATGCCATTTGGAGAAGACACCCATCAAACCTGAGACAACTGGAGCTGTTTGCTCATGAGGAGTGGGCCAAAATACCTGTTGACAGCTGCAGAACGCTCATTGACAAATACAGAAATCGTTTAATTGCAGTGATTGCCTCAAAAGGTTGTGCAACAAAATATTAAGTTATGGGTACCATCATTTTTGTCCAGCCCTATTTCATTAGTTTGTTTTTTAAATAATTATGTTAATCAACAATTCAAAAGTGATGGCTGATTTTGATTATTTAATTTTCAATAAATTTTTATTTATTGTTACTTTTGTGAGTTTCAAGTGATTTCAGTGAGAATTGTGGGTTTTTCCTTCTTTAACTGAGGGGTACCAACAATTTTGTCCACGTGTGTATACACACACACACCGAATCCAAAGCCGTGAAAATAAAGAAGAACAACAACCTGCTTTCAGTAAACCAAAACGTTTTTTATGTCTTTAGTTCCTTCATATGGTACATCAAGATTGTCCGCAAGTGTAAATAAACTTTGGTTTTCTCTCAATAATCTCACTAACGCACTAATTGACATAACTGATCAGCTAGAAAACGATCCTGAACTTAAGGCTATCAAGCAAATGACACTCCAAAACAGAATAGCTTGAGACCTTCTTTTAGCAGCACAAGGAGGAGTTTGTGAAGTTGTTAATGACCATTGCTGTACATACATCCCTGATCACAAAGGCAATTACACTTTAATCAGACAGAAATTGGATGAGATTAAAATAGATATTTTAAGCAACCAAGACAAAGGTATTCTTTCAGGCTGGGATTTTACCTCTTGGTTTACATCTGGTGGTATTTTTCAGACTATTAAAAGATTTGTAATTATAAGTGTATGTATTTTGTTACTATTTTGCATTTTTGCTACCTGCATTTTACCATGTTTGAGAGCCATGATTTCTAAAATGACAACCACTTCTGTTGTTGCGTATGCTGCACTTGAAATGGAAGAACCACAATATGACTCTAATGATGAGAATGATGATGTTGAAGTGTAGTTTAATGACGTGACAGCAGAAAATGTTTTACAAGATGTTGTTAACTGATGTTCACATTTTTTGATAATGATAAACAGGAGGGAATGTTAGAGTTGAATTTGTAAATACATTTATCATAATCGAGCCTTAGAGCATTAACTGTGTGTGCATAGTATTTTACATGACTATTTTTATAGAATACCACTCACTCACTTCTATCTGCACATCTCTCTCTCTCTGTCTCTCTCTCTCTCTCTCTCTCTCCACATCCCAGTATATTTCCACTCTTTCAGCTTAGCACACCCCCTTGTGTAACTCGAGCTATTTCTTATCTTATGCCATGTCTTCATTTCTGCTCGTGTATAAAATTAACCTTGTGTGGGAGCAGTCTTTGTAGCTCGCACTAATGTGTCTTGTTACACTGTGCTCTGTTACCCTTGCAAGTAAAAAGTTACAGTCTCCATGTCTTTCTGGTTCGGTGAATATCTTCTTATGTTATGTGGGAGCTCTCAGCGGAGCTTCTCTCTGACAGTGTGTGTTTTACTTACCACACCTCAGTGTTTGCTATTTTGTCTTTTTTGTGACGCTTCCTTATTTGTTTCTGCGGAACTGGTTGTTTTTGCAATCATTGGTTTTCACACCCTAATATGTGGTCAGAACAGGCAAAGGAAGTAACAGACCATGAGCTTACAGATTCTAGCAAGTCTACATCTCTGTTACAACATGCGTTATTTCTCATTCTTTTGTTCTTTATGTATTTATTATTGTAAATCACTTTCCAAAAAGCCCCTGTATTAGCTCCAGTATTTTAAATGTCTGTTATGAGTCAACAGTTGGTTGCATATGTTTATCCTGAGCTCAGCATATGTGTGTCCAGCTCAGCTCTCTTCGTGTTTTATCTCCTTATCACAAAGTTCTGATGCACACGTGTCTTACGTTTTTGTGATTATTTTGTTTCTCCGTGTTTTTCCTCATCTATTTGTAGTCCTTTTGTTGTTTCACATTGTAGTTGTTTTATATCTATTTGTGGTTGTTTTACGCCTCTTTATAGTTGTTTTGCATCACTCTGTAGAACTTTTGTGCATTGCTTTGTACTACCGTGTATCGTTTTGTGGTTTTTGTGTCTCTTTGTAGTCATATTGTATCACTTTGTATTACTTTTGTTTCTTTTTAGTGATATTCTTTGGGTGAAGCAGAACTTCCAGGTGCTGCTGTTGTTCAAAGACTGCACCCACACCCCAATATTTAGTTCACAGTAGAGATGAAGAGAGACTGTCTCATTCAGTCACTAAGCACTGTGCCACTCAACCCACGGCCCGTGGTCCACATGCGGCCTGCACACTGTAATGGTGCAGCCAGCGGCTTGTTGTCAGAAGTAAATATATATTTTTCTACTTTGAATGAGGACAAATAGTTTCTGATATGCTGACAACGGCGGGCGATATGTCTGACCTGCTGACAACAGTGTTGCAATTGTGGGACTCTACCAGTTGGTGGTGGTAATACACCAATAGGTTGTTTGCTTACCCCTATTAGAATTCAAAAGAAGAATAATCAAAGGGTCATTCCGTGTGGTTTCACCAGATGGTGGTTGCCGCACCATTTTCAAATTAGTCCTAAATTTGTATGCCATTAGATAGTCACAAAAGCACTTGTCATTTGCAATGCATACATGTAATTATAACATACACATACAAATTACATGCACTAACTGGAATTCAGGGAGCTCTGTAGTAGTTTATGGTTGATTAATTTAAAAATACAACAATAATGTTGAATTTTACAGTATCAGTGCAGTGGGATTAAACATGTTAAAGTTAATTGTACAATGTCACGTTACAAACAAAAGAACCTATACCTAAGTTATAACTTAGGTATACCTAAGTTATACCATTACATTTTTGAAGGTAGTCACCTTTAACAACTAACATTTCAAAAAGAACAAAACATACATAATACTACCATTGGAATGACTGCTAATACTTGTATCCCAATTTAAAGTACTGAAAAGCAAAAAACGATTTTGACATTACCCATGCCATTTTGTGTAAGAATATCTCAGTAACTACAAATATAACCCTGCTGCTTTTTTGTACAGTGATAGACAGATGGAACTGTCTTGTAGAAAAATTTGGGGTCTCTGGTACCTGTCCCACACTGAGATTTTTGCCACCAAAAATAGCCAATTAAAAATCTCGTCCAACTTTGGGAGCTCATATTTTCCAAACTGAGGTACCTAGAAAGCTCCAGATTGCTAAGTTATCACACAAGTTTGTGTAGAATGGAACCCAGGGGTGTTAGAACACTTCTGTGCAGTATTTCTAGTACTTTTAAGGTCCCAAACCCCACTCGCAAATAGTTTTTTCTTCATTTTTAGCAAGCCCCCATGGCCTGCAGAGTGTAGGGAAACACCTGGGGATGTTTGTGGGGCACTAGCTACATGCAGAGGCCTTGTTTACCAACTTACAGCTCTCTGGTATGTCTAGAGGCTGAGAAATAACCACTTAAAGATACAGAAAATGCTGGCGAAGCTTTTTATAGCCCAAATTCTGAAAATTTCAGACCCGCACAACTCAGAAACTATTTGAGCTACAGGCCTACAATTTTGCGTAGAAGGTACTTTTGTGACTATCTAATGGCATGCAAATTTAGGACTAATTTGAAAATGGTGTGGCAACACCCCCAAGGAATATCTGGTCATTTCACCTGGAATGACCCCAAAGTAGAACTCATGGCTGTCACTGAAAAAGTTAAACGCTACTTGGGTGATGACCACAGGACATTTCGGCAGTCGTGGGAGGACGAATTTGGTCCCATGACTGTTGATGGGAGGTAAAGAACAAGCCAGAGTACCTTCGTTGCCAGAAACAGACCATTCCAAAACATGCAAATCTCCAGCATCACCACACAGGTCAGGGTTGCCTATTGATGCACAATTTCTGTAAATACCCAAAGAAAACCCACACATGCACAAGGAGATCATGCAAACTGCCAGGCCCAGGGGCCTATTTCACGAAGCAGGTTTTACAAACTCTGAGTTTCTTCTACAATTCTGAGTTGATCTACTCTGAGATAGAAAACTCTGAGTTTTCGGTTTCACAACGGCTGATATGAGTTGGGTTAATCAACTCAGTTTGACCCGGAGTTACGCGCGTGCACCGCAACTCTGAAAAGACAGCATCAATGGAACTCCGATTCGACGAGTCACCATGGAAACGGGGAAGCGAAAGGCTGCGTTTTTGAACTGGCAGTTTTTAACGTGCTCATACGGCGAGTTTGAACACGTTTTTAGAAAGAAGTGCAACACCGCTGCAGCTGCAAAAGAGAGAGAGACGGCGTAGAGAACACTGCTGCCCGGATCAATGTGTAAGTTTAAATGTAGTCCTTTGTAATCGTAATAATATTACAGGGAATAACTGTCTGAATGGTAGCCTAGTAAGTTATTTCATTTAGGTGAAATCCCGACGGGGCAGCAGCTTAAGATGAAATATAAAAACATTGTTCAAACAGGTCAGACCTCGGCATTATTTCATGGAGGTACTTCATGTTGATCATGTTTTACATTGTAAAGTAGCCTAAATATTAAGTGGCTGTTTGACTGTGCAGTTGTTTTATCCACACATAGCCTAAATGTCTGCATCCATATCATGTCCTGCTAAATAACTGAGCCTATTTAAACTAACACAGACTTCTGCTCAGCCAACAGAAAGAAAGCAGATGCCTATAAAACGGTGGTATAAAATGTCATGGATGCATATATATATATATATATATATATATATATATACCTTGTAATTGTAAGTAGGCAATACTCCAAAGATTTATCCAAATGGTAGTTTAAGTTTACTGAAACATGTCACTGATCTAGGATGAAGAGGATGAAACTGTGTCTGCTGCCTTTACAGAGGGGGATCCAGAAAGGCATACAGAGGTATGTTACGGATAGTTCTCTTCTCATTCAGATTTTGGGTGGAATATAGATTCCCAGACAGCAAACTATGGGTGAATCAATGTTGAATCTATGTTGAGACCTAACGTAGAAATTATACAGAAAGCGCAAGGTTGATAAAATGTTGAGTCAACGTTTGCTTACATAGATTACATGTTTGCAAACATAGATTCAACATTAATTAAACATTGACCTGTCAAACATTTTAATTAAACCAAAATACAATGTAGATTCAATGGCATCTTTTAAACACAAACTTCAATGTTGACAAAATGTTGTTGAATCAACGTTGATCCAACCATCAGTCTTCAACCGTAATCACAATTCAACCTTCTTAACCCTAATTCAACATTGATTTAACATCTTTTGCTATCTGGGTAAAGTGTGACTTATGGTTGAAAAGCAAACGTTGACTCAACATTTTATCAACCTTGTACTTTCTGTATAATTTCTACGTTAGGTCTCTACATAGATTCAACATTGATTCACCCATAGTTTGCTATCTGGGGTGTGACATTTAGCCTACACTGAAGTATTGCACATTCTCATCCTTTTTAACAGAGTATGGCTGGACAGCAGCAGGATGGTTCCTCATCTTCCACTGCACAGACTGACACAGTGAGGTGGATGTTCAGGAAACACCAGAGGTTCATTCTGTGGAATTAATGTGCAACTGTATAATTTAATGTCCTCTATGTATTCCCAGTTATCAGTAAAACAGATTTACAAACTGCATTTGCTGAGAAAAATCCAAAAAAACAGATTAGGAGGGCAGATTTGGAAATTGAAAGACTGGAGCACAAGTTAGAGGTGGTGATGGTCACAGGTGAATTATGTTAACTACTGGAACATGAACTGAACTATCTTTTATTTGTAGGAAATAAAGAAGACCAAATGAAATGTGTATCATGCCTTTATTTGCTGTGGTGGTGATGATGGTGACTTAAACTCTAAAGTGATTATGGCATACGGTGTCTCTGACTGCTCTGCTGTCCTGGATAGCTGCAGGTGGATGGGCTCATCATCTGGGTCTTCAGTTTGTAGGGCAGGGTGTTGCTCTCCTCTAATAGTAATATTATGAAGAACAACACATGCCACAGTGATATCACAGGCCCTCTCAGGGGTCACCCTGAGGAGACGTAGGCTCTGGAAACGGGCTTTCAGCAGGCCTATGGTCATCTCCACCCGGGCTCTGGTCCTGCAGTGAGTCCGGTTGAAGTTCTGTTGGTGGTCTGGTTCAGGGTCAGGGTATGAGGTCATCAGCCTGGGTTGGCATGGTAACCCCTGTCACCCAGCAGAAGGCCATCAAACTCTCCTGTAATGTATAGTGGATACATCAGAGTATATTAAAGGAGGGAGACAAGAGAATTCTATTGTGAAAATCTTTAGGCTGCTGACCACGCTGCAGTCTGTTGCTCAGGTTAGACTCTCCATAAATCCTGGAGTCATGAACAGATCCAGACCACTTGGCCTCCACATTAGAAATGATGAATGCAGCATCACACATGATCTGGACAGTGCAGAGAATGACAGATGTTGAACTATGATGCAGTCTTCAACATTTAGAAACAGTAGTCAGTCTACCTGTAGCCTACCTGCACATTTATGCTGTGAATGGACTTCCTATTGATGCGAGGGAGCTGTGATGGGGAAGTATGTGCATCTATGCAGCCAATCACACAGAAAACTTTTCTGACTGTCCTGCATACAGTTGTCTTACTGTCGTGCTCTGCATCTCCGACATCATATAAAAACTTTCATTTGAAAAGAACCGCAGCGCAACACACAATATCTGCTGGATGTGAGAGCATGACTGCGGCTGGTCATGTAAATGTAAGGACGGGTTAGGTTGTTTATCTAGATTATGGACTTAAAACGATTACGAAACGGTACCGCTCAAACCGATAATTGTCCGGAAATGCGAGAACATTTATGCTCGGTCTGATAACAATCTACCGACGAATATTTAATTATCTGTGCAGTAATGCTGCTCCTTTATCCACTGGATCGTTAGTAAAAGCTCTTCTACACCAAAACTCGCTCGCTTACTCACTGAATAAATGAGGAAATGAAACAGCGTCTGTGGCTGAAAGAGGGCGGAGACGGAGAGAAACTCGAGGTTTTCTCAGATAAACCTGCTGGCGAGCAGGTGAGAGTCATAGAGTCTGTTACTGCGGTAACTGACCGAGAGTTGAAGTTACCCCTCTTTGTGAAACAGGCTCGAGTTACCCCGCATTCCCTGGTTAGAGTTACCTCGCTTCGTGAAACGGAAAACTCTGAGTTTCCCTTGTTTCAGGGTTAACAAACTCAGAGTTTTCACTAAACCTGCTTCGTGAAACAGGCCCCAGGTCAGGATGTGAACCAGGGATCTTCTAGCTGCAAGGCTGCAGTGCTATCCACCAACACAGTGCCACTGCACAGATATGATACTAAAGACTATAGCACACTACACAAGTTGTACCACCATAAATGTGACCTGGTAGGTCCAGTCAGTCATCAAACAATGTGTAAACATATTTTCACAATTGGAAAATTCCCCAAAAACTGTATGAGTCCAAATGAAGAAAAAAGTTGCTGATGTAAGTCACTCTCGGGACGGAACCGATGTAGAAAATGTTTCTGGAAGATTACAGTGACTTTACTGAGCAACTGATTTCAAAACAATGTCTGCGTTATCTCACGACATTGTCTCTTTTCAACAGTGCTTCCTCTTTATTTTACTGGTGGCACAGTAATAAACTGCATGTCATTTGCCTGTGATGAAATCCATAGAAAAAAACACACATTTAAAAACAAGCGTATTCACTTACTTCTGTATTTTAACTGTGCTGATATAGGAATACAGGAAGCTCTAAAGCTCTAAAACTATCTATAGATAGATAGATAGATAGCTTTGGGACTGCTGCCCTAAATTCACAGTATTGATGATTACCAAAACATTTTTTTTTATGTTTCTGTAATGGTTAATCCACCAGTATGTGCAGCTCTCTATTCAAAATGATATCTTTAATGCTAATATATAATTACTGTTGTTATTCAGGAATTTTCAAATTTACTGTTTTACAAAAAAACAGAAAAATATTCGAGCACATTATTATTTTTGGATTAAGATGCCAAATTACAGTAATTTGCTTTTATTCCTGAGTAGAACAAAATGTTTTAGTTGTTGTACGTTGTTCTTGATTCATTTGTGATTTCTCGGAGAATTCCAGTGTGCTGGCTCAAATTTGGGTACAAAAACATGAATTCATTTTGAAATTCCTCATTCCTGTTCACAATAGTGAAGCACAGGGAACTCACTGAGAAAGACAGAGTTTGAATTAATGCACTTAATGATGCTGGATGGTCAAGTCTTCTTACAGTGTGGTCAAGTATGCCTTGGACTCGATTGCAGAGACTGGGACTTACAAAATGCACCAAACACCAAGCTACCTAAAGCAGGGGCCTATTTCACGAAGCAGGTTTTACAAACTCTGAGTTTCTTCTACAATTCTGAGTTGATCTACTCTGAGATAGAAAACTCTGAGTTTTCGGTTTCACAACGGCTGATATGAGTTGGGTTAATCAACTCAGTTTGACCCGGAGTTACGCGCGTGCACCGCAACTCTGAAAAGACAGCATCAATGGAACCCCGATTCGACGAGTCACCATGGAAACGGGGAAGCGAAAGGCTGTGTTTTTGAACTGGCAGTTTTTAACGTGCTCATATGGCGAGTTTGAACACGTTTTTAGAAAGAAGTGCAACACCGCTGCAGCTGCAAAAGAGAGAGAGACGGCGTAGAGAACACTGCTGCCCGGATCAAAACATAAGTTTAAATGTAGTCCTTTGTAATCGTAATAATATTACAGGGAATAACTGTCTGAATGGTAGCCTAGTAAGTTATTTCATTTAGGTGAAATCCCGACGGGGCAGCAGCTTAAGATGAAATATAAAAACATTGTTCAAACAGGTCAGACCTCGGCATTATTTCATGGAGGTACTTCATGTTGATCATGTTTTACATTGTAAAGTAGCCTAAATATTAAGTGGCTGTTTGACTGTGCAGTTGTTTTATCCACACATAGCCTAAATGTCTGCATCCATATCATGTCCTGCTAAATAATTGAGCCTATTTAAACTAACACAGACTTCTGCTCAGCCAACAGAAAGAAAGCAGATGCCTGTAAAACGGTGGTATAAAATGTCATGGATGCATATATATATATATATATATATATATATATATATATATATATACATACACCTTGTAATTGTAAGTAGGCAACACTCCAAAGATTTATCCAAATGGTAGTTTAAGTTTACTGAAACATGTCACTGATCTAGGATGAAGAGGATGAAACTGTGTCTGCTGCCTTTACAGAGGGGGATCCAGAAAGGCATACAGAGGTATGTTACGGATAGTTCTCTTCTCATTCAGATTTTGGGTGGAATATAGAGTGTGACATTTAGCCTACACTGAAGTGTTGCACATTCTCATCTTTTTAACAGAGCATGGCTGGACAGCAGCAGGATGGTTCCTCATCTTCCACTGCACAGACTGACACAGTGAGGTGGATGTTCAGGAAACACCAGAGGTTCATTCTGTGGAATTCATGTGCAACTGTATAATTTAATGTCCTCTATGTAATCCCAGTTATCAGTAAAATGGATTTACAAACTGCATTTGCTGAGAAAAATCCAAAAAACAGATTAGGAGGGCAGATCTGGAAATTGAAAGACTGGAGCACAAGTTAGAGGTGGTGATGGTCACAGGTGAATTATGTTAACTACTGGAACATGAACTGAACTATCTCTTTATTTGTAGGAAATAAAGAAGACCAAATGAAATGTGTATCATGCCTTTATTTGCTGTGGTGGTGATGATGGTGACTTAAACTCTAAAGTGATTATTGCATACGGTGTCTCTGACTGCTCTGCTGTCCTGGATAGCTGCAGGTGGATGGGCTCATCATCTGGGTCTTCAGTTTGTAGGGCAGGGTGTTGCTCTCCTCTAATAGTAATATTATGAAGAACAACACATGCCACAGTAATATCACAGGCCCTCTCAGGGGTCACCCTGAGGAGACGTAGGCTCTGGAAACGGGCTTTCAGCAGGCCTATGGTCATCTCCACCCGGGCTCTGGTCCTGCAGTGAGTCCGGTTGAAGTTCTGTTGGGGGCCTGGTTCAGGGTCAGGGTATGAGGTCATCAGCCTGGGTTGGCATGGTAACCCCTGTCACCCAGCAGAAGGCCATCAAACTCTCCTGTAATGTATAGTGGATACATCAGAGTATATTAAAGGAGGGAGACAAGATAATTCTATTGTGAAAATCTTTAGGCTGCTGACCATGCTGCAGTCTGTTGCTCAGGTTAGACTCTCCATAAATCCTGGAGTCATGAACAGACCCAGACCACGTGGCCTCCACATTAGAAATGATGAATGCAGCATCACATATGATCTGGACAGTGCAGAGAATGACAGATGTTGAACTATGATGCAGTCTTCAACATTTAGAAACAGTAGTCAGTCTACCTGTAGCCTACCTGCACATTTATGCTGTGAATGGACTTCCTATTGATGCGAGGGAGCTGTGATGGGGAAGTATGTGCATCTATGCAGCCAATCACACAGAAAACTTTTCTGACTGTCCTGCATACAGTTGTCTTACTGTAGTGTTCTGCATCTCCGACATCATATAAAAACTTTCATTTGAAAAGAACTGCAGCGCAACACACAATATCTGCTGGATGTGAGAGCATGACTGCGGCTGGTCATGTAAATGTAAGGACGGATTAGGTTGTTTATCTAGATTATGGACTTAAAACGATTACGAAACGGTACCGCTCAAACCGATAATTGTCCGGAAATGCGAGAACATTTATGCGCGGTCTGATAACAATCTACCGACGAATATTTAATTATCTGTGCAGTAACGCTGCTCCTTTATCCACTGGATCGTTAATAAAAGCTGTTCTACACCAAAACTTGCTCGCTTACTCACTGAATAAATGAGGAAATGAAACAGCGTGTGTGGCTGAAAGAGGGCGGAGACGGAGAGAAACTTGAGGTTTTCTCAGATAAACCTGCTGGCGAGCAGGTTAGAGTCATAGAGTCTGTTACTGCGGTAACTGACCGAGAGTTGAAGTTACCCCTCTTTGTGAAACAGGCTCGAGTTACCCCGCATTCCCTGGTTAGAGGTACCTCGCTTCCTGAAACGGAAAACTCTGAGTTTCCCTCATTTCAGGGTTAACAAACTCAGAGTTTTCACAAAAACCTGCTTCGTGAAATAGGCCCCAGGTGTCAGGCATCTCAAGATGTGAAGTAGTAGAGACAGAAGGAAGACCACTGCTGATCTTCAGGCAGAAATAAATGCTTCTAGTTCAAAATCAGAAAGTCTCCAGAATGACCATAAGCAGATGAAAGAAGGCTTAAAGGAAAGAACAGCTTCTAAAAAGCCATTATTGAGGCCTGTAAATATCCAAAAATGCATAAAATTTTCCAGGGAGCACAAACACTGGACTGTAAATGACTGAAAGAAGGTACTCTGGACAAACGAGTCCAAGTTTGAACTCTTTGGTCAGCATCATTGTGTTTATGTTTGCAGAAAAGCTGGAGTTTTGATGTTTTGATGTTAGACGCATTGACCCACAGTGAAACACAGTGGAGATTCCATTATGTTTTGATGTTCCATTTGTAGAAACGGCAAGGGCAACTGAGTTCAAATCCATGGCATAATGAACAAGAAGGTCTACCACAACATCTTGGTGCTGGTTGGAATCCCTTCTGGACTGAGCCTTATTGGTCGTGGGGGACAGCTAGAAACTTTTTGGGACTCAGTAGCACTGTACCTACCATAGCCTCTATGTAAAAGTAGGAACTGGGATTGAGAGCTGTACACATTGTGTAGTGATGACAAAGGAGCTGTTCTGAATCGGGTCATTCCGTGTGGTTTCACCAGATGGTGGTTGCCGCACCATTTTCAAATTAGTCCTAAATTTGTATGCCATTAGATAGTCACAAAAGTACTTTCTATGCAAAATTGTAGGCCTGTAGCTCAAATAGTTTCTGAGTTGTGCGGGTCTGAAATTTTCAGAATTTGGGCTATAAAAAGCCTCGCCAGCGTTTTTTGCATCTTTACGTGGTTATTTCTCAGCCTCTAGACATACCAGAGAGCTGTAAGTTGGTAAACAAGGCCTCTGCATGTAGCTAGTGCCCCACAAACATCCTCAGGTGTTTCCCTACACTCTGCAGGCCGTGGGGGCTTGCTAAAAATGCTAAAAAATTAAGAGATACCTACTCACGAGTGGGGTTTGGGACCTTAAAAGTACTAGAAATACTGCACAGAAGTGTTCTAACACCCCTGGGTTCCATTCTACACAAACTTGTGTGATAACCTAGCAAACTGGAGCTTTCTAGGTACCTCAGTTTGGAAAATATGAGCTCCCAAAGTTGGACAAGATTTTAAATTGGCTATTTTGGGGGGCAAAAATCTCAGTGTGGGACAGGTACCAGAGACCCCAAATTTTTCTACAAGACAGTTCTATCTGTCCTCTATCACTGTACAAAAAAGCAGCAGGGTTATATTTGTAGTTACTGAGATATTCTTACTCGAAATGGCATGGGTGATGTCAAAATCGTTTTTTGCTTTTCAGTCCTTTAAATTGTTATACCAGTATTAGTAGTCATTCCAATGGTAGTATTATGTATGTTTTGTTCTTTTTGAAATGTTAGTTGTTAAAGGTGAATACCTTCAAAAGGTGTAATGGTATAACTTAGGTATGTCTAAGTTATAACTTAGGTATAGATTCTTTTGCTTGTAACATGACATTGTAAAATTAAATTGAACATGTTTAATCCCACTGCACTGATACTGTAAAATTCAACATTATTGCTGTATTTTTAAATTAATCAACCATAAACTACTACAGAGCTCCCTGAATTCCAGTTAGTGCATGTAATTTGTATGTGTATGTTATAATTACATGTATGCATTGCAAATGGGTGTCAACATGTCATTACACTTTTTGAAGGTAGTCACCTTTAACAACTAACATTTCAAAAAGAACAAAACATACATAATACTACCATTGGAATGATTACTAATACTTGTATCCCAATTTAAAGTACCGAAAAGCAAAAAAGTGTAATGCCCTTTTTGTGTCACAAGGTCTAGTTTAGAGCCATACCTGTAGATATCATGACATGTTGACACCCATTTGCAATGCATACGTGTAATTATAACATCCACATACAAATTACATGTACTAACTTGAATTCAGGGAGCTCTGTAGTAGTTCATGGTTGATTAATTTAAAAATACAGCAATAATGTTGAATTTTACAGTATCAGTGCAGTGGGATTAAACATGTTAAATTTAATTTTACAATGTCATGTTACAAGCAAAAGAACCTATACCTAAGTTATAACTTAGGTATACCTAAGTTATACCATTACATTTTTTGAAGGTAGTCACCTTTAACAACTAATATTTCAAAAAGAACAAAACATACATAATACTACCATTGGAATGACTGCTAATACTGGTATCCCAATTTAAAGTACTGAAAAGCAAAAAACGATTTTGACATTACCCATGCCATTTTGTGTAAGAATATCTCAGTAACTACAAATATAACCCTGCTGCTTTTTTGTACAGTGATAGACGACAGATAGAACTGTCTTGTAGAAAAATTTGGGGTCTCTGGTACCTGTCCCACACTGAGATTTTTGCCACCAAAAATAGCCAATTAAAAATCTCGTCCAACTTTGGGAGATCATATTTTCCAAACTGAGGTACCTAGAAAGCTCCAGTTTGCTAAGTTATCACACAAGTTTGTGTAGAATGGAACCTAGGGGTGTTAGAACACTTCTGTGCAGTATTTCTAGTACTTTTAAGGTCCCAAACTCCACTCGTGAGTAGGTGTCTCTTAATTTTTAGCATTTTTAGCAAGCCCCACGGCCTGCAGAGTGTAGGGAAACACCTGAGGATGTTTGTGCGGCACTAGCTACATGCAGAGGCCTTGTTTACCAACTTACAGCTCTCTGGTATGTCTAGAGGCTGAGAAATAACCACTTAAAGATGCAAAAAATGCTGGTGAGGCTTTTTATAGCCCAAATTCTGAAAATTTCAGACCCCCACAACTCAGAAACTATTTGAGCTACAGGCCTACAATTTTGCATAGAAAGTACTTTTGTGACTATCTAATGGCATACAAATTTAGGACTAATTTGAAAATGGTGCAGCAACACCCCCAAGGAATATCTGGTCATTTCACCTGGAATGACCCAATCACATTTAGAGCCCTGCACTGATTTTTTTAAATTAAGAATTAATTGCTTGTGTTTATTGCAAAGTAATTTGCTGTGTACACTGTATATGTGTATATATATCCCTTCTTTTTGCATTGTTGTTTGTTTTTCATGAATTTCCCTCAGTACCATGGTTACCATTCCTATCATACTGTTGTAACTTTTAAAAAGTACAGCAGACATGTATTGTGTTAAAATCTCGAAATTTCCCTCTGACGTCTGGATGAAGTAAAGTGTTGGCTCACTTTTCTTACTTCCTCTTTGCTCACATGTAGGGGTTAGATGGCAGCGACTACATAAAGACCTGTTGCTTTCACACTCTTCAGTCGATCAGCCATGGACAAAGGTTTGCTGCTGGTCCTGTTGTGTCTGCAGGTCGTCCTGCTCACCACAGCCTTCACTTCTGCCGATGAAGCCGCTCTGCTGAGAGATGGTCAGCATCAACTACAGCCTGTTGATCTGATGAGAAGTCTGCAGGTAGCTTTGATTGTCTTGTTTTGGCATGTTGAGTAGAGGAAAATGTTTTCTGCATGTATTAATACTCTATTTGTCTTGATTTTCTTATAGGAAGTGAGAGAAACAGGAGGGGAGGAGATAAAGATCAGAGTCAGGAGATTCTGTGGGAAGAAGATAGGAGGATGCAGCGCTTTCAGAGTAAGAAGCTTGATTTACTTGTTTAGCCAGTCCAACTAAAAAACAAAATCTGTGTAAATTTTGGCATGGATGGCATTTGACTATTTCTCTCCTGCTTTTTAGAAACCACGTTCAACTACACCATCTTTCGCCGAGATCAAGCCAAACCCAAAGAACATAAAGTCGTCTGGAGTCAAATTCTGTGGGAAGTGCCGCTCACTGAAAAGGATTGCAAATAAAGGAAAATAAGTGTAATCCTTACAAAAACAAACAAACAATGCATATACTTTAGAAAAGTAAAAATAAAAATATTCCAAATCAGACTTTGTGTGGTTTTCTGCTTGGCACACAGCTCTGGATAATCGTCTGCTCTGTAACTGAAATGTGTAACTGTTGAGTAGCTTATTGAACCAACAGACAGAATATGTCCCCTGTTTACACTGCAAAGAGAAAACAATGCAGGATGCAATCAACACATCTGAAGCACACAAATTAAATGCTGATCTGGAGTATTTTAACCAACAGCTCACATGCACAATGCAGAAAGCAAAAAGTTGGACCTACACCATTAGAACAAATGATGACATGAAGTTAGCTGATATTTCCCACTCTAAAATGATAAACACCACTGAAACATACTGTTAGCAAAATATCCATACATATTCTGTACACAACAAACCAGGGGCAATTCTAGGATCAGAGGTTTAGGGGTGCTGAGCACCCAGAGGTGCCTGGCCAGGCAAGATAAATTTCACGGTTTTGTACATTTTAACACAATTTTATTCCCACATTTGTGAAAGAAAAGCATAACACTTTTTTGACAAAGTCTGTGACTAAACCATCCAATCTGATAAAGGTTATTTAAATGCTGAGTCACAGCAAAGGAGGAATGCTCTGGAATCATAACAGAAACATATTGTAATCCTATTTTCTGGGAAAAGACGACTCGTTTAAATACAGCAGCTCTTCAACATACACATAAACAGCATGTTTCTGGAGTAAACCAGCCCCCTATACTAAGAACCAAAAACACCAAAAATGGACCTTGGACTTATTTTTTGACTTTTATTTGAAATGCAATGCACAGAATCTCTTTCCCTGGTCTGTTCTCTCTCATCTCCCAGACTCTGGGACCCAGAGTCTCTCCCTGTTCTTCTCCTCCTTCTATAGTGAAATTAAGCAAATAGAAAAGCATATAGATAATTAGGAAAATGAAGATGTCCTGTGTAGAATAAAGTCCACTGATATCTGTTAAGTGTGCTTCTGGAAAGCATTTAATGTGGGGAGAACATGTAACTTCCATGACATATATATATATATATATATATATATATATATATATATAACTATATCATGAATGGATGTTTTTCTTTGTCATCTTAACAGGTGCTGCTTTGCGTGCCACTATTCTGTTTGTTTTCTTACCTGATTCTTCCTGACCTTGCACTCTCTCCTCTCCTTCCCCTTTTTCATCTCTCCCTGTTTGGACTGACAATCATACACAAAAAGATTGTATTCAACTAGATGAAAAATTACATAAATATGAAAAAATACCAATAAGAATGCAAATAAATAATGTCCTCTCTCTCTCTTTGTACTGTCAACCTAAAGGAAAATAACCAAACAATGCATTTTATATCTAATAAGAGATAGGGGAGAGCAGGGTAAGTAGTGCCAATTTTTACCTAAAGTGCCTTTAAAGGAAGAGGATTACAGTAATGCCTGAAACTAAAATATGTACATATAATTTAGGATGTTGTGCATCCCTGGGAACAATCACTTTAGATCTTAAATAAACTGTTTGAGAAATATAGCTTTAGAAAAAAAAGTGGTTTTGTGGCACAACTTGCCCCTGGTGAGGGGTAAGTTGTGCCATTAGAGTGAATACACTGGGGCAAATTGTGCCATTGATAATTGAAATAAAACAGATCATTTTAATCTCACAAATGATAATGCTATATAAAAGCAAGACAAATTCAATACAAAATTACTTAATTGAGGTTTATTTAAAGTTTTAACAACATCAAAGGCCACTTTTCGATAACAAGGCCTATACAGTCATATGAACACCTAATTGACTCTTACTCTTTACAGATCCAGCCTACTAGGCCTACAACTTAACATCCTACTTATCAATGCTGCAGGGAAATATGAACTTCTGCTCTCTTCTGGCTGCACCACCAAGTTTTGTGGTGTGGGTGGTTTACTTAAATATAGTTTATGACATTAAAGGCCAATTTGCTTAAACAAGGCCGAGCGCCACATGAACACATACTCAGAACAAAATAAAAAATCCAAAATGAGCACCTAATCATCTGAACATCATCTGCATCTGAATCTCTTCCCCTGTTGAACCTCTTTCACTGCTCTTTCTACCTCCTCAAGAGGAGTTGAAATCCTGTCTGTCTTCCGTTTGTATTTGCGTGGCATGATGGATTTTGGTCTAAAATTAAGAATGTCACATAGTGTTAGTGATCAAATGTAGGAATACAATGCACAATAACAGTAAAATACAATAAAGTAATATATAGTAAATAATCGTAAGTTGGGGTAAGTTGTGCCACTGGCACAACTTAAGCCAGGCCCTTTGGCACAAATCACCCCAAGCCCACCATTTTGAAAAAAATGCATCCCCCAGCTGTTTTGAGCTAGCATCATGCTAACTGTATAGACTCATGGTGTAGCTTACTAAAGCACTAAAACATGTGTGAACTGTTTTCAAAGTTGTCAATAATAGTTCAAACACAACGATCAAAAAACCTTGATCATAGAAATTTTACTTTGGAGGGCATAAAATTGTTTTTTTGAATTTAAATGTGCTTACCTCTCAAGCCATGTGTCTCCCTTCTTTGCAGGATGAGTGAAATGGATGCCTCTTCAAAAATAGGTGGTCACATGGCCAACTTCTTCTGTGGTTTTCTAGATAACAGGGGTGGAACTACTTGCCCCTTGGCACAAATTACCCCACTCTCCCCTATAAACATTGATACATTGATCCAACTTACTACATTACTCTTGATAGATAAACCATTTGATCTTACACTCTTACCAGAACCTGGCTCTTTTTTTTCGAAAAATCAATCTTATGTCCATGATGAGACTGTCTGTCTGTCTGTCTACACACACACAATAGGAGCTACAATCAGTTAGCTAGTCAGTAGTTCCTTGGCTTTAATATGAACACATGCACTTGACACAACAGCTAGCTTCTCTCAGTCCAGTTCAAACAGACACTGACCACCTGTAACGTTTGCTAGCTAAAAAAACCGTCAGCTAACTCCTACCTAACAACGTAAACAGTAGCCTATGATTAAATGCAGCAAAAATGAGGACTTGTAATGACAATAATGTGTTAGTATTGAGTGGTAGAAGTTAAGAATTGGGCCACATATCCTGGTTTAAACCAGGTACTTACACCACTACTGCACATTTACTTCTCTGGGAGGCAGCATTTAGCTCTGCAGGTAGAGGCTCAGAGCCAAGCCGTGTTGCCAGATCTCGTGATAGAAACAAGCAGCCAGCTCTATGGAAACAAGCCCAAAACAAGCCCAACAGCTGAACTGCCACATCATGTCAATGAGACGCCTCTTGATAACAGTAAAAATATGTATTTGTTTTTGGATGCACTAAATTGACAGTAAATTGTCAATATAACCTTTTAATAACTTAAATTTTTAAACTCTGATGAAAAGAAACTTAGATTCTAAAGCTCTGATTAAAATAAAAGTGTATTATGACTTCTTTGTCAGTCGAGGTAGATCCAATTAATTCGCTAAGATGATCCACAGCACTGATGGATGTGTGTGACAGGCTGTGTACGTGGCGATCTTTAGCTCATTTGTTTGTCTTGTGTGGTTTTGTTTTGAAGTGGTGGAACCAGCGTCTGTAAGCCTCATGGATGAGAAGGTTTCAGAGGGGTTTTTTGTGCTTTTCCATGCCACCATGTTGTATTAAATGCTAAAACTGCATGGTGAGCCTGTATCTCACATTTGCAAAATCTAGGACTGCTACCTTTCAGAAATGACAATAAAGGACGCCCACCACGGCTTCTCAGGGCCACAACCACCCAAGGAGTGGTAGATTGTATTTTTAAAAAAGCATTTCAATGCAGATTACTGTACAAATAAATTCTAAAAAAAAACATTTATTTCTAAATACAAATCTTATCTTAACACAATTAATGTATCAACCCATTTATGTGTGTATGCATATATTTATTTCTTTAGTACTCTTAACATATCAGAGTTCTGAGTGAGTATTTCTTGAGATGGGCAAAGTCCATTTATTGATTACATATAGGCAATTCAATAAATGTCTAGTAAAAACTTAAAAGCATTAAAACATATATAAACTACTTAGGCATTTATTGAGTCACTAAAATATTGTAGAGTATATGACCACATCAGCATGATTATAAGCATCCTCTGGTAAATTCACAACCAGATACTGTAGGAAATCTAGCTGATCACATCATGGTGTCCCTTACCATATGGACTTCAGGGGATGATTAGGGATGATAAACTGTGACCTGCTGGTTGGGTCCTCTCTGTTCACGTGTTTCTTACATGTTGGTCTCCTGTTGCTGCCTTACTTCAGCTTGTCTATGAGCAACAGAAAACACAGTTTGCCTTGTACCTATTGCCACTAACGCTGTCAAGCCAGGAGTTCGAGTCTTCCCAATCACGTCTGTACTTTTGCAAGTGTTTTTGCTTCTTTGGACGTGGTGGAGTTTTGGCTGGAGGCATTTTTAAACGCACGGCTGCAGCAGCGTCTGTAGCAGTGTCTGTCACCAGGCAACCCGCGACAGGACCGGGCAGGTGGGCACACAGAGACACAGACACGGAGGTCTGAGGTCTATTCGCTGTACCTGGCGTCGGGTCTTCTCTACATCGCTCCTACAAACAGTAGGGTGACCATACGTCCTCTTTTGCCCGGACATGTCCTCTTTTGAGAGGCTGGCCGACGTTTATAAAGTCCTTCAAATGTCCGGGTTTTTGATCTTGCCTAGCTTGAGCGCGTCACAGACCAGTGTATTTATCATTCACGTGGAAACACGCTCTGAGAGGCGGAGTTTGAGCCGAACACCGGAACGCTCCACACTCACTCACTCACTCCTCGCAGGCTGACAGGCAGGTAGGCACACTGCGAGAGAACACTCGACCCGAAAGAAAATGCCGAAACGCAAATGTCATTTCACTGATGAAATGCGAAAAAAAATACCCCTGTTTTCGTCCGGGTCGTGTCAAATGGGAGGCAGAATGTACAGTCTGCAAAGCTGGGACTTATGTCTCTGTAGCTAATAAGAGAAGGAAAAAGAAGGAAAAAAAGGACTGTTGACTTGAGGCATTATTTCTATATTTTTTTCATTTGCCATTAGACACATTATTTTTGAAGAATGGACTAACTGAACATTGAAGAATAGGCTACCTCTCTTTTTTCTTTTTGTTTAATATTTTGAGGCATTATTTCTATTTTTACATAATTGATAATTGGGAGGTTATTTTGAAGAATGGTACTCTACCTCACTTTTCCTAACTAAGGTGTAAGTGTCAGACTTAAGAGAGATGATTATTTCTTATTTTGTTAAACATCTGAATACATGTGTTCCTACAGAACTTGAGTCAATAACTATTAAAGACTAGAACATGCCATATTTGTATGTGACTGATTATATTGTTTAGGAGAATTGCTTTAAATTAATAAATATATTATTAATAAAGCAACTGTTTTAGGCTATTTTTCTGTATATCCAGGTAAAGTGTTCTTTTCTGGGGAATTCAGAATATCTGTTTAACTGAGTTTGAAGCACAGAAAGCCCCCTGACCCATGGAAAACCCCTAAAAATGTGTGTGTGTGTGTGTGTGTGTGTGTGTGTGTGTGTGTGTGTGTGTGTGTGTGTGTGTGTGTGTGTGTGTGTGTGGGCGGGGGGGGGACTGAATATTTTTCGCGTGGGAGCTGGAAGTGTGTCCTCTTTTCAGAGAAACAGAATATGGTCAACCTAGTTTATGCAGGCAGCAAAGCAAGCCCAAATAAGCGACTACACTTTAGAAAACAAGCCCAAAAACCCACAACCCGCGACTGATGAGATTTGCAAGCGACTTTACAAAAAAAAGCCCAAAGTCGCTTATAATAAGCGGACTTGGCAACACTGGAGCCAAGTTGGAAAAGTTGGGCGAGATCAAACCATCTTTGGGGCAAGATGGGGGGAGGGGATGCTGTATTTTTGTTGCTAAAGCATTACGTATCAACCAAGTACCGTGTGATTTTTACACTTTTCTGGTTTGTTAAAAAAAAAAAAAAAAAGGACATGCAATACAAATAAATTTAAAAAAATCTTTCAAATTTTAGGGGTGCTGGGATTGAATTTAAGGGTGCTTGAGCACCCCCAAAAATGGGCTAGAAACGCTTATGCAACAAACTTCTGTCTGCATTTATGAAAGATTATCCGTTCAGATTCATATGTCCCTTTGATCTTAAATGTAACATTTTAACATTTGGTTTTGTACCTCAGTATAGCTTTCAAAAATAATTTCAAATTTAGTATTAAAGACCTAATTTCAGGTATTTAGTGGGAAAGAGAACATCCCAGTACATATCTGTCTACATGTCCAGTTACCTCCAGGTGGAATGTGCTGCAGCCCTGTAGGAGTTTCTGAGGTTCTGGTGGGCTGCAGGCTCAAATACAGCAGGTTATCTGTCTGAAGTCTTTACGATAAGCTAAGCTAAGCTAACCTTGCCATGGCTGTAGTCTTATATTGGGCATTGACAGGGTTTTTGTGGTGTGTGTAGTTCAGGGATTATCCTTGACCTTTCTCACCCTCTCACCATGTTGCTTGCCATCGGTCTTTTAGCTCTACAGTCTTGTCTCTGACATCTTCGGATGACTCTCTGGTTGTTGCAGTGGTGGTGAAGCTGAAGATGCTGAGTGTGATTCTTTGGTCAGGTTTATTTCACACATGTACAAGAACCCAGTTCAGATTATTAGTTTCCAAAGTAGAATGGGCTGACATGTGTTCCTCTTAGCCACATAATTAATCAGTGGGAGCCACAATTCCTGCTTGTAGGAAGAGGAATAAATACTTGTTTCACTTGATCAATGAATTTAAAATAGCTTTTTGGTGACACAGTTTGTTTAACCACAGAACCACTTCATTATTACATACTTACTTCTGGTATTAACTCGTGTGGCTGCTCCATTTCCTGCTGTCTCTCTTAATCATATCAATGAAAACACGAATGCAGGTTTAAAGAGAAATGTAACGTTACATAAATTTTTCAAATTACGCCAACTTCATATCATTCTTGGTTATAGAGAATATTGAACTGAGGTACAAAATCAACGTATTTTGCACAAAGTTACTCTTTGTAATATGAAAGATTTTGCAGGATTCAGTCAGAAGACAGCGAGTCCTTTTTGTTTTAGTTACCATCCAGAACTGTGTAGCAAGCAAGAAAAAAATAAAGAAAAAACACAATATCTAATTTGAAATCTTTTATTTCTAATTAAAAGCATTTGCATTTTTAATAAGCATTACAATTATCTTCATTCATTTGCTATCTTCTACATCTGATGGCACTTCCTGCAGAGCTTGACTCTAGACGTCTATATTCAGAGAGCATGTACTGGTCAAACGTTGCTCTGAAATGAAAGATAAAGAAGATAAAAAGTAGGGGAGAGATAATCAGTCAAATGCCATCCATGTCAAAATTTACACTGATTGTTTTGTTGATGTTGTTGTACTGTCTAAACAATGAACAAACTGCAAGTAAATTAAGCTTACTGATGGCCAACCACATCCTCCTCGTTTCCTCGCGCAGAGTCGAAGTCTCTTCTCCATTTCTCCTATTTGTTTCACTTGCTAAAAGATAATCAATATAAATGAAAAATTAATACACAGACAAAACGTTCCTCTACTCAACATGACAAAACAACACACTTAAAGTTACCTGCAGACGTCTCATCAGATAAACAGCCTGGAGTTGATGCTGATCATCTCTCAGCAGAGCGGCTGCATCAGCAGAAGTGAAGGCTGTGGTGAGCAGGACGACCTGCAGACACAACAGGACCAGCAGCAAACCTTTGTCCATGGCTGATCGACTGAAGAGCGTGAAAGCTTCAGGTCTTTATATAGTCACTGACAACCAACCGCTTCATGTGAATGAGGAAGTAAGAAGAATGAGCTGACACTTTATCAAGAGGTTAGAGAGAAGTTGTATGATTTTATCACAATACATGTCTTGCTGCTGTGTTTTGTAGAAGTGAAAGCTGTTTGCTGCCCCCTCTCTCAAGTAACAAAAAAACAACAACAAAAACTCACAGGAGGCAAGCAACAAACATTAACTACATTGAACTAGGACGTGGAGGTGAAAATTTACAGGAGAACAGGAGACATCATTGGAAGGAAAAACGCAAAAGAGAGCAGAAGAACTAAATGATAGAAAATGCACTGATGAACTCCAGGCCCGGACAAACCTGAACTGGCAGATGGGGACTGGGAGGGACAGGAAGGAATCTGTGAGGCGGTGTGTATGGAAGGAGGAATCCAGCAGCATCATGGAGGACTGGAGCAGGCAGGTGAAGCAGACGGCCTGTCAAAGTCCACAGATATTGGTAGAGTGACAGCAGAAACAGGCAGTGGAATCCAATGCATTTTTACAGGAGGCAATTAGAAGACTTTTTTTTTTGTAATGACTCTGCCAAGAAACTCGGCAGAACTATGACAGGTGAGACTCTCTGAGGACCTCTGCTAGACAGGTGGAGGACTACAGTTTGTCAGATGGATAGGAGGATGTGAAACCTGCTGTGTTACATTAAAATAATAGGTCTATATTATAAACATTACACAGGAATTGAGTGCAATTGATTTGTCTTTTCTTGCACCTTAATATAAATACAGAAGTTTTCTTCATTTCAAATTAATTCAGACTAGATCTATAGATAGGTAGATAGATATTTTCATGACTATTTACATTGTAGATTCTCCCTGAAGGCATCAAAACTATGAATGATCACATATGTGGTAGTAAACCGAAAAGTGTGAAATAAGTCAAAACATATTTTTATATTTGACATTTTTCAAAATAGTCGCCATTTACTTTGATTACTGCTTTGCACACTCTTGGCATCCTCTCAGTGAGCTTCATGGGGTAGCTCTGCTTCTCCACACTGCTGTTTACATGTGAGGAGGGGGGTTGCTTAAACTGCAATGTTTAGGTGAGTGGTCCATGTCAAACATCCACATGAATGTCAGAACTCAAGGTTTCCCAGCAGAACGTTGCATTATAACAAGATGATTGATGTTATTCACTTCACCTGTCAGTGGTCGTAATGTTGTGTATCAGTTGATGCTCACTTTTTTACCAATGAAAACAATGTAAGAAAAGTAATATTTGGCAAGACTGACAACTTCAGTACTATGCAGCTGCATTGGACTTCTCATCAAGGTATTAAAGGTGGTAAAATTCTCTGTTTAGAGTACTCAAGACTGTATTATAAGTCCTGAATATGTCAGTCAACAGACAGAATATGTCACCTGTTTACACTGCAAAGAGAAAGAATGCAGGATACAATCAACACATCTGCCGGTCTCCTTAAGATGCCTAGACTCAGCTGATTCCTTTAAAAAGCAGCTGAAAACTTTTTTATACAAGCAGGCTTTTACGTGTGTGTCTTTACGTGTGTGATTTTATGAGCAATGTGACTCTGTATCGTGGGGGCTAATTTGTTGTATTTTTATGTCTTCTTACTTTTTCTTTTACTGTAAAGCACTTTGTGATTTTTGTTTTTTATCCGTGAAAGGTGCTATATAAATAAACTTTACTTACTTAGCTTCCACAAGACCTGTCCTAACTGATGAAGCCATGAATTTTGCTCCCTATCAGAAAATCCTCCTGGAGAATATCCACCATCAGTTCATGACCTCAACACAAATGGTTTATGCAGCATGACAATGACCCAAAGCACACATGCAAGTCCACCTCTGAGAGGCTCAGAAAGAACAAAATGAAGGCTCTGGATTTGTCAAGTCAAAGTGTGGACTTGAATATAACTGAGATGCTGTGGTAAGACCTTAAAAGGACAATTCATGCTCAATAACCACCTAATGTGGCCAAAATAAAACTATTCTGCAGAGAGGAGGGGGAAAAAATTCCTCCACGGTAATGTAAAAGACTGATCACAAGCTGTAACAAACATTTTACTGCAGTTGTTGCTGCCAAGGGACCAACCAGTAATTAGGTTTAGCGGGGCGTTTACTTTTTCCCAGGTTTGATGTAGGTTTTCAATAATTCTTCAATAAACCATCATTTTAGAATGGCATTTTGGGTTTTGTGGGTTATATCTGTACAATATTCAATAAATATTAATATTAGTTTGATGATCTGAAACATTTAAGTGTGAGAAATATCCAAAAATGGAAGAATTCTGTTTTTTGCACGCCATTGTGATGTCCTACTCTTTTCCATTTAACAAATGAAGTTAGGTCTTTAATGTAGCCGCAAGGGGACACAAGCCAGTGTCTTATTGTGCCGGTCCCAAGCCCGGATAAATACAGAGGGTTGTGTCAGGAAGGGCATCCAATGTAAAACTTTGGACAAATCAAACATGCGAATCAAATGTATGACTTCCATACCCGGGTTAACAACGACCGCCATCGGTGCTGTCGACCTACAGGGTGCCGGTGGAAAATGGACGACTGTTGGTCGAAGAAGGAGGGGAGGAAGGTGTGTTCGTAAGAGAGAGAAGAGGAACACCAAGAGTCTAGGACTGAGAGTAGGGACTTTGAATGTTGGAACTATGACAGTAAAAGATAGAGAGCTGTTTGACATGATGCAGAGGAGGAAGGTGGACATACTGTGTGTCCAGGAGACCAGGTGGAAAGGTAGTAAAGCTAGAAGTTTAGGAGCAGGGCTCAAGTTATTCTATCATGGTGTAGATAGGAAGAGAAATGGAGTAGGAGTTATCTTGAAGGAGGAGTTTGTTAGGAATGTCCTGAAGGTAAAAAGAGTGTCAGATCGAGTTATGAGCCTGAAGCTAGAAATCGAAGGTGTGATGTTCAATGTTGTTACTGGGTATGCTCCACAGGTAGGATGTGAGCTGGAGGAGAAGCAGAGATTCTGGTTGGACCTTGATGAAGTGATGCAGAGCATTCCTAGAAGTGAGAGAGTTGTCATTGGTGCAGACTTCAATGAACATGTTGGTGCAGGAAACAGAGATGATGAGGAGGTCATGGGCAGGTTTGGTATCCAGGAGCGGAACGCAGAAGGACAGATGGTGGTTGACTTTGCAAAAAGGATGGAAATGACTGTAGTGAATACTTTCTTCCAGAAGAGGCAGGAACATAGGGTGACCTATAAGAGTGGAGGTAGGAGCACACAGGTAGACTACATCTTGTGTAGACGATGTAATCTGAAGGAGATCAGTGACTGCAAAGTAGTGGTAGGTGAGAGTGTAGCCAGACAGCATAGGATGGTGGTGTGTAGGATGACCCTCGTGGTGAAGAAGATAAAGAGGGCAAAGGCAGAGCAGAGGACCAAATGGTGGAAGCTGAAAAAGGAAGAGTGTTGTATGAATTTCAGGAAAGAGTTGAGACAGGCTTTGGATGGTCAGGAGGTGCTCCCAGATGACTGGACAACTACAGCAAATGTGATCAGGGAGACAGGTCGGAGAGTACTTGGTGTGTCATCTGGAAGGAAAGGAGATAAGGAGACTTGGTGGTGGAATGAGGAGGTGCAGGAGTGGATCCAGAGAAAGAGGTTAGCTAAGAAGAAGTGGGACACTGAGAGGACTGAAGAGAGTAGACAGGAGTACAGGGAGATGCAGCGTAAGGTGAAAGTAGAGGTGGCATACATAATAACTTGTATTCTAGGTTGGACAGTAAGGAGGGAGAGGCTGATCTGTACAGGTTGGCAAGGCAGAGAGACAGAGACAGGAAGGACGTGCAGCAGGTTAGGGTGATAAAGGATAAGGATGGAAGTGTGTTGACAGGTGCCAATAGTGTGATGGGAAGATGGAAAGAGTACTTTGAAGAATTGAGAAACGAGGAAAATGAGAGTGAACGAAGAGTAGAAGAGGCGACTGTTATGGACCAGGAAGTAGCAAAGATTTGTAAGGATGAGTGAGGAGGGCATTGAAGAGGATAAAGAGTGGAAAGGCACTTGGTCCTGATAATATACCTGTGGAGGTATGGAAGTGTCTCGGAGAGGTAGCAGTAGAGTTTCTGACTGGGTTGTTCAACAGGATCTTAGATAGTGAAAAGATGCCCGAGGAATGGAGGAGAAGTGTGCTGGTGCCCATCTTTAAGAACAAGGGAGATGTGCAGAGTTGTGGCAACTACAGAGGAATAAAGCTGATGAGCCACACGATGAAGCTATGGGAAAGAGTAGTTGAAGTTAGACTAAGGGCAGAGGTGAACATCTGTGAACATCCTAATGCTGACTTCTGGTATGTTTAATGACGTGGCTACTTCATTCCCTGCTGTCTCTCTTGATCATATCAATGAAATACACCTGTAGGTTTAAAGAGAAATGTAATGTCACGTAAATTTTTATGTTTCAAATTACACCAACTTCATATCACTCTTGGATATAGAGAATATTGTACTGAGGTACAAAATCAACCTATTTTGCACAAAGTTACTCTTCGTAATATGAGGATTTTGAAGATTTTGCAGGATTATGTCAGAAGACAGTGAGTCCTTTTGTTTTGGTCACCATCCAGAGCTGTGAGGTGTTTAAAAACGAAAGAAAGAAAAACAATATCTGATTTTAAATCTTTTATTTCTGATAAAAAGGCATTTGCATTGTTTTGTAAGCATTACAATCATCTTTATTCATTTGGTATCTTCCACATCTGATGGCACTTCCTGCAGAGCTTGACTCTGGACGTCTATTGTCGGTGTGGCTTGTACTGGTCAAAAGACGTTATCAAATGAAAGATGAAGAAATAAAGCAGAGAGAGATAATCAGTCAAACGTTATCCAATTTACACTGATTGTTTTGTTGTTGTTCTGTCTAAACAATGAACAAACTCCAAGTAAATTAAGCTTACTCCCGTAGAACTGCATCCTCCTGGTCTCTTCCCACAGTGTCTCCGGAATCGAAGTTTGTGCTCCAACTGTCCTCTTTCTTTCACTTGCTAAAAGATAATCAATACAAGTGAAGGATTAATACACACAGATAAAACATTCCACTACTAAACATGACAAAACAACACAATCAAAGCTACCTGCAGACTTCTCATCAGATCAACAGGCTGGAGTTGATGCTGATCATCTCTCAGCAGAGCGGCTTCATCAGCAGAAGTGAAGGCTGTGGTGAGCAGGACGACCTGCAGACACAACAGGACCAGCAACAAACCTTTGTCCATGGCTGATTGACTGAAGAGTGTGAGAGCTACAGGTCTTTATATAATCACTGCCAACCAACCGCTTCACGTGAACAAAGAGGAAGTAAGAAAAGTGAGCCAACGCTGTACTTTATCAAGATGTCAGAGAGAAATTACCCGATTCTTCACAATACATTTCTGCTGCTGTTGTAGCACTTACAATAAAAATATGCTATTCACTATCATTAGGAGGGCTAAGGGCTAGGCTAGACAAAGGTTCGACTCTGGGAGGTGCATGAAAATTAATGAATACAAGACACAGAAATGATGTTACCAGTAATATGTTAAAAATAATCAAAAGAAAATACTTGAATGTATCAAGGAAAATCAAAGATCAAATATTAAAACAAGACACAAAGTTCAGAAAATCAAACATTAGCATAAAATTCACCTGTCATTCAAACATTTCAATCCATTCAATCAATTGCAGATGACAATAAAGCAGATTCACTTCAAAGCAATTTAACGTGACGATGTGCTACAAAATGTCAGTTATGCAATGGCAGTTCTTGATTCAGGTGAAAAGATAAAAAGTGAATGTGTTTCCGCCAGGCCTGGGGTGGCTAATCAGGAGGACCGATACAATTTAAGTAATTATCAAATCAATTAATTGTGTGTCATTGTGGCATAAAACATAATGTTATATTATTTAAATAATAGTATGATGCGACCACATAACTGGGAAACTTTGTCCTGTCCCTCAGAGTCAGAAGAAAGATCCAGCACCAAGCAGCAGCCAAGAGCCACAAATCCAGAGTGGGAGGTAGGATTGTTCATTGAATGAATATTATCAGAATGAATATAATGAAGAGTCTGGTATAGACCTGCTCTATATGAGAAGATGATTCAGCTCTACATTAATGAAACTGACCTGATGGCTTTGTAAAAAGGGGAGATTTGTGCTGAGAATTTTGACCATTTTAAAAATGTGATTTAGTGTCAGAGGCAGAGCCAGTAGAGATGAGGGGATTACTGCTGTCAGTATGAAGGAACAGGTGAGCTATTGGAACAGAGTGAACAAGCAAGCATTAGTTCCAATACTTTCTATTCCCAAACCATAGTAGTGACCCATTTTATTTTTTTTACCTTTAAAAGATAGTAAATACACAAAGCCCACAATTGAAAGGGAATAGGAAGAGATAAAAACATTGACTTTTATTACTGATGTCCAGTTTTAATAAAGTTCATGCTACTTTTATAAAATGATGTAAGTGAATAAATTGTATTTCTGTGATCTATGTTTGATTTCTGTCTTTTCTCTTGTCATCCAGATGTTCAGAGGGAGCTGATGCCACATCTGGTCCAGCCAATGGAAGGTCTTGAAGTTCTCTGACTGGCCTCAACTGAAGCTGGTCCTCTCATTGGATTTAAGTTTCAGATGCTCAGGAACAAACTCCACCAATGAGCCAACAGGGAGGCTTTATGTTTATTAAATGTTGCTGTGAAGCATGAAGGTTAAACTCTCCACAAGGATCCAAAATAAGTTGGACTTCTACATGAGAGCTTTAGATATTCTTCATCTACTGCCTGAAAAGTTTGGTCAATAAAAAAGACAAAAACTAATATTTTCAGCTGAACTAAAGACAGACTTTGTGATTTTTCTGCTCACATGTTGTGTTGTTGTAAACTTACTCTTTCAACCCCCTGGAAACCAGTGTTTGTTCTGTTTTTGTGTCGCTCCTCAGCGACCCTAGACAGCCGGTGTTCAAGATTAACTGGTATTCCGATCAACTGGTGACCAAGAAATATACAATGGGACAACTTCATCTATAAATGAGATTTCTGCTGTTCTATAAATTTCGGTCTTGACAAAATAACTGAAAAGAAGAGGCATTCTCATTTTAAAAGTCATGCGCTCTCAGGTTACATAAAAGAAATCTATGTCACCGCGGTTGGAACATAGACTGTGGAACCAGTGGAGCTGTGATCACTGTTTACTGTTAAAACCTGTTAAAGCAGCAGACAGGAGACCAGCACACGGTGTACACGTTATTTAACAAGACGTTCACCGAGCCGTGTGATAACAGAGTGTCAAAGTGTTGCAGTATAACATTAATATATTGATACAGTATTGGCAGGATTAGATCACATTGTAGCTACACTGTCTTATTTAAATAACACAAACTTAAAAAATTTTATCAAAACAACCAAGCAGTATTTAACATATTGGATTTGAAATGGAGCAATTTAGCAAATTTTGTTGTGTCATACTACTCTAAACTGACATGTCATTGAGAAAAGACACCAATTCCTTTCAGTATATCACATATACTGGGGCATTAGCTCAGGTGACTGAACAGGAGCTCTATGAACAGGAAGATAAACCTGATGCAGTGGCCTTGGTTCAACTCCAGTTCATGGCTTTATGCTGTAGGTTTTCTCTCTACTTACCTGTCAAGTAAAGCTAATAAAAGGAAAAAAACTAACATTTATTCACAGCTATTGGTAGTCAAAAGTATATATAAGTGTAAAGGTGTTCAGTGAAGAGGCAGTTTTTAGTCTGAGAGGGAATCTGCAGATGGAACTTAGCGTGGAACAATTCAGCAAGATGATCTTATTTGGTGTGTTTTTATTCATTCTTATTTTATTGTTTCACGTCTTGAGTTGTGAGATCTTGTTTGAAACAGCAGCTAGCTATATAGTTCAAGGGTGGGCTCGTTAAGGTTTTGTAGAATAAATATAATAGTCTCTATTATTGTTCTATGTCTTTAGAAACAAAAAAAATACCTTTGATTTTGTATTCTATAAAATCAGTGCACTTAATTTACAATGCATTGATTCTATAGAATACAATGTTGATTAACTTGCAATGTCCCAGTAAAATAAATAAATCCTGAATAACGGGGGACAAATTAGATAAAGCATATCGACGTTCTGAATGCTGGAATGTGAAATCTCTGATTAGAATGTGGTCAGATGGTTTATATGATGTCATTGTTAAAATCTGTTTTAAAGTAGAATAACTCAGGTCAAACTGGTTTATCGCAGTAAGGTTTGAAAACGGTATTAGAATTTCTCTTGCTGTTTCTGTCTGACCGTTGGACTGAGGCCACAGACTGTCACCAGTTAATCTGATGTAGATCGTTTCACTCTACCGCACCGAAGCGATATTTCCACTCCGTTAGGTGGAAGTCCTCATTAAACTGAGTATTTTACTGGTAGACTGAGCAGCCGCGAGTCCAAACAGAGCAATAATGACAATGTTAAAGCTGACAACAAGAACATTTCGGAACAGTTTATTGACGTCTGTGTGTTTTGAACAGGCATCGGTACAGTCACCTGTGCTATGTGTTGCCGTTGTAACAGCTGCCTCACTCACTGAATATCACCAGTTGATCGGAACACCAGTTAATCTTGAACACCGGTCGTAATGTTTTTTGAGCAACACGCCATACTATGACGTTTTTTTTTTACAATGAAGGTTCTACTATGGAACCAGTTTGACATGTTCAGGCGTTCTATGTGTGAAAACTCTAAGATTTCAGGTATCAGAAGGTGGTTTTCAACTTTCTCTGTTAACTTTCTGCTTCAACTTTAAATTAAATTTACTTCACTAAGCCAGCCCTCTGGACTTCCAGTAAGCTGTGTTCCTATTGGCTGTCCAGGTGGCTGCTTGGTGTTATCTGGAACACCTAAGCAGCTCAGTGACTTCCTGCTTTATGTCTGCAGTCAAACATTTCCTCTGCTTCTCTTCACTGAACCGGGTTTGGTTCCGTTGCTTTACTTTGTTCTTTAGGCATTGGCTTGCAGCTTCCAGCAGGAAAATCATCTTTAATGTGTTTCTTGGTGTGTTTTAGGTAGTGATGGTCAAATGAAGCCCCATGAATCACTGAGGCTTTCCAGCCCATTGCTTCACCAAAAGGTTCACTTCTCTAGGCCTCAATGAAACAGTGAATACTGCCATCTACTGGACAAACTGACATTACCGGCATTGCCAAAGTACCATGACCTGAGCTGAAATGTAGGAATGACTTTTATGTGCAGAAACAATGAATAATGGATGTTTCTATAGTATATGCATGTGTAAGTATATGGAAACCAACAGAGATACAGAGTTCTTAATTAAAATAACAATGAAAACATCTCAAGAGTTTGTGTTTTTATTTAAAAACAAAGTTTTTCCATTGTGCCTGGATTCAGCCGGTTTCTTCTTTTACATAACAGTTCACCCGCCTTGGAAAATACCCTTTCACAGGGCACTGATGAAGCTGGGGAACATAGCCATGTAAGCGCTATTGTATAAAGGTGAGGGTACTGGGTTTTGTGCATCTTCCAGTAGGCCAGAGGATCCTCAGATCTTGCAATGTTGCGTTCTGCCAGGTAACGGTCAACTTCAATGACTGAATCTGCCATAACACTTGAACTGCTCCTGCTGCTGTTAACAGAATCATCCAGCAGCTGCCAAAGTTCACCTAACAACAAGAAAGGAGAGCGGGGTGTAATTCACAATACCAACATCATACCAACATTACAATCAAGAATACAGAGATAGGGTTACTTACTATTAGTTGCAGATTCATCCACATGGGCGTCTTGCAGCTGGTCTGGGGATGCAGACAGGGCCTCGGTTCTTAATAACACTGCACATTCATTTTTAAGTCGCTTTACAGCTTCATCTACTTTTGCCGGACTTTGGAACCCAAGTTTCTTGAACCTTGGATCCAGCAAGGTTGGCATTGTCAGGGCACCTGCTGATTCCAGGCAGCTTATGTGTTCCCTGAGACTTCTTATCAGGTTGTCACCTAGCTGCCTTGAAATGGTGGAAGTCATTGTCTGCATCTTGTTGATGACTGCATGGTGCAACGTTTTCATCAGTAGAATGACTTTTAAAGCCGATACCGGCTTTTATATATATATATGTGTATATATATATATATATATGGCATGCCGTTTAGGAAATTATATATTGAATGAAAGTCGATATATACACACGTGGACAAAATTGTTGGTACCCCTCAGTTAAAGAAGGAAAAACCCACAATTCTCACTGAAATCACTTGAAACTCACAAAAGTAACAATAAATAAAAATTTATTGAAAATTAAATAATCAAAAACAGCCATCACTTTTGAATTGTTGATTAACATAATTATTTAAAAAAACAAACTAATGAAACAGGCCTGGACAAAAATGATGGTACCTCTATAAAAGATTGAAAACTATTTGACCAGAGTGACATGATTAACTCAGGTGTGTCATTTAATTGACATCACAGGTGTTTCCAAACTCATAATCAGTCAGTCTGCCTATTTAAAGGGAGACAAGTAGTCACCCTGCTGTTTGGTGAAAAGGTGTGTACCACACTGAACATGGACAACAGAAAGCGAAGGAGAGAATTGTCCCAGGACATCCGAAAAAAAATTATAGACAAACATCTTAAAGGTAAAGGCTATAAGACCATCTCTAAACAGCTTGAAGTTCCTGTGACAACAGTGGCTCATATTATTCAGAAGTTCAAGACCCACGGGACAGCAGCCAACCTCCCTGGACGTGGCCGCAAGAGGAAAATTGATGACAAATTGAAGAGACGGATCGTTGGAATTGTATCCAAAGAGCCCAGAGCAACCTCCAAAGAAATTAAAGGTGAACTCCAAGGCCAAGGTACATCAGTGTCAGATCGCACCATTCGTCGTTGTTTGAGCCAAAGTGGACTTCATGGGAGACGACCAAGGAGGACACCACTGCTGAAAAAAACTCATAAAAAGCGAGACTGGAATTTGCAAAAATGCATGTTGACAAGCCACAAAGCTTCTGGGAGAATGTCCTTTGGACAGATGAGACCAAACTGGAGCTTTTTGGTAAGGCACATCAACTCTATGTTCGTAGACTCAAAAACCAAGCATACGAAGAAAAGAACACTGTCCCTACGGTGAAACATGGAGGAGGCTCAGTAATGTTTTGGGGCTGCTTTGCTGCATCTGGCACAGGGTGTCTTGAAAGTGTGCAAGGTACGATGAAATCTGAAGACTATCAAGGCATTCTGGAGAGAAATGTGCTGCCTAGTGTCAGAAAGCTTGGTCTCAGTCGCAGGTCATGGGTCTTCCAACAGGACAACGATCCAAAACACACAGCCAAAAACACCCAAGAATGGCTGAGAGAAAAGCGTTGGACTATTCTAAAGTGGCCTTCTATGAGCCCAGATCTGAATCCCATTGAACATATGTGGAAGGAGCTGAAACATGCCATTTGGAGAAGACACCCATCAAACCTGAGACAACTGGAGCTGTTTGCTCATGAGGAGTGGGCCAAAATACCTGTTGACAGCTGCAGAACGCTCATTGACAAATACAGAAATCGTTTAATTGCAGTGATTGCCTCAAAAGGTTGTGCAACAAAATATTAAGTTATGGGTACCATCATTTTTGTCCAGCCCTATTTCATTAGTTTGTTTTTTAAATAATTATGTTAATCGACAATTCAAAAGTGATGGCTGATTTTGATTATTTAATTTTCAATAAATTTTTATTTATTGTTACTTTTGTGAGTTTCAAGTGATTTCAGTGAGAATTGTGGGTTTTTCCTTCTTTAACTGAGGGGTACCAACAATTTTGTCCACGTGTGTATATAATGAAAGTCGATATATATATAATGAAAGTCGATATATATATATATATATATATATATATAATATGGCATGCCGTTTAGGAAATTATATATATAATGAAAGTCGATATATATATAATGAAACTTGATATATATATAATGAAACTTGATATATATATAATGAAAGTCGATATATATATAATGAAACTTGATATATATATAATGAAAGTTGATATATATATATATATCAACTTTCATTATATATATATCGACTTTCATTATATATATATATCAACTTTCATTATATATATATCTCGACTTTCATTATATATATATATATCGACTTTCATTATATATATATCAAGTTTCATTATATATATATATCAAGTTTCATTATATATATATCAAGTTTCATTATATATATATCGACTTTCATTATATATATATATCAACTTTCATTATATATATATCAAATCTTTTTTTCCTACCGAGCCCCGGAAGGGACATGTCCGTATGGCGAAGCGACAACGAAGGACACTCACCCGGACGAGAATTTTATTGAGTTTTATTTTAAAATCGGCCTGAAACACACAGACATTCAAGCAGTGCGATGCGCTAAGAGTCTGCCATGCAGACCAGCGATCCTGATAATGGTAAGTTTTATTTCTCCAACATCCTGCTGTTATCCTACTATGAATACGCTAGCTACAACAGTCCCACATCAGTATTATGAACGTTCCGCCAGCTAACGCGGTCCGGACACCGGATCAGTGATTAGAGGTTGGCGTTCAACTATTGTTTGCCAGCCAGTTAGCCGCTGGTAAGCTAACAAGCTATGAAACAACTCCTTATAAAACCGGAGGAAAGCAGCAGCAATATTTCAGTCCAAGACCTGTATTCAGAACCTCCCACGCTGTTGCACAATGACCCATTAATCATATTACTGAACTATATGGTTATCATTGAAATTTCCCTTGAAGAACCAGTGAACTCTTTGCGAACACATTTTAATTTATGTGTTGATTATGTTTCGTATCAGTAATACAAGTCTAAAAAACTGATTGAAATGATCAAGTTAACACAATGAAGTAAAGAGTACTGGTAATCTGCAGCTATTTTCATAATTTCAAGGTGAAATTCTGATGTGTGATTTTCTAGCTTTGCAGATGTGGAAATCCAATGCACTGATTTCTTATACACAGATGCTTTTGGTGTTTTTTGTTGTAAAATAAAACAAGGCATTTATCACTGTTGGAAATTATTACAGGTATTATTTGTAACACTTTCTAACATTGTATGGACAAAGCAATAAATCAGTTAATGGATAAAATCATTTGTATTACAGATGCTATCAACAGCATGTCTTGTTCATTTTATTTAGTTGTCGGCCTTGGATGATGAGGTCCAGTTACCAGGAGCACTAGTCTGCAGCTTACTGGTTCCGTCCTGCAGCTCCTCCACGCTGTCCTCCTCTCTACAGACCAAATCAAGTAAGATCTGTTTAGACTATGCAGACATCAACATGATCAGTATGTTATCTTTTGACCCATCCTAAAATCACAAAATAGAACATTTACTTTAAGTTAACTGTGTTTATGAAAATAGAAAATAATTACTGACAACTAGTACTTTTTGGTGCTTTTATGCAGGAAAAGGGAACCAGGAAGCTGCTGTGGATCCTCTGCAGTATCTGGAGAGGTCAGAGGAACGGTTCTTGGAACAGATCGGAAGACACCAAGACGTGACCTCTGCCATTCTCCAGAACATCCAGAAGATGAATGAAAACCTTGGTTGCACTGATGGGACGCATGGTGTCGGTGCTGGAGCAACTGTCCCAGAATTAAACTGCGTTGTTGACTATTAGCTTTTCTAGAAAATAAATCTTTTTTAGTACTTCACCTGTTTTGTATTTTACTCATGCACTTTGGATGAATGAACAGAAATTTGTGATGAGAGATGCAAATTTTGTCTATAATCTACAGAGACTTTATTCAGTGTTCAGTGCACACTTTTGTTACACACATTTTGACAGATAAGCAGTTGTGCTTTTCAAGCAGATTTTAGTCAGAAACATCAGTAGCATACGTTGTTGTTTTTTTACTGTTACACCAATCTAGGTAGATAAACTGCACTACTGCAGCAGACATATTATTGAAATGTGCTTCTATTATGTGTCTACATACACTGCTCACAAATAGTTATTCAACTTTTGGGTGAAATTGATGGAAAATATAAAAAGTGCATGCTGTAGTGATATATCATAAAAGTAGGGTATTTAACTAGAAACATGCAATAGTGATTTCCTCATCTCAAAAAAATTATTGAATCAAAAGCTAACAACAGTGGAGGGTATGTCACAATAAAAATGTCTCAGTTTGGACAGAACAGCAGCCTTCAGCTGAAATCCAGTACAATTGTGTCCCACCAGTGGCGTGATCATGGATGTGTCCAGGCAGCAGCTGACCTCTGCCTCGTAATTAGCCTTAAGACCAGCTATAAAGATAAACATAGATATTATCATTATCATCAACATATGGTGCATGTGTTTAACCTTTAAGCTATGTAGGGATGCAAATGTAGTCGAAGCTAAGTAGCTAAGCTAATGCTAACACGTTCAGTGTTCAGAATCAAAACATCTCTAAAAATTACCTGTTTTCTCAAACGTAGTCGCCATTCCCTGTGACAACCATGAAGACAGATAGATAATCACAGAAGAGCTCATCTGAAGAGCAAATGTCCAATAAGGTTCCTGTTTTTGTTTGCCATGTCCTTCCAGGGCTCAGTAGGAAAAAGTCTGAATATATGGAATGAAACTTTGAATAGATGGAATGAAAATCTGAACATTCTATATTCCGACTTTCATTATATATATATCAAGTTTCATTATATATATATCAACTTTCATTATATATATATATCAACTTTCATTATATATATATCAATTTTCATTATATATATATCAAGTTTCATTATATATATATCGACTTTCATTATATATATATCAACTTTCATTATATATATATATATCAACTTTCATTATATATATATCAACTTTCATTATATATATATCAACTTTCATTATATATATATATCAACTTTCATTATATATATATCAATTTTCATTATATATATATCAAGTTTCATTATATATATATCGAGTTTCATTATATATATATCGAGTTTCATTATATATATATCGAGTTTCATTATATATATATCAAGTTTCATTATATATATATCGAGTTTCATTATATATATATATCAAGTTTCATTATATATATATCGAGTTTCATTATATATATATCAAGTTTCATTATATATATATCGAGTTTCATTATATATATATCAAGTTTCATTATATATATAATTTCCTAAACGGCATGCCATAATATGATGAAAGTCGATATATATTGAATGAAAGTCGATATATATTGAATGAAAGTTGATATATATATAATGAAAGTTGATATATATTGAATGAAAGTCGATATATATTGAATGAAAGTTGATATATATTGAATGAAATTTGATATATATTGAATGAAAGTCGGAAAATAGAATGTTCAGAGTTTCATTCCATATATTCAGACTTTTTCCTACTGAGCCCTGGAAGGACATGGCAAACAAAAACAGGAACCTTATTGGACATTTGCTCTTCAGATGAGCTCTTCTGTGATTATCTATCTGTCTTCATGGTTGTCACAGGGAACGGCGACGACGTTTGAGAAAACAGGTAATTTTTAGAGATGTTTTGATTCTGAACACTGAATGTGTTAGCATTAGCTTAGCTACTTAGCTTCAACTACATTTGCATCCCTACATAGCTTAAAGGTTAAACACATGCACCATATGTTGATGATAATGATAATATCTATGTTTATCTTTATAGCTGGTCTTAAGGCTAATTATGAGGCAGAGGTCAGCTGCTGCCTGGACACATCCATGATCACGCCACTGGTGGGACACAGTTGTACTGGATTTCAGCTGAAGGCTGCTGTTCTGTCCAAACTGAAACATTTTTATTGTGACATACCCTCCACTGTTGTTAGCTTTTGATTCAATAATTTTTTTTGAAATGAGGAAATCACTATTGCATGTTTCTAGTTAAATACCCCACTTTTATGATATATCACTACAGCATGCACTTTTTATATTTTCCATCAATTTCACCCAAAAGTTGAATAACTATTTGTGAGCAGTGTATGTAGACACATAATAGAAGCACATTTCAATAATATATCTGCTGCAGTAGTGCAGTTTATCTACCTAGATTGGTGTAACAGTAAAAAAAAAACATATGCTACTGATGTTTCTGACTAAAATCTGCTTGAAAAGCACAACTGCTTATCTGTCAAAATGTGTGTAACAAAAGTGTGCACTGAACACTGAATAAAGTCTCTGTAGATTATAGACAAAATTTGCATCTCTCATCACAAATTTCTGTTTATTCACCCGAAGTGCATGAGTAAAATACAAAACAAGTGAAGTACTAAAAAAGATTTATTTTCTAGAAAAGGCAGTTGTCAAGAATGCAGTTTAATTCTGGGACAGTTGCTCCAGCACCGACACCATGCGTCCCATCAGTCCAACCAAGGTTTTCATTCATCCACTGAATGCTCTGGAGCATGGCAGAGGTCACGTCTTGGTGTCTTCCGATCTGTTCCAAGAACCGTTCCTCTGACCTCTCCAGACACTGCAGAGGATCCACAGCAGCTTCCTGGTTCCCTTTTCCTGCATAAAAGCACCAAAAAGTACTAGTTGTCAGTAATTATTTTCTATTTTCATAAACACAGTTAACTTAAAGTAAATGTTCTATTTTGTGATTTTAGGATGGGCCAAAAGATAACATACTGATCATGTTGATGTCTGCATACAGCCATGGCCATAAGTTTGGACACAGCATGACTTCCTATGTCTGTTTTGATGTCTATGACAGAACATAACTAATATTTTTTGACAGCACCAGTTTAATTAGTCAACAAATCAACAAGGGATATAATATTATCAATAAATTCCAACAACTGGAACAACTTTGTTCCCAAAACATAATATTAGAAGAAAATAACAAAAAAATGCAGTACTTTCACAACTGAATTTGGTAAGAATAACAAAATGACACCAAACTCTTTTGATGTTTTTTTTAAATATGAAACTTAATATAGTTCTCAGGAGTTGTGTACTGTATTGTAAGTGACAATTTTGTGGTATTTTCTAAGATTCACAAGCGTCATGGTACTTGTGTCCAAACTTATGGCCATGGCTGTAGTCTAATCAGATCTTACTTGATTTGGTCTGTTGAGAGGAGGACGGCGTGGAGGAGCTGCAGGATGGGACCAGCGAGCTGCAGACTAGTGCTCCTGGTAACTGGACCTCATCGTCCAAGGTCGACAACGAAATAAAATGAACAAGACATGCTGTTGATAGCATCTGTAATACAAATGATTTTCTCCATTAACTGATTAATTATTGCTTTGTCCATACAATATTAGAAAGTGTTACAAATAATACCTGTAATCATTTCCAACAGTGATAAATGCCTTGTTTTATTTTACAACAGAAAAACACCAAAAGCATCTGTGTATAAGAAATCAGTGCATTGGATTTCCACATCTGCAAAGCGGAAAATCACACAACAATCAGCATTTTACCTTGAAATTATGAAAATAGCTGCAGATTACCAGTACTCTTCATTTCATTGTGTTAACTTGATCATTTGAATCAGTTTTTTAGACTTGTATTACTGATACAAAACATAATCAACACATAAATTAAAATGTGTTCGCAAAGAGTTCACTGGTTCTTCAAGGAAAATTTCAATGATAACTATATAGTTCAGTAATATGATGAATGGGTCATTGTGTAACAGCGTGGGAGGTTCTGAATACAGGTCTTGGACTGAAATATTGCTGCTGCTTTCCTCCGGTTTTATAAGGAGTTGTTTCATAGCTTGTTAGCTTACCAGCGGCTAACTGGCTGGCAAACAATAGTTCAACGCCAACCTCTGATCACTGATCCGGTGTCTGGACCACGCAAGCTGACGGAACGTTCATAATACTGATGTGGGACTGTTGCAGCTAGCATATTCATAGTAGGCTAACAGCAGGATGTTGGAGAAATAAAAAGATATAAAATTGTAATTTTTTGTCAAGAATCAAAACAATTGGGACACAATCGTGAAGTGGAATGAAATTTATTGGATATTTCATACTTTTTTAACAAATAAAAAACTGAAAAGTGGGGTGTGCAATATTATTCGGCCCCTTTACTTTCAGTGCAGCAAACTCACTCCAGAAGTTCAGTGAGGATCTCTGAATGATCCAATGTTGTCCTAAATGACTGATGATGATAAATAGAATCCACCTGTGTGTAATCAAGTCTCCGTATAAATGCTCCTGCTCTGTGATAGTCTCAGGGTTCTGTTTAAAGTGCAGAGAGCATCATGAAGACCAAGGAACACACCAGGCAGGTCCGAGATACTGTTGTGGAGAGGTTTAAAGCCGGATTTGGATACAAAAAGATTTCCCAAGCTTTAAACATCTCAAGGAGCACTGTGCAAGCAATCATATTGAAATGGATGGAGTATCAGACCACTGCAAATCTACCAAGACCTGGCCGTCCCTCTAAACTTTCACCTCCAACAAGGAGAAGACTGATCAGAGATGCAGCCAAGAGACCCATGATCACTCTGGATGAACTGCAGAGATCTACAGCTGAGGTGGGAGAGTCTGTCCATAGGACAACAATCAGTCATACACGGCACAAATCTGGCCTTTATGGAAGAGTGGCAAGAAGAAAGCCATTTCTCAAAGATATCCATAAAAAGTCTCGTTTAAAGTTTGCCACAAGCCACCTGGGAGACACACCAAACATGTGGAAGAAGGTGCTCTGGTCAGATGAAACCAAAATCGAACTTTTGGCCACAATGCAAAACGACATGTTTGGCGTAAAAGCAACACAGCTCATCACCCTGAACACACCATCCCCACTGTCAAACATGGTGGTGGCAGCCTCATGGTTTGGGCCTGCTTTTCTTCAGCAGGGACAGGGAAGATGGTTAAAATTGATGGGAAGATGAATGGAGCCAAATACAGGACCATTCTGGAAGAAAACCTGTTGGAGTCTGCAAAAGACCTGAGACTGGGACGGAGATTTATCTTCCAACAGGACAATGATCCAAAACATAAAGCCAAATCTACAATGGAATGGTTCACAAATAAACGTATCCAGGTGTTAGAATGGCCAAGTCAAAGTCCAGACCTGAATCCAATCGAGAATCTGTGGGCAGAGCTGAAGATTGCTGTTCACAAACGCTCTCCATTCAACCTCACTGAGCTCGAGCTGTTTTGCAAGGAAGAATGGGCAAGAATTTCAGTCTCTCCATGTGCAAAACTGATAGAGACATACCCCAAGCGACTTGCAGCTGTAAATGCAGCAAAAGGTGGCGCGACAAAGTATTAATGCAAGGGGGCCGAATAATATTGCACGCCCCACTTTTCAGGTTTTTATTTGTTAAAGTTTAAAATATCCAATAAATTTCGTTCCACTTCACAATTATGTCCCAATTGTTGTTGATTCTTGAAAAAAAATTACAATTTTATATCTTTATGTTTGAAGCCTGAAATGTGGCGAAAGGTTGAAAAGTTCAAGGGAACCGAATACTTTCACAAGGCACTGTGTATGTATATATATATATATATATGCACCATGACATGAATTAATCATTTCCCAACACCAGTGTATAGTTTACAGCTCATTTTATTAATACATAAAACTTTCGTACATATTTCACTTACACATGTTGTCCGTCAGAATGGGTAACACAGAAACTAACACATGCTTTGCAGGTCCTGCTGTAGAACTGTGGCTCCCAGTGGCTTCTTTACATACCCATGTCAAAGTAGTGTCTAGTTCACATGTGACTGAAGAAGGTGATAGAAGGTGCAGACACCAAATACAGGAGTGACATTTACAAATGGTAAAACTGACACACAAACACCCATAATTTTACAAAACCCACAAACCAGTGTAAAAGAAAAATATATATAATGTCTCACATCAAAGTAACGCAGTGAGGGAATAATCTAAACTGCTGCTCTTCCTACACTTCTCCTACTCCTCCAGCTACTGCTATTGTATTTAATACTACTAATAATAGTAATAATACTTACTGAATAATACTAACTACAACTCGCTCTCACTCCTCTCTCCACAAACGCCAACAACACCCACAGTGTGGCTCGAGATTCGAAACGTTTTTATGGGACAGCGATACGTTGAACGAACCAATCACGTGATCTGCACAAACCGAGGCCTCGTTTGTCATCGGTCACGTGACTTTTTCGGAAGCGACCCTGGCCTCAAAGCAAAGCTTCATCTGACACGCCCACTTTTACTCGAGACACGCCTCAGTGCCTCGGTTCATTTGTCCCATCACTAGTTTTAGGGCTTTGTACTGGATAGTTTTCTTGGTAAATGTGCTTCTTTAGCCACAGTTAGCACATGGTGCTAATGTGTGCAGTGATTAGTGGATTTGGTGCAGCTGAGTTGTTTCTTTATCTTGGCTGTAATGAGTCTTTAGAGGTTTTTGGTCAGACACATTCTGTATTCTTGTTTGTGAACCAACGTTGGTTGTCCAGAAGGTAAGAGTTCCTGTCCTGATTCTGTTTCTGTTAGGCTGCAGGAGACTTTAGCATTTTGGGTGGTGCTAGTTTGGTTTTTGTACGGTTTCATTTGGACAACTATCTTGAGGCCCCTCCATGTGGTTTAGTGAGGTTTTCTGCAACCGTTCTGCAAAGCAACCTGCAGCAGAAGAGACTGAGAGTTTTTCGGAAGTTCTGGAGACCAGACTTTAGAGCAGCACAAACATTTGTCAGCAGTTTGAACAGGAGAAGGTGAGCTTCAGAGTAGAAATGAGAAGGAAATCTTCTTGACCCGTGTGGGGAGGTCCTGTACGAAGAGTTTGAGCAGGTTGTGAAGAGTCTGTAGTTCTTTGGTCTGAAAGCACAAGAAGAGTCGACTAATTAAAGGAGAAAAAGGGAGATATTGTTGGTTCTTCTGCAGTTTCCTTGGACTAAATATCAAGTTTCTATTTTAAATGATTTACTGTGTGAGCCCAAGAACACTTCAATAAACTCTGTCCATCCCCTGGACACAACACATTTTATTACCATGTTTAATCTTTTTTTTTAATACGTTTTTGAGTTTTAATCATAGTTTCAGCATGTTTTTTCCCTCTTTGCTTGTTAAGTTTTGTCATCTGTGTGAAAGGTGCTAAACATATAAAGTCGAATTGATAAACTGAATAAATGACTAACTCATGATTGTGACAACAGAAGTATTTTTATTGTGTATGGGTTTGTTTCATTTTTAAGGTTGGTGTTAAAATCTTGACAGAAGATTAAAGAAATCAACTACATTAAAAAACAAATCAAAAGGGAAAACATTTAATACAATAAAACTTTTAAAAAGAAAATTAAAAATTAAATACAATTAAATTATATTAAACAGACAAAATATTTAATTAGATAATTAAACAGAAAATACAAAACATGTAATTATGAAATTAAACATTTTTTCAATCAAAATACTAAACATTACAGATGAAAAATTTTAGATAATAGATATAATTATACATTTAAAATACAATTAAACAAGAAGAATATTGAACATTTTTTAAAAATTCAAAACATTTATATTAAACCTTTAAAAAGACAAAATATTTAGTTAAAAAATTAAATGTTTAATTAGAAAATTAAATCTTAAAGGCAATAAAACTTTAAAAAGGAAATAACAGAAAATACAATGAAGCATTTAAAAAGAAAATTAAACATCAATAGGTGATAAATCATTTAAAAAGAAAAACCTTAAAGATTTATTTAAAAAATTGAACATTGGGAAAGAAAAGGAAAATTTTCAAACAAGCCGGTAAAACATTTTAAAAAACAATTCAACATTAAAAACACAAAACATTTCAAAATCAAATCAGACATTAGAAAATAATAAAAAGTGAGAAAAGAGCAAAACTAAACATTTAAGAAGAATAAAACTAAAGACAAAACATTTGAAAAGACACCAGTTAGACTTTAGAAGATCAAATTAAACAGAAGAGACAATAAAACAATCAAAAAGAGCAAAAACAGATAAAGGTCTTAAAGCATTTTCTAGTCTGAAATGAAAACATCAAGTTATTTCTTCAAAAATGTCCTCTTTCTGTGTTCTTGGTTTGATTGTGGACAGATTTACTAAGAGCTCATTTCAGAAAACTGCTTTCCAGATTTAGTCTACTAGTAGTTGAAGGCATTGATCAAACTAACGTTACCTTTTGATCTCCACAAACTTTACTGTTCAGTGAAGAGAATCAAAGTTTGTTCAGGATTTCTAAAGAACCCACAGGTCTGAGAAGAACTCAGATGGATAGTCTAAATGTGAAATCAAGATGCATGGTCACAAGTTTTAAGGCTTCTGTTAACCACAAAGTTCAAACTAACAGCCACCTACTCAGGAACTTCTTAAATTTCAGCCCTCAGACTGTCGAAAGGTTCAAACTAACAGTGAACTACTGTGGGACTTAGAAGATATCAGTCCTTGGACTGTCTGAAAGTTAAATCTAACAGAGATCTACTGTGGGACTTAGAAAATTTCAGCCCTCAGACTGTGTGAAAGCTCAGGTCCTGAGGACTCGGGAGGTCTGGAGGCTTTGAAAAGTCTTGAAACTGAGGGTTCAACCCTCCAGCACAAAGACTGAAGTCCAGCCTCCTGAGAACAACGGTCGAGATGAGACTCGAGTTTAAAAAAAACTCGAAAATGACAAAAAATAGATGATAAATGTGCAAAAAAAGAAAAATTAGTATCTGAGTGAGTAGCTCAAAGCCCAGGGGATAAGAAGAGAGACTAGCAATTGGAAGGTAGCAGGTTCAAGACCCACCACTGTCATTTTTCTTTCTTTGTCTTTGTCAGGATTTTCAAAAAATTTAAGAAGGGTCCGGTTTGGAACCGGCAACCTGCAGCTCCATAGGTAAACCCTTAACTCACTGAGCTACAGATCAGATCAAAATAAAAAAAGGATAATTCTGTCGTCCCTTTGACATCGTAGTTTCCAAGTGACCACATGGGTGGAGTCTGGGTGGAGCCAGAGGACTTTAATGGAATCCACCAGCAGATTTAGGTTTTGTTGAGAAACTTTATTCTTGTCGTCGTGGGACTGCAGGATTTAAAACTGTTCCTTCTATTTGACCTCATGTTTATTAGTTTTAGTGGAGAAAGTCATTTTAATTGTCAAATAGTCTCTTAAAAACCAAATAATAAATTGGATTAGTCAAGAGGTTTAAATTTCTTACTTTGTCATATTTTAAATATGACAAGAAAATATAAAAATAAAATGTCTTGAGACAATTTGACCTGTAATTGGTGTTATATAAATAAAATTGAATAAGAGTTTTGTGTATCTTGTACTGTTGGAGGAATTCAGCCATATATGTTGGTTTTCTTTGTTCTTTGTTTTCTTTCTTTCATTTACATTCATAATGCAGGAATCAGGCAGCTTTTCACTTTTTTTATCTTAGTTTAGTCAGAAAGATAGTTGATAATGTGTGAATTGTTGCAGCTTGTGAGCCTTAGAAGGTTTTAATCTTTGGGGCCGATGTCAGAAAACATTTAGAAACCAACATCAACAAAACAAAGATTTGAACATCATTAAAGGGAAATCCAACTTTTGCATGACAATGTCCTCCCCATCTGGCATCCAAACACCCTATCCTATCTGTCTCCCGCTGTCTACTTTGCTCTGTTACTCTGCTCTCCCTCTCTCTCTCCCTTCTCTCTCCCTTCTCTCTCCCCAGAGCTGCACCTGAGTGGAGCGCGGCTCTCAGCTGTCTCCACTCAGGTGATTAGCCTCCCCATGAGACCCGGACAGCTGAAACTCATCGCCAAAATTACACCTGTTGCAGTAAAGACCGGCTGAACCTTTCACACTCTGCCAGATCATCGAACTTGACTTACCAACTCCAGCTGTCCGGGCTCTCACCTGCCCTGTCTCCTTGGGACACCCTCTGAAACCATTCGGCTCACTTCTTTTTCCCCTGGACTCCCGGCTCCACTCGTCCTGCGTCTGTCTCCCCACCGGCTTCCCTCCTTCGTCTGCCTCCGACTGCCAAGGATTCACCCACCTCCCTTACTCATTCCCCACAATAAAATCATTTCATTCTACCCAGCCCTGGTCGTGTGACTCTCTGCTCGGGTCCAGACTCCTAGAGCCGTGACAGAACGATCTGGCCAACAACAGGACCCGGAGAATCCACTACCAGGGTTCTGACTAATCCTCTCCCCCCACAGCCTTCACCATCCCCGCTTTCGGAATCCCTCCGTGGAGCTCCCCACCTCGTCTCTCGATTCCCCGGTCAGAAGTGAGTTCCCTTTTCCCTGTTAGTCTAACCTTGCTGTAGTGTAGTCCGCTGTTTAGTTAGTTTAATTTGGACCCATCCTATTTAGTTCCCGTGCCTTTCGGTCAATTATTCCCTGTTTTTTTTAATTCAAGAAATCCCTGCAACATGATCCAGCCCCTAAAGAGTCCGGCAGACACCCCAGATCACCTGGTTTTTCCCCTGTTTACGGTTGGCAACCCAGATATTTTTTACCAAATGGACGAGGCGTTTAATTACATCCAGGACCTCTACCATCTGCAGGATGTGTGGAGGAATTCCACTGAGCAGGCAGTTGGGGACGCCGCAGTAGTGGAGGGACACAGAAAGGCTGCAGAAGAGCCGAGCTACATTCCACACTTTCCCGTCAGCCTTCTGGAGTTCCTCAATGCCCCCCTGACCAACGTGTCCGGTCTACCGAGACATTTCCCTGGCTGCCAACCGGGCCTTATCTCCCCGCCAGCCGTGGAGCCAGCCGCCAAGCGACCTGGCCGCCGGGGGCGCGACGCCAGGAGGTGCCGTGGCTCTCTGGTTCCTGCCTCAGCGAGGCCCAACTCCGACCCTCCATTTCCAGTCCACATGGGGGCCAATTTTCTGTCCTCTGTTCCCCAGAACCAGACCAGACCTCTGTTCCCCTAAACCAGACACAGAAACAAACCCAGCCCTCGGTGCCCCAGAACCAGACCCAGACCCCGACTCAGTCCACTGATCCCCAGAGCCAGACCCCGACACCACCAACAGAGAACTGAGCTGACGTCCTGACCTGGACCCAGGGCTCCTCCCTAGTAGTTCTCTCCTGTGTAGAGAACAGCGTGTACTTTTTCGCATTACACGATCTATATGATGTGTGGAGGAAGGACCCCAACGAGGAAACAGTGATCCGGGGTCTCAGGTTAGCGGCTCAGCGACCTGGGCTAATCGGCTACCTGCCAGACTACATTCAGGAGTTCCTGGACGCCCCCCTGACCAACTTGCTCGGCCCTCTGAGACTCCCTTGGCAGCCAACCGAATCTGGATTACCCGCAACCGGAAGAATCGCCCGCCAAGAGACCTGGCCCCCGAAGGCACAATGCCAGGAGGCGCTGTGGCCCCCCGGCTCCAGCTCCGGAGGGGTCGGACACCTCCTCACCTCCAGATCTGGCCCAGACCACCGCAGACCCTCTGGTGGAAGTGGTCGACGCCCCGCCTCCAGTCCCTGAGGCGGTTGACGCCCCGCCTCCAGTCCCTGGGCTCTTAGCAACGTTAGAAAGGCCTAAGGCCTCCAAGTTCCCGAAGAGGCTCAGCGCCTTCCCTCCAGTTCTGCCCCCTTTAGAAGCCCCCAGACCCAGTTCTGCCCCTGGAGGGGCCCCCATCCCTGAGATCTGTCCTGCCTCCCGAGGGGCCCCCAGTCCCGTGCTCTGTCCAGCCTCCAGCCCTGTCCCTGGAGGACCCACCGGCTCCAGCCCTGTCCCCCGGAGGGGTCCTGCTGCCGCCGGCCCCCAGTCCGGCCTCAGGCCCGAACGCCGGAGAGGTCCCACCTCCGCCGGTCCTCAGTTCGGTTCCCAGTCCGGCCTCCTAAGGACCTTCGTCGGCCTGGCCATCAATTTACTGTCCGGCCCCCGGGCCGCCCTCCGGAGCGGTCCCTCCTCTCTGTCCAGTTCCTGGGCCGCCCTCCGGAGCGGTCCCTCCTGTCCGTCCAGCCCCCGGACCGTCCTCCGGAGCGGTCCCTCCTATCCATTCAGCCCCTAGACCAGCCTCCGAATTAGTCACTCCAGCCGGTCCAGCCCACGGATCTTCCTCTGGAGTGGGCCCTCCTGCCTGCCCAGCCTTTGGGCCGCCCTCTGGAACGGACCTCCCAGCCTTGCCTGCCCAGCCTTTATGCCGTCCTCCGGAGTGGTTCCTCCTCTCTGTCCAGTTCCCGGGCCGCCCTCTGGAGCGGTCCCTCCTCTCTGTCCAGTTCCCGGGCCGCCCTCCGGAGCAATCTCTCCTGTCTGTCCAGTTCCCGGGCCGCCCTCCGGAGCGGTCCCTCCTGTCCATTCAGCCCCTAGACCGGCCTCTGAATTAGTTAGTCACTCCAGCCAGTCCAGCCCACGGATCTTCCTCTGGAGTGGGCCCTCCAGCCTGCCCAGCCTTCGGGCCGCCCTCTGGAACGGACCCTCCGGCCTGTCCAGTCCCGGCCTGTTCGAACTCTGGGCCGTCCGCCGAAACGGTCCCCCTGGCCAGTCCGGCCTTGGCCTGTCCAGTTCCCGGGTCGTCCTCCGGAGTGGATTCCGCAACCTGTCCGGTTTTGGCCTGTCTGGCCTTCGGGTCGTCCTCCGGAACGGACACTCCGGCCTGTCCATCTTCGGCCGGTCCGGCCTTTGGGTCGTCCTCCGGAACGGACTCTCCGGCCCATTCATCCTCGGCCAGTCCAGCCTTCGGGCCAACCTCCGGAACGACTCCTCCGACTAGTCCAGTCCTGTCCAAGTCCAGTTCAGCCCCAGTACTGCCCAGCTTTTGCCCCATTCAGTCCTGAGACCAGTTCCGGTTCAGTCCAGCCATTGTCCAAGGTGTCCCAGTCCAGTCCCCAGTCTTTAACAGCAAGCAACTCAAGAGATGCAGAAGTTGGAGAGAGTTAGTTTTAGCTGAGCCAAAGAACATGTGGGACGCTAACCGAGCAAACATTTCAGACTTTTCTCTGTGAATTCTAAAAAAATAATTTCCTATTTAATGACAGAGCTACACATCTGAACTCAGTCTCATTAAAACAGACTCTAATTCAGTGTCATCCATCCATATTAAAGTGCAGTTACTAGTGATTTTACGGAATGTGCCGAGGCTTCAAAGCGTGTGTCGAGTAATAGAGGGGGCATTTCCATGAAGCGCGCATCGAGGCTTACTTCATTTAGGGGAGGAGCCAAAAATTATGACATCCGAAGCCTCGTTGCCTGGCTGAACCACGGAAATTGGTTGAGATTTTGCAGCGAGGTCTGACAGCAGAATAAACCCCTCAGGCTCCGTTCAAAATGTAGGTTTTGATAGTGAGCTGTGGTCAGTCGAGAGTTTGGATAGTTTGGATAGAATTTTGATAGTCTGGATACTAGAGTTTGAAAAGTGTTTATATAGTTTGGAGAGTTTAGGGAGACAGAGATAGTTTGGAGAGTGAGGAGAGAAAGATAGATGTATGGAGCCAACCAGGAAGTGGAAAATTTCCCCTGTGTGGGAACATTTTGATTTTTTAACTCCTAATAAGGTAAGCTAAATCTAACATTATTACAGACACATTAGGTTTGTTTATCAAGAACTGTATTTTTCAGTGTTTCTTATTTTATTCAAAGGTGAGGTGTTTATTGTTTGTGTCAAAAAAGGAATCGTTTAAAACCAGAAACTGTTGAAAACCTGTTACTTCTGAATAAAATCTCCCCTTTCCTGTACATCCTTGTCTAAGTTACACAAGCATATTCAGTACAATCTTCCTAGTTTCACAAGCACTTTCAATGTCCTCTGCCTGCATAAGTCCATGCCATTTTCCTAAGGTGACAGAAAGACATTATTACACAACCTGCTACATTATATGATACTACCATTTTGGGGAAAAATTACACACACAGAATACGTGAAAATCTATTTTATTAAACATATATGTGATCATTTATCTATAGAAATTATTTGATCGTACATTTTTTTGTTTTTCATAGTCATTCCCAACAGCTATAATGAACAACGATTCAATGCATCAGGCATGTGGTTCAGATACAGCTGCCTGTGATTATACACTTGACCAGTAGGTGGTTTCGTGTGCTCATGAAGCTTCAAGAAATTAACCCTTTCTCGAACCAGCTGGCTCAAGTGGTTCAATGCCTCATGAGGCTTCATCTCACCATCACTACTTTTGACCTTTCTACACCTATGTTCTGCTTCTCCTGCCATTATGTTGTGATTTTAGATGAACATACACTGACAATAATGGTAGTTATATTTATAGGTGTTTATAATGCTGAAAACATATCTGGGGGACATTTGGTCACTTATGGATCACCTAATCGCCTTGATTTACAGATAAACAAAAAAGCAACTCGTAGGAAGCTCTGCTCTGACATTCAGTTGTGTCATCTGCTTTGAACAAAGACAACAGACGTCACAGTATCAGCATCAACAGCAGAGGTTCATTTTAAACTATCCCTGGAAAGATTTCCTCTGTCATATATATTTTCCAAGCACTGAAAGACAGAAAGGCCTGTAGTCAGTTTAGCTTTAGAGGAGAGGATTTTATTATCCATCTTATCTGTGCTGTAATATAGATGTAATAACTGTAGCGTTCATAATTACTTTGGACACATTCTGGGAGGTTATTTTTCCAATCTACACTGCAGGAATATGTACTACAGCATGTGAATCAGTCAAACAATGTTATCGACTAGAGAGTAGATTTACTGTTTTCTCCAGTTTAACTTCAGAGACTCAGCAGATATTCAGGATAGGGTTGCCACCTTTCAGAAAGGAAAATAAAGGATGCCCACCATGACTCCTCGGGGCCACAGTTCGATAAAATTGAAAAAACATTCACAGATTCAGACTTCCGGCATCAACAACTCATTAGACATACATTGTTAAAACATAAACGATGTCTCTTTCCCATCGTTGTAAGGCAGACAATGTGATACAAGCCCAGTTTTATCAAAAGTAGCTGTCTTTCAAGCTGTAGGAATAACACTGGTGTCAACTGGAGCCAGTTGAAGGCTGCAGTGATTCTGTTGACACTACAGTGTATCAGAGTGAGGTTATTGAATATGTATGTCTCTCTTTGCTGTTGCAGCAGTTTTGCAATTTGCAGGCGGTCCCTGTTCAAAGCCGGCTGCTCATAGACACCAACGTTATTTCTGCAACTTGAAAGACAGCTACTTTTGATAAAACTGGGCTTGTAGCACATCATCTGCCTTACAACGATGGGAAAGAGGCATCGTTTATGTTTTGACATATATCTGAGTTATTGATGCTGGAAGTCTGAATCTGTGAATATCTTTCCAACTTTAATGAACTTGGGGCCACAACCACCCAAGGAGTGGTATATTTAATTTTGAAAAAAGCATTTAGTCATAATTAAAGCTTTAAGTGCTTTATTAACACAAAACTAAGAGTTTGGTATTGTTTTATGATCACAGGTTCTGTCTAAAAAGATGTGGCATCATTTTAAACAGTGAAACCATACTAATAAAATGTAATGGCCAACCAGTGTGCAATACTGGATTCTGCAAAAACATAAACAACTGAATGCAGAATACTGTACAAAGAAATTCTCTGCAGATATTTTTCCCATCTAAATCTTTTCTTAACACAATGAATGTATTAACTTATTTATGTGTGTATGAATGTATTTACTGATTTATTTATTTATTTAGTACCGTTAACATATCAGAGTTCTGAGTGAGTTTTTCATTAGACAGGCAAAGGCCATTTACTGATCACATATAGGCTATTAAATAAATGATATTTAAAAAAATAAATAAAAGCATTTAAAATACTATTAAACAACTTAGGCATTTATTGAGTCACTAAAATACTGTAGAGTCTACGGCCACATTAGTCTGACTATAATCATCCTCTGGTAAATTCACAACCATGTACTGATGTCTCTTACCAAAGGGACTTCAGGAGATGATTATATGATGATAAACTGTGACCTGCTAATTGGGTTCTGTCTGTTCTCATGTTTCTTAAATGTTGGTCTCCTGATGCTGCCTTACTTCAGCTAGTCTATGAGCAACAGAAAATACAGTTTGCCCTGTCCCTATTGCCAGGGGTTCCAGTCTTCTCACTCACATCTGTGCTTTTGAAAACGTTTTTGCTTCTTTGGATGTGGTGGAGTTTCAGGTATAGACATTTTTAAACATGCGGGAGCAGTACCGTCTGTAACCAGGAAACCCGTGACAGGACCAGCAAACAGACCTGCTGGACCTCGCATCGGGTCCTCGCTACATAGGTCTAAGGTAGATGAAACTGACTGCCCTTAATATTTCCAGTGTTTTATTTTGTTTATTATGCAGTTTTGATGCATGTGTGACAGACGTGTATGGGACATTTCTGAAAATACAGAACAATTAGCGTCCCGTATTGAATCAATACGGGACGCTACAATTAATTGTCAAATAAAGGACGATTCCGTATTTTAAGGGACAGGTGGCAGCCCTATTTCAGGACTACTGACAACACAGAGCCTTACTTACTGTTTTAATCACATTTAGGTTTTCTAAACATTACATTAATGTGAACCAGTGTCTCCACTGACAGTTTTATTAACTAAATGTACCACATTACAGTAACACAAACATCGTTAGCTTAATGCTACGTTAGCTTTAATCAGGCTACGACTGAGCAGCTAGCTCGGTTAGCATCGCTAACATTAAAGCTAATATTTACTGGATGCTAACTTTCTTCTCTGATCAACACACACTGAAATAAACTCCACCAACATCTGGAGTGCATGGCACACATTATATATGGCACTACAAAGTGCATTAAAAGCTGTACCGATAAGAAGATAAACACTTACAGAACAGTCAGAGTCCTTTCAGTGTCTGCTGGTAGAATCAGCTGAAGGTAGAAAACTGGTTAAAACAAGCCAACAGGCAGAAAAACTGTTTGTGGAAGAGGTTCTGCTGCTCCACCGATAAACCAACAGTTATTATATTAGAATTAATCCAGACGAGGAGAGCAGAGTCTGGGCTGCCTCCTCCATAGGACCTGTCAATCATTCCAGACGAGACTGTAAATGAAATCACCCGACCCCCGGCTTCGCAAAACTTAACACTCAATAAAAAAATTCAATATTGATTTATTTTAAGATTGGCCACCTGATCTCTCATTTTGACCACAAAAACTAACAAATTTATATATATATATACAGTATATATATATATATATATATATATATATATATATATATATATATATATATATATATAGTCAATGCACCGTACTCTGTTTGGCTCAGGCATGAACTAACCGTGACATCACTCGTTGGTTTCAACGCCGAGAAAATGAAGCCCGGATTTTGCTACTTCCTGGTCGCCATTTTGGATTTTTTGGAGCCAGTGACGTAAAAAGCGTCACCAAACAGGCTGGACCGGAGAGCAACTAGGGGCAGGACTGGTCTATGGGCGGGCCAGACTGAAGCCAGACTGCTGAAAGCATCGCCCTAAAGGATCTGCCAATCATTCCAGACAAGACTGTCTATCAAGTATAGCCATGCCCCCTGGCTCCGCCAACTTTAACGAGTTATTTAAAATTCAGTATTGATTTATTTTAAGATCGGCCACTTGATCTCTCATTTTGACCATGAAAACTAATGGGAAAAAAATCCTGAGCTGTAGAAAATCAGTTTATCGAATTTTATTTTTTTGGTGATGAATTGGGGTCTATGGAGCAAAAGCTTTTTGGAGCCAACCCTAGCAGACGGCGTGATATTGCAAGTTTTTGACACTTCCGGGTGGGCTTCATTTTTGGAGCCAGATGCTACGTCCAGCTTTATATACAGTCTATGGTTTGGCTCGACACTTGCTGTGACCACTTCAGGTCTCAGAAAATGAAAAAAATGACCTTTTTTTGTTTCTGTCTCTGACTGATTTTATTTTCTTGTTATTGTAAATATGAAATGAAAATAAAAGTATTTTAAAAATTTCATTAGCAAGTTATGTTATACTGTGAATAACAAACTTGCAGACAACAGTGCAATAAATATTTGTCAGGAATAAATATCTGTGAATACTAATTTGCTTGATATTTGATATTGCAAAAAAGGACATTGTGATGTTGTAAAGAACAGTGTTGGAGATTAGCCCTTTAACTGATGTTCTCATATTTGTGAAATTTAATTGTGATGGAACTGTTTCCTTGCAGAGGAAAAAGAGATGATAGTGTAATTAGAAAGTGCAACACCTTTTTTTTTTATTTAATATTTTTATTTCTTCTTTTATTTCATTTTTAACATTTGGATATCCTTGAACACTTAGTTGAACAAAATATAGGTTCTGATATTGTTGTAAAGAATAATGTTGGAGATGTGCACTCATGTTGGAATAAATCCTCATTGTGAAGCAACCTTTACTTGCACTGAATTGGAAATATGTTAGAAAAACACACTGAATTATAAAACAACGCTAGAATTATACATGATTTTAATAGTAATAGGTCGTGATCTAAAGTGGGCTTGTCTGAGGCATGAAAGTCCAGGGCTGAAAATGAGTCCAACTCCGGCCCTGGTTTCCGCTGTTGCCAATGAGGTGCTAATCAAAGTAATTAATCCATGAAACAAGTCCTACCACACCACTGGGAATGGGATGTTAGGCTGGAGGCCTGCCAATGAGTGGGGTGGGAGAAGGGGTGAATCTTGTTAGACTGTTTTCCAGTTCTTGTAAAAGGGTAGCTTGCCATCCATCCAAAGAAGCTTAACCTGTTTGGCAAACAGTCTTCTTCCTCATCCTCATCATCATCATCTTCATCCTTAACACTCATCACATCTTTCATGAGTTTCTCATCAATGCTCAGCAAAATGTTTGGTTTATTGTGGCGGCATCCAGAAATCCAAGGGCATGTGTTATGGCCCCGGCTCCAAAAGCCGTAAACGATGCAGTGAACAACCAGGAAGCAGGTTTAAAGCTCAAAGTCCGAGCATTTATTTATAAGTAAAAGCAAACAGATGGCAGCAACAGCCCAGCCACGTGGGCTGCGCCCCAACAGCCACAGAGTCAGTTCGAGGAAGTGTGGGAGCTCTAAGGCAGCCCCAGCATCAGCCAGCCCCACTGAAAGCTCCCAGGAGTCAGCTCCGGTGCGCGCCCTGATGCGCACTCCAAAAGCGAACTGCAGCTCGACAGCGGAAGCCAGCTTTTATCCTCCCAAGACCGGAAGTCAGACTGGGCCCTTCACCGTCCTTGGTCGCCTCCTATCAGCTCCTTGAAAATAAAACAAACATTAGGTCCACCACCCTGGCTGGGGGCCATCACAGCATGGCTGTGGAGTTGAAGGTGTGTTAGCCTTAGCATGAGCATTAGCATGATACCAAACAACCTCCAACTTGCTTAACATGAGTTTTAACTCACTTTACTTGATGTTCCGATTTCCAAGATTCCATACTGTTAAAAGTGAATGGTTTTCTAGAACTGAGTGGCTTAGGGTGATCCTGCTGTTGTGTGTGATTGAATGAAGCTAGATGTGCTTCAAACAAAGTAACAGGGGTGGATTCCAGGTGGGAGAGGCTGCAGGTGATTGGCTCAGGTGTTGTGAGTGACAGTGAGGAGGTCCAATACTATGGAAGTGACTGATGGTAACTGATTGGCAGTTGTCTGTTTATATTGGGATTCCTGATGGCCAACAATGAACTATGGCAGAGTGAGTGCTGCACACAAGCAAGTCTACTTCTGAGTGGCTCAAAAAGAACAAAATGAAGGTTTTGCAATGACATCAACTTGTGTTTTGATACCTGATACCAGCAGTGAAACATGGTGGTAGTGTTATGGTTTGGGGCTGCTTTGCTTCCACAGGACCTGGACAACTTGTCCTAACTGGTGAAGCCATGAATTCTGCCCTCTATCACAAAGTCCTCCTGGAGAATATCCACCATCAGTTCATGACCTCAACACAAATGGTTAATGCAGCATGACAATGACCCAAAGCACACAAGCGAGTCCACCTCTGAGTGGCTCAAAAAGAACAATATGAAGGCTATGGATTTGCCAAGTTAAAGTGTGGACTTGAATATAATTGAGATGCTGAGGCAAGACCTTAAAAGGACAATTCATGCTCGAAAACTGTCCAATGTGGCCAAAATAATACTATTCTGAGTAGAAGAGTGGAATAAAATTCTTGCATGGTGATGTAAAAGACTGATCACAATCAGTAACAGACATTTAACTGCAGTTGTTGCTGCCAAGGGACCAACCAGTAAATAGGTTTAGGGGGAACTTACTTTTTCCCAGTTTTGATGTAGGTTTTCAATAATTCTTCAATAAACCATAATTTAAAATGGCATTTTGAGTTTTGTGGGTTATCTCTTTAAAATATTCAATAAATATTAATATTAGTTTGATGATCTGAAAAATTTAAGTGTGAAAAATATCCAAAAATGGAAGAGTTCTGTTTTTTGCACGTCATTGTGATGTCCTACTCTTTTCCACTGAACAAATGAAGTTAGGTCTTTGATGCCCAATTTGAAATGGTTTGTGTAACCACAGGACCACTTCATTATTAATGCTGATTTCTGGAATATTTAATGACGTGGCTGCTTTGTTTCCTGCTGTCTCTCTTGATCATATCAATGAAAATACGCCTTCAGGTTTAAAGAGAAATGTAATGTCACAAATATTTCAAATTACATCAACTTCATATCACTCTCAGTTATAGAGAATATTGAACTGAGGTACAAAATCAACCTATTTTGCACAAAGTTACTCTTCATAATATGGAAGATTTTGCAGGATCCAGTCTGAAGACAGCGAGTGTTTTTTGTTTTGGTCACCATCCAGAGCTGTGTGGCAAGCAAAAAGAAAGAAAGAAAGAAAGAAAGAAAGAAAGAAAGAAAGAAAGAAAGAAAGAAAAACAATATCTGATTTGAAATCTTTTATTTCTGATAAAAAGGCATTTGCATTATTTTGTAAGCATTACAATCATCTTCATTCATTTGCTATCTTCTACGTCTGATGGCACTTCCTGCAGAGCTTGACTCTAGACGTCTGAGTCTGGACGTCTATTGTCGTGTCGCCAGAGCTGGTCAAAAGATGTTATGAAATGAAAGATAAAGATAAAAAGCACAGAGAGATAATCAGTCAAATGTTATCCATGTCAAAATTTACACTGATTGTTTTGTTGATGTTGTTGTTGTACTGTCTAAACAATGAACAAACTGCAAGTAAATTAAACTTACTGATGACCCAGAACATGCTCCTCGTCTCTTCCCGCAGAGTCGGGGTTTCTTCTCCGTCTGTCCTCTTTCTTTCACTTGCTAAAAGATAATCAATATAAGTGAAGAATTGATACACACAGAAAAAATGTTCCTCTACTCAACATGACAAAACAACACAATCAAAGTTACCTGCACACTTGTCGTCGGATCAACAGGCTGGGGTTGATGCTGATCATCTCTCAGCTGAGCGGCTTCATCAGCAGAAGTGAAGGCTGTGGTGAGCAGGACGACCTGCAGACACAACAGGACCAGCAGCAAACCTTTGTCCATGGCTGATCGACTGAAGAGTGTGAAAGCTACAGGTCTATATTCATGTGAATGAGGAAGTCAGAAAAATGAGCTGACACTTTACTTTATCAAGATGTCAGAAAGAAATTGCATGATGGCATCACAATACATGTTTTGCTGCTGTGTTTTGCAGAAGTGAAAGCTGTTTGGTGACCCCTCTCTCAGGTCACAACAAAAAATACAACAGAAAAACTCACAGGTGGAAAGTGACAAACACTGACTACATTCAACTAGGACATGGAAGAGAAAATTCACAGGAGAACAGGAGACATCATTGGAAGGAAAAACACAAAAGAGAACACAAGAACTAAATGTGACTTGGACAAAACTGAACTGGCAGATGGGGACTGGGAGGGACAGGAAGGAATCTGTGAGGCGGTGTGTATGGAAGGAGGAATCCAGCAGCATCATGGAGGACTGGAGCAGGCAGGTGAAGCAGACGGCCTGTCAAAGTCCACAGATATTGGGAGAGTGGCAGCAGAAACAGGCAGCAGAATCCAATGCATTTTTATAGGAGGTAATTAAATTTTATTTGCAATTACTCTGTCAAGGAACACAGCAGAGTTTTTCTGTTTATCTGTCTGTTGGCAACATTACTCAAAAACAGAAGGACCAAGGACCAAGTGATTTGTAAACTTAAATAAATGTTGTGCCATTTTACAGTATTAGTAACAAAAACATTCTTGACTATAAAATCTCATAGCTTCTTATTTGATCAGTTTTATCAGTTAGCCATTATTGTGTCCTTCATTTGTAATTTCCTCGTCATATACGGATCCATTCAGCCAATAAAACCTAGTATGTTTCCACTTACTTCCACTGGCCTGAGTACTTCACTATTTAAAGATTCTCACAGATGTCGTGAGCAAAAAAGTAACGTTCTTAAAACGTCTCGCACAGTCTGTCGTCAGTGTTGTTTTCAATGATGAAGAACAGTTGAAGTTTATCACAAAACCTGTTGGACAGATTTTTGGAGCCCAAAACATAACTGATGTGTCACAGCAGTCACATTATATAAACAAATAAAGCACTCAGAGAGCGCAGTACTCCACCAAGGCTACTCTGTCGTATGATTTCCTGTGGATAAAATCTTTAAAAATTTGTGGTCCGCAGCAGTGAATTTGTATTAGGATCGCAATCATGTGATCGTCAGCAGGCAGCTCACGTAGTGTCTCTTGTCATAGTTACGGTGAAGCTGTGTCGCTCTGTCGCAATGATCTGGAAATCTGTAACAAATCCGTGTATACAGACTAGAAGCCACATCACTGCCTAAATCTGATCACATGGTCCTTGGTCCTTCTGTTTCTGAGTAATGTTGCCAACAGACAGAAAGATGAACCAATGCCGATCGTCACATAACTCTATTGCGTTCCTTGGCAGAGTAATTACAAAAAAAATTGAATTCTAATTACCTCCTATAAAAATGCATTGGATTCTGCTGTCACTCTACCAATATCTGTGGACTTTGACAGGCCGTCTGCTTCACCTGCCTGCTCCAGTCCTCCATGATGCTGCTGGATTCCTCCTTCCATACACACCGCCTCACAGATTCCTTCCTGTCCCTCCCAGTCCCCATCTGCCAGTTCAGTTTTGTCCAAGTCACATTTAGTTCTTGTGTTCTCTTTTGTGTTTTTCCTTCCAATGATGTCTCCTGTTCTCCTGTGAATTTTCTCCTCCATGTCCTCGTTGAATGTAGTTAATGTTTGTCGCTTTCCACCTGTGAGTTTTTGTGTTGTATTTTTTGTTGTAACCTGAGAGAGGGGTCACCAAACAGCTTTCATTTCTACAGAACACAGCAGCAAGACATGTATTGTGATGAATTCATACAATTTCTCTCTGACGTCTTTTTGAAGAAAGTGTTGGCTCATTTTTCTTACTTCCTCATTCACATGAAGCGGTTGGTTGTCAGTGATTATATAAAGACCTGTTGCTTTCACACTCTTCAGTCGATCAGCCATGGACAAAGGTTTGCTGCTGGTTCTATTGTGTCTGCAGGTCGTCCTGCTCACCACAGCCTTCACTTCTGCTGATGCAGCTGCTCTGCTGAGAGATGGTCAGCATCAACTCCAGCCCGTTGGTCTGATGAGACATCTGCAGGTAGCCACCGCCACATTCCCTCCTTCGGCTCAATCAGTTCTGCCCATTTCCGCCTTCCAAGCACTGGACAATTTGTGAGTCGCCTTCCCGTAATTTAGTTTAATGTTCAGTTTTATCTCGGCCCTCGGGTCCGCCCTTGGTTCAGTTTAGTTTAGTTTCTCCATTCTGCTATTTTTTCCCCTGTTTTTGTGAGTCGAGTTTTCTGTTTATATACCTTTATTTCATTGAATTACCCACCTGTCTGTGCCTGTTGCTTGGGTTCAACTCTGATTCGTGACAGAAAGTGAGGAAAAGACGGTAAGAAATGCAACTTCTTCACTTTCTGAGACATTTAATGTCCACTAATTTCTTATGAGTCACAGTCTGCTCAGTATTACTTCACATGATATTACAATAGTCAGGAGAGCAATTTTAACACTTACAAATTTCGGTGCAGCTAATTTTTGGTTGAGGTTATTGAGACTGATATCATTTCCACCCTGTGCTGATGCCACCAGCCTCCAAGCTATGAAGAAACCCTGCGAAAGAGGAAGAAGACAGAGCAAATCAAATGCTTTTGTGCACACATCAGCATCTCCAACAATGACAAATTTACAAGGAAATTCTCTGTTCCTCGTTTATCTAAACAGCCTTTTCCTTCTGAATCTGCCAAATCCAACTGAAGTAAATTAAAAAGGAAACACAGTTCAGATTCTTTTAACTGAATATATGAGAATATATCATGTTTGAATGTAGGTGAATCTGTGCCCCACCTTCCCCAGTGTGCTGTCTGACAGCCCAGACTTTTTAAGGAATTGAGCTGATATTTTGACGGTATTTCCTGGATCCAACTATAAAGATTTTTTTTTAAAAAAACAAACTATTTACAAGGTTGAGACAGCAGAAATAATTATGTTCACTGAGCAGTACAGTCATAGCCATCAACCAAAATGAAATATTTTGGTTGATGGCTATGACTGGTATTTATATTGCAAGTGACAATTTTGTGGTATTTTCTAAGCTTCACAAGCGTCATGGTACTTGTGTCCAAACTTATGGCCATGGCTGTAGTGTTATTATATATTTCCTGACTTTATTTTTTTCTGTGAAGAACCCAGAGAGGGTTATTTGGTTAATATTTATTTCATAAATAGTGTTATTTCTGTCATTAATAGTGTTATTATATATTTCCTGACTTTTTTTTCTGTGAAGATCCCAGAAAGGGTTATTAATATTTGGTTATGTGTGGCTTTCTGGAAAACAATGTTTACGTTTAGGCATCCCTGCGATGGCCACACTTTTTCTGTTACAAACTGACCCCGGCCCCCCACCAGAGAAGGGAAAAGTTATGTGGCCCTCACAGGAAAAAGTTTGGGGACCCCTGGTTTATGGTTATCCATCAAGACTTTTAATACTGATCTTACCTGCTGCATGTTGAACTGCAGATGATGGGCCTTCCATCTCATCACTTTGCAATGTTCCTGGGAAAAGTTACAAGAGTTACTCTCAAAATGTTAATTCAAGTAAACATTTAACTGAACTATTAATACTTATTCAGATGTGATCAGTTCAAAAGAAATCCTCCTGCCTTTTTTGTTGTTGTGGAGACAAAGACTATCTAGTTCAGTTAAACTTCTTAGGCTCTGGCTAATAGTCTATTCCTCACAATACAGAAAGTTGTACAGCCCTGATGGAAAATCAAACTGTCCATTACCTCATGAAAACAACACCCACACTTCAACTCACCAACAAAATAGACTATTAAATAGTTAAATCAAAATCCTCAATCCAGCTTCAGCCCAATTGTGACAGCGGTGGTTTGTGAGTGTGTCAGTGACACACACAGAGTCACAGACTGACTGTGGATGCAGTGATACCTTGATTTGAAGAAATCTCTGTTGAAAGCTGCTCCTCTTTCTCACTCTGGACATCTCTGCTGCTTTTTTTTTTCTTTGAAATGAAAAAGTTCTCAATGTTTTGAGTCCTTTTCATTGTTCTCTCACTATTATTGTCTGCCCCTGAAGGAATCCTGCATTATGGTTGGTTAGGCTTCTTCAAGTAAAAAAAAAATACAAATAAATAAAGCACACAGGCTTGGTATCAGAATAAACAGGAATAATTGAACATTATGACATTATCAACTCATGGTATAGCTTCCCCTAAAACAACCCTCTAAAACATTTAATTCAAACAAAGATTTGTAAACAAGACAGCTTGGGGTTTCATTAACGTTTTTTTTTATTCCCCAATTTTAACCAGCTCAGGTTCATGTTTCCTTTAAGCTGCAAGACATTATGTTAAGCTAGCGTGCTAACTCGCTAATGCTAGCACTAGATCCAAACAACTCACGAGTCAACTCAATTTCAACCTTTTTAAAACTTTAAACACTACATGTTGCAAATGACTGTTTACTCACCTTCTTTTGCTGATGAACAGTCCCAGTCTTCTTGTATTTTAGCTTTCCAGTTCTTTCTCCAGGTAGATCAAGTGACTGACAGCTCTGAGAGGGGGGCCAGCAGGGTTTTTTTTAAACAATTTTTAAATAACTTTATTTACAAAACTGAACAATAACAGTTCACAATTTCATCAGGAACATTGTATGCTCGAGGTAGTATGCATCTCATAGTATAAAACAGATATAAAGAAAGCATATAAATACATAATACAGTTCACAAAATTAAGAAATAAATAAAGAATGTATAAGAGGAATGTACATCAAATGAAATCAAATTCAACACAAAGCGTTCTTGTCTTCACAGCTTTGGGGTTACTGCAAAGTTTTAAAGTGTCAAGGTAGAATTTTAAATATGCAAGGAAGACAGTCAGGTTGGGTTTTTGTTTTGAAAATTTGCTGGTGTGAACATGGAATTTTGCTAAAAGTACAATAAAGTTGATGACATGTGTATTTTTTTTTTTTTAATGGGCAAAGCAGCCAAATAAAATAAATTCAATTTTAAATTTGAGTTGAGTATTCATTTTTCTGTTCAACAATAAGTTAAGGTCCTGCCAAAATCCCTGACTCAGGGTACAATCTCAAAACAAATGATTTATAGTTTCCTGTGTGTGGTGACAAAAAGAACAAAGAGGGTCAATCTTGAGTCTGTATTTTGCAATAACAGAGTTAACAGGATAACACCTGTGGAGTATTTTCAGAGAAACTTCCCGCACCTTATTTGAAATACAAAATTTCCTGTGTAATGACCATGTTTTTGCCAGTCAATATCAACATAAAGATTATTCCAGTAAAATACTGAAGTAGGCTTACAGATTGTATTTCTTAAGATTAAATCTCTTATACATTTATTGTTTGTTTTTACTATTCAGGAAAGGACCTGAGTTCCCTATCTATAAATTAGATGGGGTGATTTCAATGGAGACATCAGAGGTTGAAGAGGATAATATTTTAAGACCTGATGGAATAGCATCAAAGATGATTGCAAATTCTCCAGGTGGTATAGGAAAATTATATTCAGATAAGAATTCTTCATAAGAGAACATGTGACCCTTTTTGTTAAATAATTGACGGACCAGTAACAAGCCATTGTCAACCCAATTCTTAAAAAAATAGTGTTTTATGCTTGAAATGTATATCTTGATTATTCCAAATATAGCATTTGTGAGGTGAAAAATTATGTTTGTACACCAAGGACCAGCATAAAAGCAGCTGTTTGTGGAAGTTGGAAAGTTTTGCAGGGAGCTTTTCTACCTTGTAATTGCATCTTAATAAGAAGTGAAGTCCTCCTAAGGCCTCAAACACATATGTGGAAATAAAATTCCATAATGAATTTGGATTTGTTAAGTACCGTTTGATCTTAAAACTGGAATGTAGGGTACTGAAATCTCGAGCATTAAAACCACCACTACTTAGTTTGTTAATCATCACATTTTTTTTCTAATAAGGTGAGATCTCTTTTTCGAAATAAATTCAAAAAGGATTTTGTCAATTTTTGTATATAAATCTTTAGAAATATCTAAAGAAGAACTGGCATAAACAAATCTCGATAGGCCCTCAGCTTTGGATAACAAAACTCTACCAGTAATGGTTAAGTCCCTTTGCAACCATAAATCAAACCTCTGTGTAATTGCAGAGATGATTGGATTAAAGTTTTCATTCATCCTAAGAACTTGGTCTTTGAAAATGACTACTCCCAGATATTTAACCTTAAATTTAACGGGAATTCCTGAAATATCTTTCTCATTGCAAGCCTTGATAGGCAACAACTCACATTTAGATAAGTTCAGTTTAAGACCAGAGGCTACAGAGAATTTATCTAAAAGTTTGACTGCAGTGTCAATTTGAGATCTATCCTGTAAAAACAAAGTGGTATCAGCTAGTTGACTCAAAGATATAGTCTTTCCTGCTATAGAAATGCCCTTTAAACTACTTTCTTTAATATAAATTGAAAGAATTTGCATAGGAAGAAGGAATAGGTACAGGGAGACAGGACAACCCTGTCGAATACCACGTTCTATCCTAAATCTTTTGGTAGTTCCATATGGTAGCTTAATAGAACTATTTCCTGATGCATACACGTGGACAAAATTGTTGGTACCCCTCAGTTAAAGAAGGAAAAACCCACAATTCTCACTGAAATCACTTGAAACTCACAAAAGTAACAATAAATAAAAATTTATTGAAAATTAATCAAAATCAGCCATCACTTTTGAATTGTTGATTAACATAATTATTTTAAAAAACAAACTAATGAAATAGGGCTGGACAAAAATGATGGTACCCATAACTTAATATTTTGTTGCACAACCTTTTGAGGCAATCACTGCAATTAAACGATTTCTGTATTTGTCAATGAGCGTTCTGCAGCTGTCAACAGGTATTTTGGCCCACTCCTCATGAGCAAACAGCTCCAGTTGTCTCAGGTTTGATGGGTGTCTTCTCCAAATGGCATGTTTCAGCTCCTTCCACATATGTTCAATGGGATTCAGATCTGGGCTCATAGAAGGCCACTTTAGAATAGTCCAACGCTTTTCTCTCAGCCATTCTTGGGTGTTTTTGGCTGTGTGTTTTGGATCGTTGTCCTGTTGGAAGACCCATGACCTGCGACTGAGACCAAGCTTTCTGACACTAGGCAGCACATTTCTCTCCAGAATGCCTTGATAGTCTTCAGATTTCATCGTACCTTGCACACTTTCAAGACACCCTGTGCCAGATGCAGCAAAGCAGCCCCAAAACATTACTGAGCCTCCTCCATGTTTCACCGTAGGGACAGTGTTCTTTTCTTGGTATGCTTGGTTTTTGAGTCTATGAACATAGAGTTGATGTGCCTTACCAAAAAGCTCCAGTTTGGTCTCATCTGTCCAAAGGACATTCTCCCAGAAGCTTTGTGGCTTGTCAACATGCATTTTTGCAAATTCCAGTCTGGCTTTTTTATGAGTTTTTTTCAGCAGTGGTGTCCTCCTTGGTCGTCTCCAATGAAGTCCACTTTGGCTCAAACAACGACGAATGGTGCGATCTGACACTGATGTACCTTGGCCTTGGAGTTCACCTTTAATTTCTTTGGAGGTTGCTCTGGGCTCTTTGGATACAATTCGAACGATCCGTCTCTTCAGTTTGTCATCAATTTTCCTCTTGCGGCCACGTCCAGGGAGGTTGGCTACTGTCCCGTGGGTCTTGAACTTCTGAATAATATGAGCCACTGTTGTCACAGGAACTTCAAGCTGTTTAGAGATGGTCTTATAGCCTTTACCTTTAAGATGCTTGTCTATAATTTTTTTTTCGGATGTCCTGGGACAATTCTCTCCTTCGCTTTCTGTTGTCCATGTTCAGTGTGGTACACACCTTTTCACCAAACAGCAGGGTGACTACTTGTCTCCCTTTAAATAGGCAGACTGACTGATTATGAGTTTGGAAACACCTGTGATGTCAATTAAATGACACACCTGAGTTAATCATGTCACTCTGGTCAAATAGTTTTCAATCTTTTATAGAGGTACCATCATTTTTGTCCAGGCCTGTTTCATTAGTTTGTTTTTTTTAAATAATTATGTTAATCAACAATTCAAAAGTGATGGCTGTTTTTGATTATTTAATTTTCAATAAATTTTTATTTATTGTTACTTTTGTGAGTTTCAAGTGATTTCAGTGAGAATTGTGGGTTTTTCCTTCTTTAACTGAGGGGTACCAACAATTTTGTCCACGTGTGTATAAAGTGCGAATTGATTTTTTGAAACACTCTCCAAAACCAAATAGATCAATAGCTTTGAACAAGAATTGATGCTCTATGGAATCAAAGGCCTTATGAAAATCTAGAAACAGAATAAAACTATCATCTGAAATTAAATCTGAGTAGTCTAAAATGTCAAGGACAAGTCTTATATTATCAATAATATATCTACCAGACATGAAGCCGTTTTGAGATTCATCAGTGTCATTTAAAACTTTCTTTAGTTTATTAGCTAAACATAAAGCAAAAATTTTATAGTCATTGTTAAGCAATGAAATGGGACGCCAATTATCTAATAGCAGAACATCTTTTTGAGGTTTTGGTATTAAAGTAATTAAACCTTGGTTAAGTGAAGGTGGGAGTTCCTCAAAGTTTATACTCTCATTAAAAACATTCAACAGGAAAGGGGCAATTTCTTCTGAAAATAATTTATAAAACTCAGAAGATAAACCATCTACACCAGGGGATTTGCTCAATTTAAGTTTCTTAATAGCATCCTTGATATCAATTATATTGATTGGGGTATCACATATTATTTTATTAGCCTCAGTAATTGTTCTTACTTCCCCTAAAGAGTTGGAAGGCATCTATTTCAGCTGTTGATGGGTTAGATTTATATAATGTCTCAAAAGTTTTCACAAATTTTAGCAATGTCTTTGGGATTATCAACCACTGAGCCATTTACAGTAAGATGCGTTATGCCATTCTTGTTTTGCCTTTGTTTTTCTAATTTAAAAAAGTAGCTGGAGTTCTGTTCCTCCTCTTCAAGCCACTTGGCCCTTGAGCGTATAAAGGCTCCTTTAGCTTTGCTAATGTATAACTGATCAAGTTTCAGTTGCAATGTTTGTAAATTTGCTCTTTGAATCTCAGACATATTTTCAGGCAACATAGAAGACAAGGATATTATTTCAGCAATCAGTTCATTTTCATCTTTTTTATAATCTTCTTTCATTTTAGCACCCCTTTTCATTAAAAGGATTCTTAACTCAAATTTTAGTAGCTCCCAATATTTTCTATAAGCCTTTTCCTTTGCTGCCATTTTCATATATTGCTTTATCTTGAGTTTAATGAGTGTGTTTACAGAGTCGTTCATTAATAGTTATTTAGTTTCCAGTAAGCTGGGGTCCTTTTATGTGCTCTATCTAATGACATATTTAGGTTAAAAAAAAATGGCTTTATGATCTGTAAGAGGTGTCGGCATAATCTTAACTTCATCAAGGAAATGCAATAAAGATTCAGAGATTAACCAAAAATCAATCCTTGACTGTAAAGAGCCTGTTTTGTTTTTCCAAGTGAATTCCTTAGTGGTGGGATTGCATACTCTCCATATATCAATTAAACCTCTTTCATTCATAAAATCAATAATAACAGAGTTTTCCTTATGTCTACCTGGCCATCTATCAAGATCATCATTCACTGTAACATTGAAATCTCCCCCTAAAATAATTTTTATACCAGGAAATTTTCCTGAAAGAGCAACAATATTGGAGTTCAAAGTTTCAAAAAGTTCTTTGTTTTCCTTGGAATTGTTATAGCCATAAACATTCCCAATCATCAGCAGCTGGTTATTGCATGAAATAACAGTCAGAGAAGAATGTCCAAGTGGATCTGTTTGAGTGAGGATGATTTTCCCACAGAATTTGTGTTTAAGAGTTAGTGTCCCTGCTGAGCGTTGACTTCCATGCGACATCCACAAGTCCTCCCCCCATTGTGTTTTCCAAAAGTTATAGTCCTCATCAACAGAATGAGATTCCTGAATCAAACAAAAGTCAGCATTAAATTGCTTTGCATAAAGAAAAAGCGCCTTTCGTTGAGTGATGTCTCTTAACCCTCGAGCATTAACAGAAACTATTTTTAAAGATGAAATTGTGAAACGGAGCAAAAGTCACCGTAACCAGAAAGTATGTAAGTGTGTGTGCGTGCAACGGACAGAACTTATCCTCCTTGCTGAAATCGAGGCATCGGTGAAGAAAGTCAAAATATTTCCTTATTGTCCACGAAAGCTCTCCCTCCGACAAAGAAAGTGATCTTCTTCTCCTGACGTGCTTTCTGGATTGCTGGCCACAAACAAATCCATTTCTCGCGGTCCTCTGGAGTAAGATCCTCTTTGAAGCGGGGATTCTTCTTCTTTAGATATTCTGAGTGCTTGGCCAACTTCCATATCATGTCACGGAAATGTCTCATTGAGAACTGGAGAATGATGTCACGGGCTTGAGTTTGGCCGGGATGCTTTCTGCCAAGCGGATGAACTGAATCAATCACTTCCAGAAACTTTTCCTCATGGCCCGGAGCTACGTTCTGGCAGATGTCGATAACTTTCATCCTCACCTCCTCATTCTCTTCTTCAGGTACTCCACGTAGACGCAGATTCCACCTTCGTTTGTAGCGCGCCAACTCCATGACTTTGTTTTCCAAACACTGGATCTTTTCCTCAGCTTTGCTGACCCGATCAACCGTGAGCTTCATGGTACCTTTTATATCTTGTACAGCCATGGCCATAAGTTTGGACACAAGTACCATGACGCTTGTGAATCTTAGAAAATACCACAAAATTGTCACTTACAATATAAATACCAGTCATAGCCATCAACCAAAATGAAATATATTTCATTTTGGTTGATGGCTATGACTGCTATTTATATTGTAAATACCAGTCATAGCCATCAACCAAAATGGCTGTAAGTCAGCGGAGATAAAGTTGATAGAAACTTTGAGGTCCTCAATGGATTTTCCAATAGAGGTGGCTTGCTCTGCGATAGCTAGCTTTAGCGCATCTATGATGCTGTCCACCGTTTCTTGTTCCATTTTCCCTTTTTTCACGGAGAGAGTCTTCGTAGGAGTAACTGGTGGATGACCTTCACTTTTGCGTTTACTTCAGGAAGCATCCGACATTACTCCAGATTAAAATAGTAATTTTTGATGCCACTTATTAACTTAAGTTGGAGGAAAGTTCAGAAAAACATCTAACTCCTCGCCGCCATCTTGGCCCCTCATCCGGGGCCAGCAGGGTGCCTGGCACTTCCGGTGCTCCAATGACGTCACGCCTTGTGTATAAAATGGCGGGTCATTGTGTATGTTTTTCCGCAAATGAGCTTGGCCAAGATGGTGGCTGTGTAACACACTTTTTGCCAAGCGCTGCAAAATATAATTTCAAACACGGTAAAAACAAAGTATAAACCCTTCCGAAGAAGTTTTTGCTGTGTCTTCTCTTACAAGGACTGCTTACTCGCTACAATTCAAAGAAATTATGAATTCATGTGAAAAGAAAAGACCGCTGGGACAGCTCAAGCTAGACGGCTATGCTAGCAACATGGTCACGGTAGGCAACCCTTTGATTGACAACTGTCACGATTATGCCTCCACACCGTTGACGCTGACTGAAGATGTGCATGACTTTCCACCTCTGCCCATTTCCCCAAGTCAGTCTCCTGTGCCGAAAAAACAAATGCATTCTGTTTCTGGGCAAGAAAATAGAGATGTGGTGGCTAGCTTGTCGAAGCTAATAAATGAAAGAGCGGACCGTCTTGCCTTGCAGATAGAAGGCCTCAAGAAAACAATAGATTTTGCGTGTGAAGAAATCAAAGATGTGAAAGGAAAAGTGCGTATTTTGGAGACAAATGTGGCCAAAGGAGAAGAACGACTTGACACATGCATGAAGAAAATCAACGACCTGGAAAGTCACTCACGGAGGATGAATCTCAAACTTTATGGTGTGAAAGAAACTGAAAAAGAAGATGTGCGGAAAATCACCATAACAATTTGCCAAGCAGTGATGCCAGAGCTAAAAGGGCGCCTACTCGACACCATTGACGCTGTGCATCGTGTCGGTCCCAAGATACAAATAGTGTGAGACCCAGAGGCATCATCATGAAATTCTCCCTGCGTACGGTGAAAGAAGACCTATACAAAGCAGGCAAGACCTCCAAGTACCTCCAAGACAACGGTCTTAGATTTGCACTGGATGTCACCAAAGCTGAAAAAGAACGTCGAGGAGAGCTGTACCCCACCATAAAAAAGGCGCGAGAGGACGGCAAGACTGCATACTACGTTGGAGCCCGTGGATTTGTCAACGGTGTTGAAATCTTCCCACTTAAAAAATGAAAGAAGATCTTCTGATGAAGATCTACAGGCTATCATTGATCAGTATTTGTGCCTTTGTTCTTTGCACAGCCTTCAAAAGTAAAGATTAAGTTAGCATATTTACAAAAAAAGTACATAAATAAATACAAAAAGGGTTACTCAGGTTCATAGTTACAAGCACATTGAGGCTTTTTACTTATAATGTGCACAGTTTTACCGAACACTTGAACTTGATATAGCAGCACTTGGTTTATTGAGAGACTTTTCTTCAGACTACCTATTTTTTTTCTTGTTTTTTCCTGTTTCTTGTTCCTGTTCTAGTTTTTACATTGTCATTATCTGTTGTTTCCAAAATGAGATATATTTCATTTTGGTTGATGGCTATGACTGGTATTTATATTGTAAGTGACAATTTTGTGGTATTTTCTAAGATTCACAAGCGTCATGGTACTTGTGTCCAAACTTATGGCCATGGATGTAAATGTTTCTAGCCCATCTTTGGGGTGCTCAAGCACCCCTAAATTAAATCCCAGCACCCCTAAAATTTGAAAGATTTTCCATCCATCCATTCTCTATACACCGCTTTATCCTCACTAGGGTCGTGGGAGGTGCAGGAGCCTATCCCAGCTGACTTGAGCGAAGGCAGGGGACACCCAGGACAGGTCGCCAGTCTGTCACAGGGCTACATACATAGACAAACAATCACACTCGCATTCACACCTATGGGCAATTTAGAGTAGTCAATTAACCTCAGCATGTTTTTGGACTGTGGGAGGAAGCCAGAGTGCCCGGAGGAAACCCACGCATGCTCAGGGAGAAAATGCAAACTCCATGCAGAAAGATCCCAGGCCCACCCTGGGATTCGAACCGGGGATCTTCTTGCTGCAAGGCAAAAGTGCTTACCACTACTCCGCTGAGCAGCCTTTGGAAGATTTTTTTTTGTAATTTATTTGTATTGCATGTCCTTTTTTTTTTTTTTAACAAACCAGAAAAGTGTAGAAATCACACGTAGGCTATGGGCCGAAGCCAAAAAACGTGTTATTCATTGATCCCCGCCGCGTAAGGAGGAATATTTTTCACAGCAGATAGATAAAATTATTCTAAGTATATTAGTAGTTGTTTCCAACTTCAGTTCGTACACATTAATGAAAGAGAGCAAGCAATAACTTTTAATTTTGAGCAGGCAAACGAAGGGGGCTACTTACGTCATCTCCATGACAACCAGGAAGAAGCCGCGGCAAAATATGCTAACGCCGACTTCGGAAAGACTTAAACAGAATACGTTTTTCCTCCGAATGAACTTACAAGCTAGACTACATGGTCCTAATTATTAATTCCTAACAGTGTTACACTTGCACGGCAAAAATCAACGCTATTGTTTTCTCCTGGCGTTAAATATCCAACGTTCTTTGACGTTCTTTGTCATGTTTCACACTACATTATCTTTCCAATTCAACACAGCTGCCGCTATTACAGTGTCAAATGAACAATATTTAAAGCCGTTTTTATTTAAATACCAGAATGTCCAAATAAAACATACATTGTCTGTTCAACGTCTGTTAAATCGTCTCTGTGTTATTTATATCCCACAACATTGAGGTGTAACTATGGGCATAATTGAATTACAAGAATAAAACTGTGTACTAGATTGTTTTGGCTATTTTCAATGATGGATAAGTCTCTTACCATGGTCTCTACTGCTGTGGTCCATCCCTTGGTCTCTCCTCTCACTTGACCTCTGCACTGTAGTTCCACACACACACTTACACACATACTGTACCCCCAGAAGAGCATCTTACACTGTGACACCCCCCCCCACACACACACACACACACACACGTGTTTGGCAGTATGTGGGAAGATGAAGTGCTGCATGCATTTAGTCTGTGACACTTGTGAAAACACTGTGAAATTTGTCTATTGTGCCAAACAATGGGTTACCCTCAACACTGCAGAAACGCTTATTGCTGAAAAAGCATTTTCAGCATTTAATATCAACAATGAAGATGTCCCTGACGTGCCGAGCAATGTGGGATACCACAGAGAATGCTACAGTGCCTTCACAAACAAAGACAACATCTGAAGAGCAAACTGTAAGCAAGGCAAGTCAGCCCAAGAAAATGAAGGTTTGTATCAAATCCATTATCTATATTGCAATACTGCAAGTATGATGACCAAATATGTTAAAGATGTGACATACTAACTCATTGCAAGCCAATACAGTTTTGACAACATGACTTAGTTATCCGTGAACATACTAAAAAAAGTTATGTTTCTCCATCTGAGTGAATGGAACAGCCAAAATTGAAAATTAATCAGACAAGATCACAGTGATGCAATGATCACATTTGTTTTACATGTACTTGATTGTAGTGCACCACCACAGCAAAATAAAACTCTCCACAACATCAGAAGTATGTTTTTTTATTCATTTACAATTGTTAGAAACAATGTGAATTTAGATCATTTCCATTTATTGATCACTTGTAACTTACATTTTAGTGCCATTACAATGTTCAGAAGAACTGCTGCCAGATACCAGTGATGGTGCTGCATCCAAGGTTCGGGTTCTGCGCTCTTCAAGTGGCCCAGAACAACCCAAAAGTGCTCCACACCTCCTGCCTGCTGCATGCCTGCTATGCAAGGAGAACAGATATAGCAACATCTGGCACAACAGAAAGAGGGTTAAGTAAAAACTCTCAGTGTCTAACATTTACAGCAGGTAAACAGGGGTGGACAGTTGCCTTGTAAGATCTTTATGTGACCTTTTTTATGTCAAGCAATATGCCTGATAAAAATATCAGCTATATCCCCTATTTATGAGAATTTCTTTTTTTTATTTTATGAATTACTCATTTGTCTTTCTGAATACTTTACTATATACTTGGGTAAATACTAAAGTATTCAGAAAGACAAATGACTAAGTACTAATATTTACTAATAGTATTTACCTGAGTATAAACACCTTTTGTCACTGGCATTTCTTGCTGTTAAAAGAAAAATGTTGATGAACTGGAAAGTAAGAAAGCCAGGATGCTTTTGTCTAGATTCATGGCTTAATGATTTTGCTGATCTGGTAACGATGGAGCAGGAGCTGTCCCCCTGATGGGAAACTTGGAAATTTGTGGTCATATGTTCACGAATATATTTAAGAAAGACATTAGAATTAGCATCTCTTACCTTCTTGCTTTGTTTTTAATTTCTTTTTTATCTTTTTTCTCCTATTTACATAGATAAAAGAAATGATGATTTAATGCACACCATCTCATGAATGTGTGCTTTGACAGCTAATTTACTGCTCCCTGACATCTTTGTTGTTTTATCTTTGTCATTTTTTGTTGTACGTAGTATTTGTACTGATCTGTTTGTGTATTTTTGTTTCAACCCCCTTTTTTTCTTTTTTTTTGTTGTTTTTGCTGTTGCTTGACTGATTTATTTGTGTGAATTGATTTTAATTTTTTTCTTGTTATTTGTGTATGTGTGTTGTGTTGTTTTAATCAAAAATGTAAATAAAAAAATATATTTACCTGAGTATAAACTTTGTTTACCACAGCAGATCAACTCCTTCGTGCTGCTGAGGGGAAGAAGGATGAACACCTGTTGCTTCAAATTCGTGGAAGAGGCCATGTATCACCACAGTTCCTTCGCAAATTACACAAGATACCTGAGAGGAACAAAGAGAGAGGTTTCTGAAGAGGCAAATCCATATCAGGCAGGCTACAGACATTTCTGTCAGACAGTGGTGGAAGAGTGCCTACTGGCAAACCGTGAAGTGTTGAGGCTTTCACGTCTAAATGACCTCTTTAAGGAAATTGTTAGAGATAAGGAAGGAATGGACATTTCGACTTATAAAGCATTTAGCTTAAAATCAAGGCTTCGTAAGTCCCATCCATGTCTTAAATTCCTTAAAGCAGCCAAAAATGGCTTTGTCTATGTAGAGGACCTAGCTGCTGAAGAGGTTATCCAGGATGAACCTGCACAGCCTTCATCAGACAACAGTGACTGAGAGGAGGATGGCATGGAACCCAGTCATTTAGGCCATCAACACAAGAATGACCCTGCAAGCATAGGTTGGTTTGACATTTCTTAATCTACATTGTCCTTGTAATTATAGTTAAGTTGATGTTACACACCTTGCTTACCTGCATTTCACCATTATACCTGGTTGTGTAGTGACAGTCTCTGACTTCTCCACAGACAGACACCTGTACCATTCAGCCATGCTACTGAAAGAGATCATAGAGACCAAGTGTAAAGTGACTCCAAAAATGCCCTGGCCACCAACATCACAAGACCTTAAGATGGACACTGCCTCCAGTGTTGCCAGTGCAAAGCACTAAAATGTGTGCAGGAGAGATGCACATGCAAACAGCACCAGCTACCATGCACAGACATGTGTGCATGTATTGACTGCTCCAATTCTGCAGGACATGAAACATAAGAAGAGAAAAAAAGAGAGCAAGCTTCATGGGCATGCTTATGCCAAATTTGTGGCTTTCATAGCACTTTTTTGTCTTAAGTTCATCTTGTTCAAGTTAATTTTTTTTTCATGTCAGTTCATTTAATGTCCATATGATAACCTACGCTTGTATATCCTAGTCACTGATGCACAACAACTGAAGCTCTATCAAAACTACAAACTTAATCTCAAAAAAATAGAAACTAATTAAATATGTATCAATAGGTAAGCTGATCAGATCGGGGAATCTAACGTGTTGGACATCTAATTACTGCCACTTGTTATCTTAAACATCTGCAGCTGTTGTTCCTGGTGGATCATGACATGCTACCTGCAGCGACGTTACGTTTCATTAAACATAAGCTTCGTTTGCACCCATTGCATAAACTTTTCACATTAAAAATATTACATGATAATCGAGTAATTAATAATATCTGACCTTTTTCTTGTTTAAACATGTTGGACATCTAGTTACTGCCGCTTGTTTGCTTAAACAACTGCAGCTGTTGTGACTGGTGACATGCTACCTGCAGCGACGTTACGTTTCATTAAACATTAACATTAATTTCTGCATTACAATGTGCTGTCAATATGCTTCGTTTGCACCCATTGCATCAATTTCTCATAATAATCAAAAGTTTCCACATGACAATAGAGTAGTAATATAATATCTTACCTTTTCCTTCGTTTGCTCTCATCCCTTAACCAGTTGTTAACGTTGTGTTATGGCTTTACCAGAAGTGCGAGGAATCTGATTGGCCAACTGAAGTCCACGAAGTAGTAACAAGAGCTCTCATTGGTTTGTGGTTGCTGGAGCTAACAGCATATCCATTAGCTCGTGTGACAAATATATCAACGTTATTTATGAAAATGTGCAACTTTTGAGGTTGGAAACATTAACTTATATGTTATATGATAATTTATCTACACAATACTAAAAAATCTGAAAATTACCGGCAGGGGATCAATTGTTTCGTAAACGAAAGCAGATAGACGCACTCGGCCCATCGCCTAACAGTACTTGGTTGATACATAATGCTTTAACAACAAAAATACAGCATCCCCTCCCCCCATCTTGCCTCAAAAATGGTTTGATCTAGCCCAACTCTTACATCTTGGCTCTGAGCCTCTACCTGCAGAGCTAAATGCTGCCTCCCAGAGAAGTAAATGTGCAGTAGTGGTGTAAATACCTGGTTTAAACCAGGATATGTGGCACAATTCTTAACTTCTGCCACTCAATACCAACACATTATTGTCATTACAAGTCCTCATTTTTGCTGCATTTAATCATAGGCTACTGTTTACGTTGTTAGGTAGGAGTTAGCTGACGGTTTTTCTAGCTAGCAAACGTTACAGGTGGTCAGTGTCTGTTTGAACTGGACTGAGAGAAGCTAGCTGTTGTGTCAAGTGCATGTGTTCATATTAAAGCCAAGGAACTACTGACTAGCTAACTGATTGTAGCTCCTATTGTGTGTGAGTAGGCAAACATGGTATATGAAACCAATTTTCAGGTTTACTCACCAGCATTACAAGACCAATTGGGTTATGGAACCAATTTTGATGGTCTCATACACCTAAAATGTTATACTGTTGTAATTATTGAATAATAATAATGCAAGTAATTATAAATACATGTGTCATTATATAGTGTCTTGTGTTATCAGTTAATATAGTTGTTTTACTGATATGGCCCACACCCTGCCTCAGAGACATTCACACATATTGGTTTCATATAGCAGGATGGGTTTATGAGACCAAGACGTGTGTGTCCGACAGCGACCACCAGTGGCTGAAAAAGACATTGCAAGTTATACACATTTGCGGGAAAACTTTTTTTAAAAGTTTTATTTAAGTATACAACATATACACAAAAGTAAACATAAGAGTAAACATGCCAGGGGGTATGGGGTACAGTTACTTTACATCATTTATAAATAAATGGTATTTTTCCCAGATGTACATTGTTCTTAGAGCCTTTTTGTTATTTGAGTTCTTCAGTAAATTAATGTAAGAGAGTACAGCCATGGCCATAAGTTTGGACACAAGTACCATGACGCTTGTGAATCTTATATTTATATTGTAAGTGACAATTTTGTGGTATTTTCTAAGATTCACAAGTGTCATGGTACTTGTGTCCAAACTTATGGCCATGGCTGTATATTCATGTGAATGAGGAAGTGAGAAAAATGAGCTGACACTTTACTTTATCAAGATGTCAGAGAGAAATTGCATGATTGCATCACAATACATATCTGCTGCTGTGTTTTGCAGAAGTGAAAGCTGTTTGGTGACCCCTCTCTCAGGTCATAACAAAAAATACAACACAAAAACTCACAGGTGGAAAGTGACAAACATTAACTACATTCAACTAGGACATGGAGGAGAAAATTCACAGGAGAACAGGAGACATCATTGGAAGGAAAAACACAAAAGAGAACAAAAGAACTAAATGTGACTTGGACAAAACTGAACTGGCAGATGGGGACTGGGAGGGACAGGAAGGAATCTGTGAGGCGGGGTGTATGGAAGGAGGAATCCAGCATTTAAAAAAATTGAATTCTAATTACCTCCTGTAAAAATGCATTGGATTCTGTTGCCACTCTACCAATATCTGTGGACTTTGACAGGCCGTCTGCTTCACCTGCCTGCTCCAGTCCTCCATGATGCTGCTGGATTCCTCCTTCCATACACACCGCCTCACAGATTCCTTCCTGTCCCTCCCAGTCCCCATCTGCCAGTTCAGTTTTGTCCAAGTCACATTTAGTTCTTGTGTTCTCTTTTGTGTTTTTCCTTCCAATGATGTCTCCTGTTCTCCTGTGAATTTTCTCTTCCATGTCCTAGTTGAATGTAGTTAATGTTTGTCGCTTTCCACCTGTGAGTTTTTGTGTTGTATTTTTTGTTGTGACCTGAGAGAGGGGTCAGCAAACAGTTTTCATTTCTACAGAACACAGCAGCAAGACATGTATTGTGATGAATTCATGCAATTTCTCTCTGAAGTCTTTATGAAGAAAGTGTTGGCTCACTTTTCTTACTTCCTCTTTGTTCACGTGAAGCGGTTGGTTGTCAGTGATTATATAAAGACCTGTAGCTCTCACACTCTTCAGTCGATCAGCCATGGACAAAGGTTTGCTGCTGGTCCTGTTGTGTCTGCAGGTCGTCCTGCTCACCACAGCCTTCACTTCTGCTGATGAAGCCGCTCTGCTGAGAGATGGTCAGCATCAACTCCAGGCTGTTGATCTGATGAGACGTCGGCGGGTAACTTTGATTGCATTGTTTTGCCATGTTGAGTAGAGGAACATTTTTTCTGTGTATTAAGTCTTCACTTATATTGATTATCTTTTAGCAAGTGAAACAAAGAGGACAAACGGAGAAGAAACCTCCACCCTGCTCGACGAGACGAGGAAGATGCACTTTGACAGGACGGTATGCTTAATTTACTTGGAGTTTGTTTGTTGTTTAGACAGTACAACAACAACAAAAAAAAATCACAGTGTAAATTTTGACATGGATGGCATTTGACTGATTATCTCTCTCCTACTTTTTATCTTTCATTTCAGAACATCTTTTGACCAGCTCAAGCCAGACTCAGCCGTCTAGAGTCAAGCTCTGCAGGAAGTGCCATCAGACGTAGAAGATAGCAAATGAATGAAGATGATTGTAATGCTTACAAAGCAATGCAAGTGCTTTTAATAAGAAATAAAAGATTTCAAATCAGATATTGTCTTTTTCTTTCTTTCATTTTTAAACACCTCACAGCTCTGGATGGTGACCAAAACAAAAAGGACTCACTGTCTTCTGACTGAATCTTGCAAAATCTTCTATATTACGAAAAGTAACATTGTGCAAAATAGGTTGATTTTGTAGCTCAGTACAACATTCCCTATAACCAACATTGATATGAAGTTGGTGTAATTTGAAACATAAAAATTTACATGTTACATTTCTCTTTAAACCTGCAGGCGTATTTTCATTGATATGATCAAGAGAGACAGCAGGGAATGAAGCAGACACATCATTAAATATACCAGAAATCAGCATTAATAATGAAGTGGTCCTGTGTTTAAACAAACCATTTCAAATTGGGCATCAAAGAAATAATTTCATTTGTTAAGTGGAAAAGAGTATACTGTAAAACATGAGAGTTCCATTAAGCTATGTGAACTTGTTTGTCTTCTTTGACTTGAATTGTCTGTGGCAGTAAACGTCAGTGAAGAACAGAAGCTGTGATCAGCTGGGATTATTTGCAATGGATCCCAGTATTGAAAACTTTTCCCAATTATTGATTAGACCTGCTCTGCCATAGCTCATCCACTGCCTTTTTTATCTACTACTTTTCACATATGCAGCAGCTTTGTCAAGCAGCATGTCAGTAGGTTCCTAACATTTAAACCTTTGTGTCTTTCATTATCAAAACTGAACAGAAATGTGTCAAACAACAGCCTTCTTCACTGATTAACAGTGCTCAGAACAATGTCGCAAAACAAGTTTAACCATTGGCAACAGAAAAGAGTAAATGCGTGAAATGCTGGCGTCTTTAAACGTCAAGACTCTGCCAGTGTGAGATGTAGGTAGAGAGTGGCAAGGAAACATACATGGAGAGATTTTCCCCAGAGGATTTAATGTTTTTTAAAAGCTTTTTTTTTAGGTCTTAAGTTTCTTTGTGGTTTTTATTCTATTCTAAAATAACTAGGAGCATTCAAAAATGGCATCCTTATGCAAGACTATGACTTTGAACTTACTGAAATATATGAAGCATGCATTAAAAAGTTAATAAAAATTCCCAATCAGTAGAGCAGCTGTGTGAAACTATCCAAGGTGGGAGGCATATAACCCTATAAGTCTTAGACCCACTGTCAATAAGGAACATGAATTGTAACCTTAAGGGAGCTAGTCATGCTAAGTGATACCTCAATAGTAACATTTATTGGCTTTCATAAGAAATATTTGTGAAAATAAAGCAATAATGAGCTATACTTTCAGAAAATTGCCTCAATTGTTCTGATCAAATTTTGTGTAAAATATGATCAAGTATATGACTGAAGAGTTGGTTGTTAGATGTAATGCAGAAAGGTTTACTACAGTTATGCAATGTATCATCCCACTGAACATTATCTTAATTATAATAAACATAAAACAAAACTCTCCTGAATAATAAATCAGGCCAGCAAAATTAGTCAAACAGCCCAGCCCCCTCTGTGTGAACTGTATGGACACTGAGGAAAGCCACCCTCATCACTGAGGAGCCCTCCTATCCCCTCCACCACTCCTTCATGCTGCTGCCATCAGGCAAACGCTACAGAACCCCACTGGCTAGGGAAAACATCTAAAAAAAAATCTCTCACACCCTGTGCAATAGCTGCTCTTAATAACACAAAATAGACCGTACTGTGTTTCTAGTGTTACCTCCACCAAGGAGGTTATGTGACACCTGGCGTTTGTGTGTCTGTGTGTGTGTTAGCGAGATAACTCAAAAACGCCTGGGCAGATTCACATGAAATTTTCAGGGGATGTAGACTATGGTAAGAGGAAGAGCTGATTTAATTTTGGTGGCAATCCAGAAATGATCCTGGATTCTGGATAACTTTGAATTTTTTAGCATGTTTTAGTATGTGGTCCAAAATATGACAAAAACATCATAGGTTAGTATGTCATCCAACAAGTTGGAGCAAGGTATCCAGGTAGTTCAACTGGTTAAGAAGGTGATTCATAAATAGATGTGTCAGAGATGCAGGTTTGATTCCAGTTCATGATCCTTTACTGCATGGATTTCCTGTTTTCCGCTCTATCCTTGGCGGAGGTCTGCACTCTCTGAGTGCTTTTCTAGTTACTTCATGTGCTTTACTTGTTTTTATTTATTGTACTGTGTTTTTGATGTGTGGGGGTGCTTTCAATGTTTCAATGCGGTACTACAGCCGTGACAAAAGATGAATTTCTGTTTTTACCTGGAACAGACAATAAAGTTATCGATCTGTTTATTTATAATTTTTTATGTGATTCTTCATACATGTACTACACTGAGATGTACAGTATTATAGAAACTATTTATTCCACATCACCCAGCACCTTATCCCTCAAGGACTGATTAGTGCAATCACAAGGATTACATTCATATTTCAAGAGAAAAGTAGTGTGAGGTGACATACCTCATACTTCAACCCATGCCTGTGAGCTGGATTTAAAGGAGCGCTTTGAAGAAATGTTTACAGTATTAGTGCTGAGGGGAGTTGTGTTGCTCAGAGGGGGAGTACTTCACAGGGTCTCTATAACCAGAGCTGGACCAGAGGTAAGACCGGGTAGAGCAGCTAGCACAGCCTCAGCACCTGGAAGCGTAACTGCAGACATCTTCCTGTTAGCAGGAGGGATGAGGGAAGCAGGTATGCTAGTTGGAACAGGCTCCTTCTCCATGGCACGATACACAAGATACATGGCCTACAAAATTGGAAATCAGATCATTTATTAACTTTGCTTTTAAATCTATACTATCCTCTTTCTTATAAAATCCGTTATTGCTATCCCAGAATTACTCTTGTGACAGTGAAACTTTAAAAATGTAATTAACACCCCAGCTTACCACTGTGAATTCTTCTTTATCCAAGTGTCCATCTTTGTCACATCGCTTAGATCCCAAACAGCAGCAAACTCATAATATATTGGATACTTGCCATATATTGAACTATCAGTCCTAATATGTATGATTTTATTCAAGGTGAGGTGTTTTCTGTGTGACAAGGAGCTGACATACAGGAACAACACTTCCTCCATGCTTCGCCATTATAGAGCACTGCATGAGCATGCCCAGCCTACCAACAGGCCCGATACAAGCCAAAGTAACAGTAAATCTTCATTGCATGTTCACAAAATCTTGTATTCAGCTCCTACAATACAGCAGCATTAACTTTTACAGGTTCCAGAAAAGCAATGGTGGACAAGGCTGTGGTAAACATGATCGTTAAAGACTCCCAGCCATTCTCCATTGTGGAGGATGTGGGGTTCAGGGAGCTAATGCATGTAACGGATCCCAACTATATTCTCCCCAGCAGAAAGGTGTGTGGACAAAGCCAAGTTGTTCATTTTTGTGTTGGTCATCATAACAGCTCTTCTTTTCACCCTCAGGCTCTGAAGGCAATGGTGGAGAGAAAATATCAGGAGGTCAAGGAGAAAGCAAAAGAGCAGGTCCACAAGGCTCTGACTGTCAGTCTCACATCTGACATGTGGACGTCCATTAATATGGACGCCTACTTGGAAGTCACCTGTCATTTTATTAATCACGAGGACCAGCTCTGCACTACGCTGCTTGGGGTGCAACATTTTCCAAGGGCCCATACAGCAGAAAACCTGGCTGCGGGACATGTACAGCTGATGGAGGAGTGGGGCATCACAGACAAAGTGAAGTGTCTTGTCACTGATGATGCAGCAAACATGAAAGCATGTGCCAGACAGCTGAATGTGAGGCATGCAAAAAGAAAGGGAAAAACAAAATATCTGATTTTGAAACATTTTATTTTTTTATAAAAAGCACTTGCATTGTTTTGTAAGCATTACAGTTATCTTCATCCGATTGCAGGCTTCCATATCTGGTGGCAGTGCAGAGCTTCACTCTAGATTGTTGGTCTAAGAATGGTTGGCCTAATGAAAGATAAGATAAAATAATCATTTTTTTTTAAAGTAGGAGAGAGATAATCAGTCAAATGCCATCCATGTCCAAATTTATACTGTGATTGTTTTTGTTGTACTATTGAAACAATGAACAAATTCCAAGTAAATTAATCTTACTTCAGGTGCCTTTCCAATCAATGTGCATGCTCCTGGTCTGATCCCGCAGGGTCCCCTCAGTGAAGGTTTCTTCTCTGTCTGTTCTCTTTCTTTCACTTGCTAAAAGATAATCAATATAAGTGAATAATTAATACACACAGAAAAAATGTTCCTCTACTCAACATGACAAAACAACACGATCAAAGTTACCTGCACACTTGTCGTCGGATCAACAGGCTGGAGTTGATGCTGATCATCTCTCAGCAGAGCGGCTTCATCAGCAGAAGTGAAGGCTGTGGTGAGCAGGACGACCTGCAGACACAACAGGACCAGCAGCAAACCTTTGTCCATGGCTGATCGACTGAAGAGTGTGAAAGCAACAGGTCTATATTCATGTGAATGAGGAAGTCAGAAAAATGAGCTGACACTTTACTTTATCAAGATGTCAGAGAGAAATTGCATGATTGCATCACAATACATATTTTGCTGCTGTGTTTTGCAGAAGTGAAAGCTGTTTGGTGACCCCTCTCTCAGGTCACAACAAAAACTACAACAGAAAAACTCACAGGTGGAAAGTGACAAACACTGACTACATTCAACTAGGACATGGAAGAGAAAATTCACAGGAGAACAGGAGACATCATTGGAAGGAAAAACACAAAAGAGAACACAAGAACTAAATGTGACTTGGACAAAACTGAACTGGCAGATGGGGACTGGAAGGGACAGGAAGGAATCTGTGAGGCGGTGTGTATGGAAGGAGGAATCCAGCAGCATCATGGAGGACTGGAGCAGGCAGGTGAAGCAGACGGCCTGTCAAAGTCCACAGATATTGGTAGAGTGGCAGCAGAAACAGGCAGCGGAATCCAATGCATTTTTACAGGAGGTAATTCAATTTTATTTGCAATTACTCTGTCAAGGAACACAGCAGAGTTTTTCTGTTTATCTGTCTGTTGGCAACATTACTCAAAAACAGAAGGACCAAGGACCAAGTGATTTGTAAACTTAAATAAATGTTGTACCATTTTGTAGTATTAGTAACAAAAAACATCCTTGACTATAAAATCTCATAGCTTCTTATTTGATCAGTTTTATCAGTTAGCCATTATTGTCTCCTTCATTTGTAATTTCCTCGTCATACACGGATCCATTCAGCCAATAAAACCTAGTATGTTTCCATTTACTTCCACTGGCCTGAGTGCTTCACTATTTAAAGATTCTCACAGATGTCGTGAGCAAAAAAGTAACGTTCTTAAAACTTCTCGCACAATCTGTCGTCAGTGTTGTTTTCAATGATGTAGAACAGTTGAAGTTTATCACAAAACCTGTTGGACAGATTTTTGGAGCCCAAAACATAACTGATGTGTCACAGCAGTCACATTATATAAACAAATAAAGCACTCAGAGAGCGCAGTACTCCACCAAGGCTACTCTGTCGTATGATTTCCTGTGGATAAAATCTTTAAAAATTTGTGGTCCGCAGCAGTGAATTTGTATTAGGATCGCAATCATGTGATCGTCAGCAGGCAGCTCACGTAGTGTCTCTTGTCATAGTTACGGTGAAGCTGTGTCGCTCTGTCGCAATGATCTGGAAATCTGTAACAAATCCGTGTATACAGACTAGAAGCCACATCACTGCCTAAATCTAATCACATGGTCCTTGGTCCTTCTGTTTCTGAGTAATGTTGCCAACAGACAGAGAGATGAACCAATGCCGATCGTCACATAACTCTGTTGCGTTCCTTGGCAGAGTAATTACAAAAAAAATTGAATTCTAATTACCTCCTGTAAAAATGCATTGGATTCTGTTGCCACTCTACCAATATCTGTGGACTTTGACAGGCCGTCTGCTTCACCTGCCTGCTCCAGTCCTCCATGATGCTGCTGGATTCCTCCTTCCATACACACCGCCTCACAGATTCCTTCCTGTCCCTCCCAGTCCCCATCTGCCAGTTCAGTTTTGTCCAAGTCACATTTAGTTCTTGTGTTCTCTTTTGTGTTTTTCCTTCCAATGATGTCTCCTGTTCTCCTGTGAATTTTCTCTTCCATGTCCTAGTTGAATGTAGTTAATGTTTGTCGCTTTCCACCTGTGAGTTTTTGTGTTGTATTTTTGTTGTAACCTGAGAGAGGGGTCACCAAACAGCTTTCATTTCTACAGAACACAGCAGCAAGACATGTATTGTGAAGAAATCATACAATTTCTCTCTGACGTCTTTTTGAAGAAAGTGTTGGCTCATTTTTCTGATTTCCTCATTCACATGAAGCGGTTGGTTGTCAGTGATTATACACACGTGGACAAAATTGTTGGTACCCCTCAGTTAAAGAAGGAAAAACCCACAATTCTCACTGAAATCACTTGAAACTCACAAAAGTAACAATAAATAAAAATTTATTGAAATTTAAATAATCAAAAACAGCCATTACTTTTGAATTGTTGATTAACATAATTATTTTAAAAACAAACTAATGAAACAGGCCTGGACAAAATGATGGTACCTCTATAAAAGATTGAAAACTATTTGACCAGAGTGACATGATTAACTCAGGTGTGTCATTTAATTGACATCACAGGTGTTTCCAAACTCATAATCAGTCAGTCTGCCTATTTAAAGGGAGACAAGTAGTCACCCTGCTGTTTGGTGAAAAGGTGTGTACCACACTGAACATGGACAACAGAAAGCGAAGGAGAGAATTGTCCCAGGACATCCGAAAAAAAATGATAGACAAACATCTTAAAGGTAAAGGCTATAAGACCATCTCTAAACAGCTTGAAGTTCCTGTGACAACAGTGGCTCATATTATTCAGAAGTTCAAGACCCACGGGACAGTAGCCAACCTCCCTGGACGTGGCCGCAAGAGGAAAATTGATGACAAATTGAAGAGACGGATCGTTGGAATTGTATCCAAAGAGCCCAGAGCAACCTCCAAAGAAATTAAAGGTGAACTCCAAGGCCAAGGTACATCAGTGTCAGATCGCACCATTCGTCGTTGTTTGAGCCAAAGTGGACTTCATGGGAGACGACCAAGGAGGACACCACTGCTGAAAAAAACTCATAAAAAAGCCAGACTGGAATTTGCAAAAATGCATGTTGACAAGCCACAAAGCTTCTGGGAGAATGTCCTTTGGACAGATGAGACCAAACTGGAGCTTTTTGGTAAGGCACATCAACTCTATGTTCATAGACTCAAAAACCAAGGCTCAGTAGCTCAGTAATGTTTTGGGGCTGCTTTGCTGCATCTGGCACAGGGTGTCTTGAAAGTGTGCAAGGTACGATGAAATCTGAAGACTATCAAGGCATTCTGGAGAGAAATGTGCTGCCTAGTGTCAGAAAGCTTGGTCTCAGTCGCAGGTCATGGGTCTTCCAACAGGACAACGATCCAAAACACACAGCCAAAAACACCCAAGAATGGCTGAGAGAAAAGCGTTGGACTATTCTAAAGTGGCCTTCTATGAGCCCAGATCTGAATCCCATTGAACATATGTGGAAGGAGCTGAAACATGCCATTTGGAGAAGACACCCATCAAACCTGAGACAACTGGAGCTGTTTGCTCATGAGGAGTGGGCCAAAATACCTGTTGACAGCTGCAGAACGCTCATTGACAAATACAGAAATCGTTTAATTGCAGTGATTGCCTCAAAAGGTTGTGCAACAAAATATTAAGTTATGGGTACCATCATTTTTGTCCAGCCCTATTTCATTAGTTTGTTTTTTAAATAATTATGTTAATCAACAATTCAAAAGTGATGGCTGATTTTGATTATTTAATTTTCAATAAATTTTTATTTATTGTTACTTTTGTGAGTTTCAAGTGATTTCAGTGAGAATTGTGGGTTTTTCCTTCTTTAACTGAGGGGTACCAACAATTTTGTCCACGTGTGTATAAAGACCTGTAGCTTTCACACTCTTCAGTCGATCAGCCATGGACAAAGGTTTGCTGCTGGTTCTATTGTGTCTGCAGGTCGTCCTGCTCACCACAGCCTTCACTTCTGCTGATGCAGCTCTGCTGAGAGATGATCAGCATCAACTCCAGCCCGTTGGTCTGATGAGACATCTGTAGGTAGCCACCGCCACATTCCCTCCTTCGGCTCAATCAGTTCTGCCCATTTCCGCCTTCCAAGCACTGGACAATTTGTGAGTCGCCTTCCCGTAATTTAGTTGAGTTTAATGTTCAGTTTTATCTCGGCCCTCAGGTCCGCCCTTGGTTCAGTTTAGTTTAGTTTCTCCATTCTGTTATTTTTTCCCGTTTTTGTGAGTCGAGTTTTCTGTTTATATACCTTTATTTCATTGAATTACCCACCTGTCTGTGCCTGCTGCTTGGGTTCAACTCTGATTCGTGACAGAAAGTAAGGAAAAGACGGTAAGAAATGCAACTTCTTCACTTTCTGAGAAATTTAATGTCCACTAATTTCTTATGAGTCACAGTCTGCTCAGTATTACTTCACATGATATTACAATAGTCAGGAGAGCAATTTTAACACTTACAAATTTCGGTGCAGCTAATTTTTGGTTGAGGTTATTGAGACTGATATCATTTCCACCCTGTGCTGATGCCACCAGCCTCCAAGCTATGAAGAAACCCTGCGAAAGAGGAAGAAGACAGAGCAAATCAAATGCTTTTGTGCACACATCAGCATCTCCAACAATGACAAATTTACAAGGAAATTCTCTGTTCCTCGTTTATCTAAACAGCCTTTTCCTTCTGAATCTGCCAAATCCAACTGAAGTAAATTAAAAAGGAAACACAGTTCAGATTCTTTTAACTGAATATATGAGAATATATCATGTTTGAATGTAGGTGAATCTGTGCCCCACCTTCCCCAGTGTGCTGTCTGACAGCCCAGACTTTTTATGTCACAGTTCCGTTCCTCTGCCCTGTCTGTCTGTCTAGTTGTCTCCCATCCGCTTCTCTACCCTGACTCTCCTCCCACAGCTCGGTGCCTGAGTGGAGTCTAGCTTCTCAGCTGACTCCACTCAGGCAATCAACTACCTCCACGGCTCCCGGACAGCTGACTATCATCTCACTAACGACTCACCTCTACAATAAGTACCAGCTCAGCCTTCCACTCCCTGCCAGAGCATTGAACCAGAACCATGCAGTTCCGTTTGGTCTCTAGCCTTTAACATTTTGTGTTTGAGGTCCTGCCTTATTCTAACTTTGTTGTTCTCCTGCCTCCACGCAGCCAGCTGTCCGGGAACCCCACTCCTGCCTGGTCCCCCTCTCCTGCCTGGAACCCCCTCTCCTGCCTGGTCCCCCCTCTCCTGCCTGGTCCCCCCTCTCCTACCTGGTCCCCCCTCTCCTGCCTGGTCCCCCCTCTCCTGCCTGGTCCCCCCACTCCTGCCTGGTCCCCCCCACTCCTGCCTGGTCCCCCCACTCCTGCCTGGTCCCCCCACTCCTGCCTGGTCCCCCCACTCCTGCCTGGTCCCCCCACTCCTGCCTGGAACCCCCCGCTCATGCACTCTGGTTTCCCCATCCTGGCCATTATTCATCCCCAACAATAAATCACTCTTCATCTCCTCTGGTCTTGGAAGCGTGGCTTTCTGCTTGGGTCCAACCAGCTCAGATTCGTGACAGAATGCTCTGGCCAAACATGGACCCGGAGAACTCACCGCCAAGGCCGAACCAGCCCACTCCATTCGACATCAGGCAATTTCACCAAACCTTCCGTCTGCTTACAACAAACTATCAGAAGATGAACTCTCAACTCACCGTTTTAGCCAGCCAGATATCCCAGGAAGCCCCCGACCCGGATAATTCAATACAGCCAAGCCCTACAAAATGTTGCCGCCGCCACAAAGGCACAATTAAACCACTTCGTCGCCCTGCTCAACCAAGTTTGCTCGTCTCCAGCCCAGCCCGAACCATTTTCCCTTCCACCAGTGCCATCAGTCCTGGACCCAGCCGTCATCCAGACCCTAACCCAAGGCACACCCGTGGACATCTTCTCCTCCTGCGAGGAGCATAGCATTTTTTTCAATGTGCTGTACGAGTTGTGGGAGAAGTGGAGGGAAGATCCCCTAGACTCACACATAATCTTGGGCCGCAGGCCAGCGACCCGGATTAGTCGACTATTTACCGGCTTACCTTCGTGAATTCTTGGGTGCTCCGCTGACTGACCCGCCTGCTGACTCCCCTGGTAGCCAACCGGGCTCAGTCTCCTTGCCGCCTAAGGAACCGCCTGTCAAGCGGCCTGGCCGTCAAAGACGCAAAGCCAGGAGGCACCATGACCCCCCGGCTCCCGCTCCGGCCCCGGAGGAGTTCCCGGCCCCGCCTCCAGTCCCCGCGGAGGTCGACGACGCCCCGCCTCCAGTCCCCGCGGAGGTCGACGACGCCCCGCCTCCAGTCCCCGCGGAGGTCGACGACGCCCCGCCTCCAGTCCCCGCGGAGGTCGACGACGCCCCGCCTCCAGTCCCCGCGGAGGTCGACGACGCCCCGCCTCCAGTCCCCGGGACTTCAGCGGCCTTAGAAGGACATAAGGCCTTCCCTGAGTCCCTTCAGAGGCTCTACGCCTTCCCTCCTGCGCCGCCCCCGGAGGGGCCCCTGGATCCTGCGCCGCCCCCGGAGGGGCCCCTGGATCCTGCGCCGCCCCCGGAGGGGCCCCTGGATCCTGCGCCGCCCCCGGAGGGGCCCCTGGATCCTGCGCCGCCCCCGCTCCGCTCCCTGAGGAGGCCGTCGACGCCCCGCCTCCGCTCCCTGAGGAGGCCGTCGACGCCCCGCCTCCGCTCCCTGGAGCCTCAGCGGCTTTGGAGGGGCCTGGGGTCTCCCCCGAGTCCATGAAGAGGCCTTGCGCCTCCCATCCTGCTCCGCCCCCGGAGGACCCACCGGACCCGGCTCCGCCCCCGGAGGACCCACCGGACCCGGCTCCGCCCCCAGAGGACCCACCGGACCCGGCTCTGCCCCCGTCTCAGCCTCCAACCCAGTTGTTTGTCCGGCCCCCGGGCCGGCCGCCCGCCGGAGCGGCCCCTCTGCCCTGTCCGGCCCCCGGGCCGCCCGCCGGAGCGGCCCCTCTGCCCTGTCCGGCCCCCGGGCCGCCCGCCGGAGCGGCCCCGTCTGTCCGGTCCTTACCTGCCCAGCCCCCGGGCCGTCCGCCGGAGCGGCCCCGCCAGCGAGTCCGGCTTCGGCCGGCCCCGCCTCCAGGCGTCCCTCTGAAGCGTGCCCTCCGCCCTGTCCAATCTCAACCGGTCCCGCCTTCAGGTCGTCCCCCAGAACGGGTCCTCCGGCTTGCCCTGCCTCGGCCAGTCCGGTCCCCAGGCCGCCCACCGGAACGGGTCCTCCGTCCTGCCCATCCACGGCCAGTCCGGTCCCCAGGCCGCCCACCGGAACGGACTCTCCGTCCTGCCCATCCACGGCCAGTCCGGTCCCCAGGCCGCCCACCGGAACGGACTCTCCGTCCTGCCCATCCACGGCCAGTCCGGTCCCCAGGCCGCCCACCGGAACGGACTCTCCGTCCTGCCCATCCCTGGCCAGTCTGGCCCACGGTCCGTCCTCCGGAGCGGATCCTCCGGTCCACTCATCCCCAGCCAGTCCGACCTACGGTCCGCCCGCCGGAACGGATCCTCCGCCCACCAGAACGGACCCTCCGGCCCACTCATCCCCGATCAGTTCTGCCTTCGGGCCGACCCCCAGAGCTGCTGCCTGGCCACTCCAGTCCTGTCCCGTCCAGTCCTGCTCTCAGTTCAGTCCTGTCCCGTCCAGTCCTGCTCTCAGTTCAGTCCTGTCCCGTCCAGTCCTGCTCTCAGTTCAGTCCTGTCCCGTCCGGTCCAGTCCTGCTCTCAGTTCAGTCCTGTCCCGTCCTGTCCAGTCCTGCTCTCAGTTCAGTCCTGTCCCGTCCTGTCCAGTCCTGCTCTCAGTTCAGTCCGGTCCAGTCCTGCTCTCAGTTCAGTCCGGTCCAGTCCTGCTCTCAGTTCAGTCCGGTCCAGTCCTGCTCTCAGTTCAGTTCAGTCCGGTCCAGTCCTGCTCTCAGTCCCGTCCAGTCCGGTCCAGTCCTGCTCTCAGTCCTGTCCAGTCCGGTCCAGTCCTGCTCTCAGTTCAGTTCAGTCCTGTCCAGTCCGGTCCAGTCCTGCTCTCAGTTCAGTCCTGTCCAGTCCAGCTCCGCTCAGTCCAGTCCCTAGCTCCGCTCGGCCCAGTCCTGTCCCTAGCTCCGCTCAGTCCAGCCCAGCCCGGCCCAGTCCTGTCCCTAGCTCCGCTCAGTCCAGCCCAGCCCGGCCCAGTCCTGTCCCTTCCTTCACTCTGGCCCTGTCCCTTCCTTTCCTTCACTCTGGCCCAGTCCTGTCCTTTCCTTCACTCTGGCCCAGTCCTGTCCTCAGTTCCGTTCAGTTCGGCCCAGTCTTAGTTCTTTCCCTCTCCCGTTCTCCCTTCCTGTCTGTTCCCCTCATTTTTTCTGCCCTTCCTGTCCTTTTGGTTCCTTCCGCTCTGTCTGGTCCCTGTGTCTGTCTGCTCCCTGGTTGCCCCAGTGGGCCCCTCTTTGGTTGGGTCCATGGGGCGCCGGGAGGCGCCCGTTGAGGGGGGGGGTACTGTCACAGTTCCGTTCCTCTGCCCTGTCTGTCTGTCTAGTTGTCTCCCATCCGCTTCTCTACCCTGACTCTCCTCCCACAGCTCGGTGCCTGAGTGGAGTCTAGCTTCTCAGCTGACTCCACTCAGGCAATCAACTACCTCCACGGCTCCCGGACAGCTGACTATCATCTCACTAACGACTCACCTCTACAATAAGTACCGGCTCAGCCTTCCACTCCCTGCCAGAGCATTGAACCAGAACCATGCAGTTCCGTTTGGTCTCTCGCCTTTAACATTTTCTGTTTGAGGTCCTGCCTTATTCTAACTTTGTTGTTCTCCTGCCTCCACGCAGCCAGCTGTCCGGGAACCCCCTCTCCTGCCTGGAACCCCCTCTCCTGCCTGGAACCCCCACTCCTGCCTGGAACCCCCCGCTCATGCACTCTGGTTTCCCCATCCTGGCCATTATTCATCCCCAACAATAAATCACTCTTCATCTCCTCTGGTCTTGGAAGCGTGGCTTTCTGCTTGGGTCCAACCAGCTCAGATTCGTGACATTTTAAGGAATTGAGCTGATATTTCGACGGTATTTCCTGGATCCAACTATAAAGATTTTTTTAAAAAAGAAAACAAACTAATTACAAGGTTGAGACAGCAGAAATAATTATGTTCACTGAGCAGTACTGTGCGATTAAACGCATATTGCACAAATTTACTAAGGATCTTATGTGGTTTGACTGTCATATGCAAAACTTACAAGTTCCAGATAAAACAGATACAAACTTTATAAAATCTATCTATATCAGGGGTCCCCAAACTATGGCCCTTTGGCCCGGCCCCCTGAACAACACCAGAGACGCATTATGATTTTTTTTTTTTCAGCCTGGCCATGCGATCGAGACGAATACACGCATAGAACATGACATTCTACTGGAACCTACAAAAGGTTCAGTGTTTCCTCTAGGACTTCTGTAGGCAGCAGGCTCCCCGCTACCCCCCACCACACACACACACACACACACACACACACACACACACACACACACACACACACACACACACACACACACACACGCAGTAGATACTGAGAGCACCACAGTTATCTGTAGTAGTACTCGCGAGTACCCGACACAGTGCAAGACTGCTGTGAAGGTGGAGACATGCGGCGTTGGAGTATTTGCGACGATTAAAAAATAAATAAATTTAAAGGAGCGGCGCTGGAATTTTAGCAGCAGGCTGCCGCTGCAGAGTGCATGTAGCATAAATAGTGTTATGTAGCGGAAACCCTGGGACTAAAAGGAAGGAACACAAGACCTCTGAGACACTGCTCATATGAGTCATTTAAGTCAGAGATTCTGCTCTGACAACTAAGCTGAACTTTTAACTGTTAAGATTGTGCACAGAAAATGAATGTTCCATGGACTTTTTTTCTGTGAAGAACCCAGAGAGGGTAATTTGGTTATTATTTATTTCACAAATAGTGTTATATATTTCCTGACTTTATTTTTTCTGTGAAGAACCCAGAGAGGGTTATTTGGTTATTTATTTCATAAATAGTGTTATTTGTGGAACATTTTGAGAGCCACCACCTCGCCTGTGTTAATGTTCACGCATCTCACCACTGCCCCAAAGGCTCCCTCTCCCAGGAGTTTTTCAACGTAATATGAATGTGTGTTCCCGGGAATGACAGTGTTTGGTATCAGCCCAGATTTCTTATCATATGACATTTTGGGCAAAAAATCTGAAAAAGTTGATATATATTATACGATAATACACTGCTCAAAAAATTAAAGGAACACTTTTTAATCTAAGTATTGCATCAAATCAGTGAAACATGTGGGATACTGATCTGGTCAAGTAAGTAACTGAGGGGCTTTTTAGTCAGATTCAGCTGCTTTGGTGTTTATAAAATTAACAACAGATGCACTAGAGGGGTAACAATGAGACAACCCCCAAAACAGGAATGAGTTTACAGGTGAAGGCCACTGACATTTTTTTCCTTCCTAACTTTTTCCTGACTGTTTTGCATTTGGCTAGGGTAAGTGTCCCTTCTGGTAGCATGAGGCGATACCTGGACCCTACAGAGGTTCCACAGACAGTCCAACTCCTCCAGGATGGCACATCAATGCGTGCCATTAACACAAGGTTTGCTGTGTCTCCCAGCACATTCTCAAGCACATGGAGGAGATTCCAGAAGACAGGTCCTCAACCGATCAGCAGGACAGGTATCTGCTCTTTTGTGCAAGGAGGAACAGGATGAGCACTGCAATAGCTTTACAAAATGACCTCCAGCAGACCACTGGTGTGAATGTCTCTGATCAAACAATCAGAAAGAGATGTAATGAGAGTGGTCTGAGGGCCCAGCGTCCTCTAGTGCCCGCTGTGCTCGCTGACTGGCATCGTGGAGCTCGGCTGGCACTTGCCATAGAACACAGGAATTTGCAAGTCCACCACTGGTGCCCTGTGCTTTTCACAGATGAGAGCAGGTTCACCCTGAGCACATGTGACAGGCATAAAAGGGTCTGGAGAAGCCTTGGAGAACGTTATGCTGCCTGTAACATTGTTCAGCATGACCGGTTTGGTGGTGGGTCAGTGATGGTGTGGGGAGGCATATCCATGGAGGGACGCACAGACCTCTACAGGCTGGACAATGGCACTCTGACTGCCTTTGGGTATCAGGATGAAATCTTTGACCCATTGTCAGACCCTACATTGGTGCAGTGGTCCTGGATTCCTTCTGGTGCACGACAATGCCCAGTCTTATGTGGTACTGGAGGATGAAGGAACTGATACCATTAGTTGGCCCCCATGCTCACCTGACCTGAATCCAATAGAACACCTTTGGCACATTATGTTTTGTTCCATCTGACACCATCAGGTTGCTCCTCAGACTGTCCAGGAGCTCAGCGATGCCCTGGTCCAGTTCTGGGAGGAGATACCCCAGGACACCATCCGTCGTCTCATTAGGAGCTTGTCCCGGCATCGTCAGTCATGCATACAAGCACATGGAGGCCATACAAACTACTGAATACCATTTTGAGTTGCTGCCAAGGAATTTCAACAAGATGGACCAGCCTGCCACATCAGTTTTTCACTTTGATTTTGGGGTGTCTTGAATTTAGCCCTCCTGGGGGGTTGATAATTTTCATTTTACATCAAACAATGTGGCACTTTTCATTCCTAACACATTATCCAGTCCATATCAATGCTAATATCCAGTTTGTTTTTTCAGCGTATTGAAATATGATGTATTTTCAAAGTGTTCCTTTAATTTTTTTGAGCAGTGTACTACCTTTTATACCACTCATGAAATTTGTGTGTATGTAGTTATACACACCACGAGTGAAATCCACAGAAGAATACCGGTATCTTTCCACAGTCCTGTAGTCCTAGACCGGCACTGCCCCCCTTTTGAGCCATATTTTTTAAGCTTTGGGGAAAAAAAATTGTGACGCAACCAGCGACATCACAGAGCCCGAGCGTTCTGAGCAGAATGTGTTATCGTTTTCACTGAAAAAAATTCTACATGTAACATTGATATGCAAATAATGTTTGATGGTTTAATGAATGGTTTAAGAGGAATTTTAAGTTAGTGTAGACAGATTACACACACAGACCCCGCACTAAGCCGCGGCCATGTGACCTTTTAAAGGTGTACATTCACCTCTCCCAACATGAACATCCATCCATCCATTTTCTATACACCGCTTTATCCTCACTAGGGTCGTGGGGGGTGCTGGAGCCTATCTCAGCTGACTCGGGCAAAGTCAGGAGACACCCTGGACAGGTCGCCAGTCTGTCACAGGGCTACATATACAGACAATCACACTCACATTCACACCTATGGGCAATTTAGAGTCATCAATTAACCTCAGCATATTTTTGGACTGTGGGAGGAAGCCGGAGTACCCGGAGAAAACCCACGCATGCTCAGGGAGAACATGCAAACTCCATGCAGAAAGATCCCAGGCCCAGGCCAGGATTTGACCCGGGGATCTTCTTGCTGCAAGGCGAAAGCACTAACCACTACTCCACTGTACAGTCCCCAACATGAACAATTATACAAAATTCAAACAAAAATAAAATCAACACAAAACAACAACCAACTTGAAATTCCAAAAATCACTGTGTTTGGACAGTTACAGTCAGGTCAACACCTTAGTGGACAGGAGTCAACATGGACACTATGACTGCTCTACAACTAAGCAGCTGCATACACTCAAAGTAGTGTATCCTGTGTTCTGACACCTTTTTCTATCATTCCAGCTTATGGTTTACAGCCATTTTGTGCTACAATAGCTCAGAATATATGAACATGTGAGTATTAAATTTTATACTAATTGTGAAGTCGAAGGCAGAGCATCCCCAAAAAACACCAACTGGTGGATGTAAGATACACTCCAGGCCTGAAGGCGCAACATCATCAGCAGAGGAGTGGAACCAAAAAACGGCAACCAGTGCTTCCACAGGGACACAATTTACCTGGACACCGTCTCATCCAGTATGCTATAAAATGTTTGATCAGTTCAGTCAGTCTGCCTTTGATTGCTTTAAAGTACAGGCAATTTCCGCCCGAAATTTCTACTGAAGATGTACAGAAAGTAAATTGAATGCTGTTCTTGAACTGTTTGGAGTACATGAATGGTTGGGGTCTCATTTGAAAGCAGACAACCTGAATTTTCACACAGTGCAGTCAGAATTACTCTAGGTGCTACTGGCACAGAGTATTTCATGTTGGCACACACTGAATTAGGATGAATTTTTTTCTCGCCTACATTTTTTCCCTAATAAAACACCTGAAAATCAGTGTGGCAGCACAGTGAGAGCTTGAAAACATGATATTGCAAAAGCCTGGGGTCTTACATAGTTCAGGTCAAAATTTCAGAGCAGTACTACAAGAAATGAGTGTTTCACACATGTATTTGTACTGCTATGCCCCGGCGCTGTCAATTTTGGACACCCTCTGTATACCCTTTGCACAATGGTATATGTTCGTTTTCAGCCCGTTTTCACATTATTTTCACTCCAAAAACTCATAAAGAACTCAAAAAATCACTTCAGATAGGCTTCAGTGTCGATCAGACACACAGATTGAGAGGAACAGAGAGAAGCAGCAGGTGGAGCCCGGAGCAGACGTCTGGGAAATTACATAACCCCGCTAGCAGAGGCGGGATTTATATTTAAGCCATTCAGCAAGCTCATTGGCTACCAGGCCTGTCAATCTAACGTTTCCTCCGACGTGATTTGCTGAGAAGTAAGTCAGTCAGTGATGTAGTCCAAATCTGTCAGACTCGGCCACGGTTGGCTGTTTCGCCGTGGAAGGCGGAACAGAGTCACTTGATTGGTTGAAGTTCGGTTTGAAGCGGAAGTGAAGCCTTCAGTATCCATTTTGAATGCCGAACGAAGGAAATATAAGCATGTTTGATAAACTTATTTACAAAAATGCAGTGAATATGAAACGCACAGCGCCACCACGCGCCGCGTGGCCGCGCACGGAGCCGATCGATTTCTGGATTTTTTTACTTATTTCGAGACATGTTTTGGACAAAGTATTATACTGGATTGTTTTCTCTGGATGGCTAAGCTTGGGTTCTGGCTGGTTTTTGTGGATTATCTTCATTTTTGACCAGGAACGAGCGTCCAAAGAGCGTCCAACTGTAGCTTTCCCAGTCCAGCTGTACACCTTAACGTGATTTGTTGTTTGTTGGACAAATGTGTTTATATTACCCGCTGTGGTAATCACATCTGGAAGTGGTTTATACCGGCGGATTCATGAGAATCTCAGCTTTCTATGTGTGTATAGTATTTGTATAATCGCGTTTGCAGTGTCGTTCTATTTTGAAAAATACTTATGCAGATATCAAAACAGCCCGCCCGCGGGCTGGTGTACGTTAACGGGTTGATCATGGTCATCACATGAAGGGAGACACAGCTGCTATTTGAACCGTGAGGATGCAACTGGTAAGACTGAAAAGGAGGACTTAAATGTTTATTTTGTATAAAGAAATTGATGTTTAATTGAATGAATTTGGCTCACACTCGAGATTAAGTTCAAAGTCAACTTAAATTTAATTAAGAAAATGTGTAAATTTAATTTAAAAGAACACATGATGTTTGGAAATACTAATGTGTGTGTTTTTTGTTTCATATTGAAGGTTATCAACCTATCAACTTTTGTTCCACTTTTAAAACAAAATCAAGAATAAAAGAAAGAAAGAAGACTGAGTCAACCCTTTGTGACCCTCATGGCCAAACAGGCTTTTTTTTTTTTTCAAGTTTAAGCAAAGCTGTGTCGAAACACCCACAGTACTTGACACTAATTATCTCCTTTTGCTGAGGATATGGTATTTTCAAGAAAATTTTAATTGAAAAGAATTCAACCTTCACTTGGGAATGAAAATATTTTACTAATACTGGCATTTAAAGCACCTTAGTATGTGAAATATACAGTTATGCTGTGAAAAGGGAGAATTTGTAGAAGCTGGCTTTGGTTGTATGTAGCAATTGTGAGATGAAGCTTCATGAAGCACTGAAGCTTTACATCCATTTGGTTCACTTCATGGTGCTTAATTTGCTCTACTGTGCCACCAAGTGGACAATAAATGTAAAGCAGGCCGAGTGATGATGCCAGGTCTTAGGTGTGTGAAGCTTTGAATTGAATAAATGAATAAATGGCGCTAATATGGTGTTTGTCTTTATGGTACAATATCGGGGTCAAAAGGGAAAGTAGAAACAAATTGGGGAGATGGTTGTAATGTGAATTTGATTGTGTTACTTGCTTTGTGACTGTGCTTAAGGGACAGCATTTCATTCATTTTCATATAAAAATAACAATTTCTCCACAGTGCTGGGCCTCATGCGGTTTCTTCTTTTGGAGACATTTTTGTCTGCTTTCAAAAATACCCTTTCACAGGGCACAGATGAAGCTGGGGTACACAGAAAAGTAACAGCAAGTTTATACAAGTTAGGATATACATTTTTGTCTTTCCCAGTACTCTAGGGGGTTCGCCGGGCTTCCAATGTTTAGGTCACTCCGGTAGGTTAGGACCTCCACTGTTGTGTCCGCAGCCACATCTTGAGTCCTTGACTATGATGTCCAAACGATGGCACAGTTAGTTTCCTCAGGCAGAAAACGGGCTGTAACTGATTAAATACAAAACCACAAGAATTAGAATGTACTTTGAATTTATCAATTACACTAAGTCAAGGCTGAGAAGCTTTTGATATGTGTGGTTGTGATGATGATGAGTAGGATAAGGAAGACGCGTTGTTTCTTATAACAGCAAATTCAGCAGTGAGCCTTGTCTTAGCAATGGCTGCTCTATTGGGGTTCAAAAAGTCTATGTTTTTAAACCTCGGATGGAGCAGTGTCCCCAGTGACATGACGGTCATCGATTGTAAAGTGTACAGCTAAACTGTCTCCTCAGACTCCCAGCCATTGCTGTGCTTTCTGGAGTTTGGACATTTTCTATTTCTTCCTCCTCCAGTGTGTGATGTAGCACTGCACACTAGAAAAGCACTCTGCCAAGGCTGTTCATTTCTCCATATGGCATTTTCAGAAATGTAGCATTTTATTTACAAATGCAGCATTTTTTTTATTAGTTATTGATGATCAGAAATCACAGTAACACAGAATGTGATCATTTCATATAGATGCACCCACAAAAAAAAAGACCTTGCACAGGTGTGCTCAGCGCAGGGTGTTATGTATGTACAGGTGTTATGTATGTGTATGTTATGTACAGACACCAAATTGTGAGATGTAAATATGGGGTGGCATAGCTCAGTGGGTAGAGTGGCCGTCTTGCAACCAGAGGGTTGCTGGTTCGATCCCCGGCCTGTCGTGCTCATGTTGAGGTGTCCCTGAGAAAGACACTGAAGCCCTAATTGCTCCTGGTGGGTCGTGGTTACCGCTTTGCTTGGCAGCTTCTGCCATCAGTGTGTGAATGTAAAGCGCTTTGGATAAAAACGTTATATAAATACACCCATGTAGCAGATGGCGGTGGGCAGTGGGAATTGATGGGACTTGGAAATACCCCCACAATTTAATCAATTGTTCCTTGCACCATTGTATTTGTAGTAGGATCATCAGCAAGCAGCTGATGTAGCATTCACTTGCAGTCATAGTTACAGTGACCTTGTGCTGCTGTCTCACGATGGCACAGAAATCTTGAACAAATCCATGGATACAGACTATAAGCTACATCACTGCCAAAATCTAATGACATGGTCCTTGTGTCATTTCTGATCTTTCCTGAAAATCTAATCCACACCCCCTGTCAAAAATTTTAGGACACTGTCTCATTCAAATAAAGCAGAACCTGTCCTACAACTTGACAGAGGGTGTATTTCATCATATGGATGTCACGATTCAGTGCTGAACCCGAGCAGAGAACCACACGACCGAGGCAGAGACGGGTTTCAACAGGTTTTATTGATGGAAGGAGTGAGGGAGTACAGGGGGGATGAGGAGCCAGACCCGAGAGGGGTGCGTGGGAAGTGGTCTGGGTAGGGAGATCCAGGGGTCCGGGCTGGAAGGTCTGGGAGTCCAGGCCGGGACGTCCGGTCCAGGAGGTCTGGGGCTCCCGTCCGGGAGGTCCGGTCAGGGAGATCCGGTCAGGGATGCACAGTGGGCCGCTCGGCTTATTTTTTGGAAAAAATGTAATATCTTGGCTAAAAATCATCCCCTGGTAGTGATTGAGGGCTCATTTCAACCGCAATATACTTGGGAATACATCTAAAAAGATATCTTTAAATTATATTAAAAAGTTAAGGCTGCAGGGAGATTTTTCTAGACATAAGTGTAGGGTTCCACCGAGGGAATTTGGTGATTAAACGTAAATTTGAAAGGCGAGACATGATATTGCCTTCAAATGTTTTATTAACTAATTCTATGCAGAGTAAATGACTACTTTACAAAAAACATAACAGTGAAACATGAAGTTATCCTCCATAGGCCTATCATAACACAGGACATAAAGGCTTTTCTCTGAACTTAACCATGTAACCTAATGAATTATTCACAAAGATATTACTTAAATTACATAATGTCACGTGGAGCCTGTCCTCAAACCAAAAACGACCACATTGGTCGTCTGTACACGCCCGTATTACGACCCAGTGTTACGTTTTGACTATGCGACCTCTGGCGGTTGAGTAAATATCGACACTCTGGAGTCGCAGGTGAAACGTCATCATGAACAAACTTTTATCTAACACTATCCCTGTCCCTATCCCTAACCCTAACCTTAACCATAACCCTAAAAACGTGTTGGGAAAGTGAGAAAAAAGCCGTTTTGCGACGGAAAAGCCGTTTCGCGAATTAAATCCCGTAATGCGTTCGTTTTCCCCGTAGGGGCGCAAACGTTCATACGACCGCATAGGTCGTATTCCGGTGCACGGTGCAAACGACCGATGCGGTCGTATGAATTGGAGGACTTGTTGGTTCATTGGGTGTTTATCTCTGTTGGGAAATTTCCTACAGCTAATATTTACTATGAACAGAATACCATCTTTTACTATGATCCATGCAGTACAAGTAAAGATAAGTGCATTTTGGTTCTCTAAACCAAAACTAGTTCTGCAAGCTATTTCACTGCTCTATGTAGTTTTGTTTTAATGAGAAATACAAAAATGTGAATCCTTAAAAGGAAAAATTATGACAAAAAACTGGAAAAATCTACCAAATTTCAAGAATTTTTAATGAGATCTGCCCTAAATTGATGCCTTAAATGACCATTTTCAAAATTTGAAGGCAGTTGTTACACTTAGAGACATCTAGAAGTCTTTTTATACTGCAAAGTATGTGTATATTAGAAGTACTACTTACAATTTCGATACATACAGTACGTGTTAACATCAATCGCCCAAGGTCCACACAGGGGAACTTAGACCTTCTTCAGTAAAATTTGATCTGTGAGAGTTGCCATAAGCCAGATTTTCTGATACTTGTATTTGTCAACACCTGACATCCTATTCTTTCAGAAAATATATACTTTCCCATATCTTGCTTATGGCAAGTGGAAAATATTCTGGGTGGCACATGAAAATAATCTCAGAAAAAAAAAAGTGAAAATTTACTATATTTTTTCAAACTTTGCAGAAATCTTCTAAATTTAAGCAATTAAGAAAATTTGGAGCAGGTAAACCTGAATATTGTTAAAATCTCAGGTAAAAATTATTAATTTCTCAAAAAGAAATGGAATGAAAAGCTCAAATATCAATTTTTGTACTGGCCTAACTTTTTAAAGAATAGACCGTTTGACTTGATTTTTTTGTTGTTGAACTGGATTTTTATTCTACTCTAAGAAAAACAAAAATAAAAGCAATTTGGAGGGGGTCAAATTTTCTAGATTTCCAGGTCCCAGCCCACTGTGGGATGTCCAGCCAGGGGGTCCGGAGGTCAGGTCAGGGAGGTTTGGAGGTCAGGCCTGGGGGGTCCAGTCAGGGAGGTCCGGAGGTCCGGTCTGGGATCACGAGACAGGAAGGGAGCCAAGGCGGGGAACCAGAGAGGGACACGATGCAGGAGGGGTCCAAGGAGGGAAGCCAGAGGGGAACAAGGTACAGGCTGGGGTCCAAGGTGGGGATCAGAGAGGGGGCTCAAGGGTAGTGATGGGACAAATGAACCGAGGCATCGAGGCGTGTCTCGAGTAAAAGTGGGCGTGTCAGATGAAGCTTCGCTTCGAGGCTTGGGTCGCTTCTGAAAAAGTCACGTGACCGATGACAAACGAGGCCTCGGTTTGTGCAGATCACGTGATTGGTTCGTTCAACGTATCGCTGTCCCATAAAAACGTTTCAGATCTCGAGCCACACTGTGGGTGTTGTTGGCGTTTGTGGAGAGAGGAGTGAGAGCGAGTTGTAGTTAGTATTATTCAGTAAGTATTATTAGTTAGTATTATTCGGTGTGAAATAGCAGTAGCTGGAGGAGTAGGAGAAGTGTAGGAAGAGCAGCAGTTTAGATTATTTCCCAACTGCAGTGCTTTGATGTGAGGCATTATATATTTTTTTCTTTTACATTGGTTTATGGGTTGTGTAAAATTATGGGTGTTTGTGTGTCAGTTTTACCATTTGTAAATGTCACTCCTGTATTTGGTGTCTGCACCTTCTGTCACCTTCTTCAGTCACATGGGAACTAGACACTACTTTGACGTGTCTGTAAAGAAGCCACTGGGAGCCACAGTTCTCCAGCAGGGCCTGCAAAGCATGTGTTAGTTTCTGTGTTACCTATTCTGAAAGACGTCATGTGTAAGTGAAATATGTACAAAAGTTTTATTATTAATAAAATGAGCTGTAAACTATACACTGGTGTTGGGTAATGATTAATTCATGTGATGGTGCATATATATATATATTTATATTTATATTGTGGTGACAGTGATTTTACAAGAAAACACTGTAAGAACTTTCAAATTCCTGCCAGTTCCATGTTTGTTGGTTGTATCACAAATACTCTCTCACAGATGGAGCAAGGAAGAAAGAGGAAGCCCTCACCCGTGTGGGAGTATTTTGAGTTGACTACTCATAATAAGGTTTTTATGTGGGAAAACTCATAATATATTGGATACCTGCCATATATTGAACTATCAGTCCTAATATGTATGATTTTATTAAAGGTGAGGTGTTCCAAGGAGCTGGAGAAATATTGTCCAAAAAAAAGAAACCACCTAAATCCCAGCTCTGTGGAATAATCCTCATATTTTTGAATAATATCAAATAAAATGCTGTCCCTACTTTAGTTTTGCAATGATACCACAAGCACAGTCACAAAACAAAAAGAAGCACAAGTACATTTTATTTATGTCGCCCTTATTACAATTAAAAGTATTTAAACACTTTACAGAGATCCAGAACCTGACCTCAATCAAGCAGTCAAACTACAGATCTCAAATCTCTCCCCATTTTTTCCACTTCCCCCCTCTATCTCTGCTGTCAGGAAAAACAGACACTATATTAAGTATATTATATGTTTATTGACATTATCATTTAAACACAATTCAAAGCTTCACATAGCAAAGCCAGCATGTCATTATAGGCACTCTGCCTGTTTTACTTTTATTTGTCCACTTGATAGCGCAGTAGAGCAAATGAAGCACCATGAAGCTTCGACCCATGAGTGAACCAGCTGGATGGAAAGCCTCAGTGCTTCATGAAGCTTCATCTCGCCATCACTACTCAAGGGAGACGGACAGAGCAGGAGGGAATCCGGGCAGCTGGGTCTTCTAGGTGAAGAGAAAAGAGAAGACACGTTAGTTTTGTCTTTCAAAACATGCAGAGAGAACCAGCGTGGCTAGAGAGAAACTGACTGTGAGTCGAGTTTGACAATCTGGCAGGGTGTGGAAGGATCAGCCGGTCTTTATTGCAGTTGGTGTAATCAGTGGTATGAGCAGCAGCTGTCTGGACTCCGGGGAGGCAGCTAATCCCCTGAGTGGAGGCAGCCGTGTGGCTGCACTTCACCCTTTGGAGCGCTGAGCAAAGAAGGAAGCAGGAAAAGGGAGAGAGGAGCAAGAGAGGGAGAGAAAGGGGGGAGACAGATGGGGAAAAAGGGGTTTTTGGGATGCCAGGTAGGATGGGGGGAGAAGGAGGCCCTGACAATGGATGTGATTAGGGCAGGACTTTGATCATACATGTAAAGTTTCAGGCAGATTGGAGCATGTTCAGGGCATTTACACAGCCTTTGAAATTTCATGGCGAAGGATCAAAATTCCAGAGGCCGCCACAGACGTGCCCTTTGACTTTGGAAAAAAGATTTTAATAACTTTGGATCATTAAGGCCTCCTGTATTTACTGGCCGAATTTGAAGTGAATTGGAGTTTCCCCCTAGGAGGAGTTCGCTCTAGAAAAAAATGAAAAATGGGCAAAATCTGACATTCAACACAAAATAGCTCACTTCCTGTTGGGTTTGGAATGTGGCTGTCACTGACTTTTTTGTTCAGTCTGATGTGCTGCATATGTGTACCAAATTTGGTAGATACACCCCCTGTCAAAAGTTGTAGGACAGGTTCTACTTTATTTGAATGAGAAAGTGCCCTAAAACCTTTGACGGGGGTGTAAATCCGTTAATCCAGGTCTGAATAATGTTGCAAACAAACAGACAGACAGACACTGACCGTTACATAACTCTGCCATGTTCCTTGACCGATTGTTATTCTTTGATAATTTCATACTGATGTGATTAGAGTGTTATGTTGTCGGTGTGTAGGAAGACCAAAGCTGCTCTACAGGTTCCCTGAGGTCATAGATGTTGCTTGTTTTATTAATGAGATCCCCTTTTAGCTTTTGCAAGGCAGCAGCTATTCTTCCTGGGGTCTCCATAATTTCATTTGTGACAGCACCAAAATGCAGCATGTACACATAATGCATACAAACCAGAATTGCAGAATACACAAACAATACATGCAAGAACACACATATACAATGCAAATGGCATACATCTACACAACTCATGCTGAACCAAAACAGCATGCAACACACGATACTCCCACATAGAATCATCATAAAAACAGATTTTGTTCTTCTTCAAAGATGCCATGACCCAACAATAATAATGAGTAAAGAATTATTGGCACAATGTTACTTTTTGAAATATGGAAGATTTTGCAGGATTCAGTCAAAAGACAGAAAGCCCTTTTTGTTTTGGTTACCATCCAGAGCTATGAAGTGTTAAAAAAGGTGTTAAAAAGAAAGAAAGAAAAAGACAATATCTGATTTGAACTCTTTTATTTCTCATTAAAAGCATTTGCATTATTTTGTAAGCATTACAATTATCTTCATTCATTTGCTATCTTCTACATCTGATGGCACTTCCTGCAGAGCTTGACTGTAGATGTCTATATTCGGAGTGGCTTAAACTGGTCTAAAGATAGTTTAGGTAGTTCCACTTTCTGTAAGTAGGAGAGAGATAATCAGTCAAATGTCATCCAAGTCAAAATTTACACTGTGATTGTTTTGTTGTCGTACTGTCGAAACAATGAACAAACTCCAAGTAAATTATGCTTACTCCTGTCAAAGTGCATCTTCCTCGTCTCTTCCCGCAGAATACCCAGGGTGGAAATCGGTGCCGAGTCTGTCTTCTTCGTTTCATTTGCTAAAAGATAATCAATATATGTGAAAGATTAATGCACACAGACAAAACTTTCCGCTACTCAACATGCCAAAACAACACAATCAAAGCTACCTGCAGACTTCTCATCAGATCAACAGGCTGGAGTTGATGCTGATCATCTCTCAGCAGAGCAGCTGCATCGGCAGAAGTGAAGGCTGTGGTGAGCAGGACGACCTGCAGACACAACAGGACCAGCAGCAAACCTTTGTCCATGGCTGATCGACTGAAGAGTGTGAAAGCAACAGGTCTTTATATAATCACTGCCAACTAACCGCTTCACGTGAACAATGAGGAAGTAAGAAAAGTGAGCCAACACTTTACTTCATCAAGACGTCAGAGAGAAATTACATGATTTCATCACAATACATGTCTGCTGCTGTATTGTTTTTAGAAGTGAAAACTGTTTACTGTCCCCTCTCTCAAATACAATATGGAAACATGGAATAACACATAAATACAGAATACACTGAATGTCCACTTTATCAGGTTCAACTGCTCATTAATCATCCAATCACATGGCAGAAACTCAGTGCATTTAGGCCTATAGACATGATCCAGGCGATCTGCTGAAGTTCAAACTGAGCATCAGAATGGGGAAGAAAGAAGATTTAGGTGACTTTCAACATGGCATGGTTGTTGGTACCAGATGGGTATGATTTCTTTCTTGAGCAAAAGAAAATTTCATGCACACGCATGCATGCATGCACATGCATGTACTACAACTTACTGGAAAATAACCAGCATCATTATGTTGTAACTGGTGGCCCAACTCTCCCCATCAAACCACAATAATGTCTGTACCCAATATAAGACTACAATCACTACCAAGTTAGTCGAGAGCTCACCGAATGCCTGGCTAACAGTCTTTATGCTAAGCGAACCAGGTCATAGCTGTAGTTAGTGTGATGTAATGGGCCAGTTGACAGCACGCTACATCATAATGACATTGGTTATTCTCCAGTAAGATAGAGTGATGCAGGAGTTTTGGAGGTTCTAGTGGGCTGTAGGCTTAAATACAGCATGCTAAGTGTCTGCTGTCTTTATGCTAAACTAAGCTAACCTGGTTGTGACTGAGGTCTTATTTTGGGCCCAGACATTATGGTAACATGGGGCGAAACTCTATCAAACCACACTACTATAGTCATGACCAGGTTAACTTAGCATAAAGCGAGTTAGCAGACAGTTAGCCAGGCATTCGGTGAGCTCATGACTGCCACGGTCATGACTGTTGTCTTATATTGGGTACAGACATTAATGTGGTTTGACGGGGAGAGTTGGGCCACATGTTACAACATAATGGCGCTGGTTATTTTCCAGTAAGTTGTGGTGAAGAAAGTACCTGTGTGTGTGTGTGTGTGTGTGTGTGTGTGTGTGTGTGTGTGTGTGTGTGTGTGTGTATAAGAACCAGACGTGTGTGTGTGTGTGTGTGTGTGTGTGTGTGTGTGTGTGTGTGTGTGTGTGTGTGTGTGTGTGTGCGTGTGCGTGTAACATTTTCCTTTGTTCAAGAAAAAATCTTACTCCTCAGAGATTTTGGTCCATATATTTTGGTCATCATGCAGTTGCTGTAGATTTGTCGACTACACATCCATGATGCCAATCTCCCGTTCCACCACATCCCAAAGGTGCTTATTGGATTGAGATTTGGTGACTGTGGAGGTCACTGGAGTACAGTGAAAACACTGTCATGTTCAAGAAACCAGTTTGAGTTGATTTGAGCTTTGTGTCATGGTCTCATTGTCCTGCAGGAGGTAGCAATCAAAAGAAAGTCCACTGTGGTCATAAAGTGTTAGTCATGGTTAGCAACAATACTCAGGTAGGCTGTGGCATTTAAATGAAGCTCAATTGGTACTAAGGGGCCCAAAGTGTGCCAAGAAAATATCCCCCACACCATTACATCACCACCGCCAGAGTTAACTGTTGATACAGTGTGGATCCATGCTTTCATGATGGTTACGTCAAATTCTGACCATCTGAATGTCGCAACTAAATTTGAGACTCTAGCTGAGTTGGATTCAAGTCCAGACTTTGACAGATCTGGCACACAGCTCTGGATCGCAGCCAAAATCTACCATCAAAACTCTGATAAATACCACATACATGTTTCCAAGCTGCACATTCGGTGCAATATTCTGTACAACATAAATAAACTCATATCTACATTTAGGACACATTAGCTAAACAGATTCATATGTCCTTTTGGCCCTAAGTCTAGCATTTTAATGTTATTAGAAAGGACATCCCAGTACATATCTGTCTATCTGTCCAGTTATCTCCAGGTGAAACATGCTGCAGCCCTGCAGTAGTTTTGGAGGTTCTTGTGGGCTGCAGGCTCAAGTACAGCAGGCTAACCTTCTGAAGTCTTTATGCTAAGCTCAGCTAACCTGGTCATGACTGTTGTCTTATATTGGGTACAGACATTAATGTGGTTTGATGGGTAGAGTTGGGCCACATGTTACAACATAATGACGCTGGTTATTTTCCTGTAAGCTGTGGTGAAGTAAGTACCTGTGTGTGTGTGTGTGTGTGTGTGTGTGTGTGTGTGTGTGTGTGTGTGTGTGTGTGTGTGTGTGTGTGTGTGTGTGTGCTCAGGTGCTGGCTATACTTGTGGGGACCAAATGTCCCCACAACTGTAGGAAAACCGAAAACAATGTCACTTGTGGGGACCTCATTTCGGTTCCCACAGGTTTAAACAGTGTTTTCTTGGCCATGTTGTTGTTACTGAAAAAAGTAAAAGTGCAAAAACGTTTCTTTAGGGTTAGCCATTGTTTTGGTCTGGGTTAAGGTTAGGGTAAGGGTAAGGGTTAGGGGTTAGGTATGAATGGGAGTCAATGGTATGTCCCCACGGGGATATAAGAACCAGACGTGTGAGTGTGTGTGTGTATGTGTGTGTGTGTGTGTGTGTGTGTGTGTGTGTATACATACATGAACTGAAATAAAGTGAACTAAAGTGAATTAAAAGTGAGATGATGACTTTACTTTGCTGAGAGCAAAGTGTCTCACATTTTATGTTAAATTTATTTTCAAATACTGTGAAAGTTGTGTGATTATCAGCTTTACTAATAGACTGTAAGCAGGTGTGTGTCACTTCTATAGGACAGTACTGATTTGTGGTAGAGGCAATAAAGCTGTTCTGGAGTTAGAAACCTGTAAGTCAGTACTCTGGTGACTGACATTTTGGCAGCAATAACAAGGAATCCCTGCTAATATGTTAATTCAGTCACTCTCTGTTGTATTGTTTGTAATTCTGTGTACTTTTGCAGATTCAGTTTGTTGTTTTATCTGTTTGTTTCTCATTTAAATCAGTTTCATTAATGTTTGTTAAAATACAATTTACTGTTAACAGCCTCCAGTTCACAGTGCAGTTTTCTGCAACATGTACTCAAGTTTCACAGTATCACCAAACATAAAGCCAACATTCATTTGTGAGAAGTAGATGCAAAACATAAACTAAAAACAGCACCTAGATCAAATGAAACAATTCTGTTTTCAAAGTCACTCATGCTGTTTTTTTCTGCTGGCTATGCAAGGGCAAGTTCAACATATGAGTAAGAATAAGCGATCTTCTCATATGAAGCTGGTTATTAACTCTGTACGTTAACCAGGGTTTCCAAAGGGAACATGTCCAAATAAAAAGCACAAGAAGACCAGGCACAGTGATTGACTGCTGAAAAGGAAACAAACCCTCAGACAAACAGTGTCACTAGACCTGTACTATCAAACAATAGTTGGTGGAACTAAGGAATTTCAAGCTTAACTCCAGGTTTTCTGTAATATAATGGTGGTTCACTTCTTAACAGCAACATCACCATGGCAACTGATGCTAAATTCAAAACCTGGTTTTGTTCCAGATAACAGATCAACATGTATTAAGACATCACCTACAGAATTAGAAAGGCACTCAGAGAGCATAGTACTCCACCAAGATTGTTCATTTCACCATATGGCATTGTCAGACATGCAGCGTTTGTTTAATAGTTATTCTTGATCAGAAACCATGGCAGTATAGAATGTGGCCATTTAATGTACATTACCAGCCAGAAGTTTGGACACACTGGGCCTGTTTCACGAAACAGGTTCACTGAAAACTCTGAGTTTCTTAACCCTGAAATTAGGGAAACTCAAAGTTTTTCGTTTCACGAAGCGAGGTAACTTAACTCTGAGACAGAGGGGTAACTCGAGCCTGTTTCACAAAGAGGGGTAACTTAAACTCTCGGTCAGTTACCGCAGTAACAGACTCTATGAGTTGAACCTGGTCGGCAGCAGGTTTATCTGCGAAAACCTCGAGTTTCTCTCCGTCTCCGCCCTCTTTCAGCCACAGACGCTGTTTCATTTCCTCATTCAGTCAGTCAGTAAGCGAGCGAGTTTTGGAGAAAAACATCTTTTGTTAACGATCCAGTGGATAAAGGAGCAGCATTACTGCACAGATAATTAAATATTCGTCGGTAGATTGTTATCAGACCGCGCATAAATGTTCTCGCATTTCCGGACAATTATCGGTTTGAGCGGTACCATTTCATAATCGTTTCAAGTCCATAATCTACATAAACAACCTAATCCGTCCTTACATTTACATGACCAGCCGCAGTCATGCTCTCACATCCAGCAGATATTGTGTGTTGCGCTGCGGTTCTTTGCAAATGAAAGTTTTTATATGATGTCGGAGATGCAGAACACTACAGTAAGACAACTGTATGCAGGACAGTCAGAAAAGTTTTCCTGGTCCTGAAACGACTTTTACTCATCATTGTGGACATAAACCTGTCAGAACATCAAGAGGAATTCTACGGGATTACAGGTGAATGATGTAGAGATCTGTTCAATTCATTTTAAATCATATTCTATTAATAACATTGTGCTGCAGCCTCAGACTGGGATTAGTCATTTTAATTTCTTTTAGGATTTCCCAGTGTGATTGGCTGCATAGATGCACATACTTCCCCATCACAGTTCCCTCACATCATGAACAGGAAGTCCATTCACAGCATAAATGTGCAGGTAGGCTACAGGTAGACTGACTACTGTTTCTAAATGTTAAAGACTGCATCATAGTTCAACATCTGTCATTCTCTGCACTGTCCAGATCATATGTGATGCTGCATTCATCATTTCTAATGTGGAGGCCACGTGGTCTGGGTCTGTTCATGACTCCAGGATTTATGGAGAGTCTAACCTGAGCAACAGACTGCAGCATGGTCAGCAGCCTAAAGATTTTCACAATAGAATTCTCTTGTCTCCCTCCTTTAATATATTCTGATGTATCCACTATACATTACAGGAGAGTTTGATGGCCTTCTGCTGGGTGACAGGGGTTACCATGCCAACCCAGGCTGATGACCTCATACCCTGACCCTGAACCAGACCCCCAACAGAACTTCAACCGGACTCACTGCAGGACCAGAGCCCGGGTGGAGATGACCATAGGCCTGCTGAAAGCCCGTTTCCAGAGCCTACGTCTCCTCAGGGTGACCCCTGAGAGGGCCTGTGATATTACTGTGGCATGTGTTGTTCTTCATAATATTACTATTAGAGGAGAGCAACACCCTGCCCTACAAACTGAAGACCCAGATGATGACCCCATCCACCTGCAGCTATCCAGGACAGCAGAGCAGTCAGAGACACCGTATGCCATAATCACTTTAGAGTTTAAGTCACCATCATCACCACCACAGCAAATAAAGGCATGATACACATTTCATTTGGTCTTCTTTATTTCCTACAAATAAAGAGATAGTTCAGTTCATGTTCCAGTAGTTAACATAATTCACCTGTGACCATCACCACCTCTAACTTGTGCTCCAGTCTTTCAATTTCCAGATCTGCCCTCCTAATCTGTTTTTTTGGATTTTTCTCAGCAAATGCAGTTTGTAAATCTGTTTTACTGATAACTGGGAATACATAGAGGACATTAAATTATACAGTTGCACATGAATTCCACAGAATGAAGCTCTGGTGTTTCCTGAACATCCATCTCACTGTGTCAGTCTGTGCAGTGGAAGATGAGGAACCATCCTGCTGCTGTCCAGCCATACTCTAAGGATGAGAATGTGCAATACTTCAGTGTAGGCTAAATGTCACACTCTATATTCCACCTAAAATCTGAATGAGAAGAGAACTATCAGTAACATACCTTTGTATAAAACTTAAACTACCATTTGGATAAATCTTTGGAGTATTGCCTACTTACAGTTACAAGGTCTTTTGTGGTGTGAAGGGGCCAAAAGACAAAAAAGAGAACTAAATAATCATATATATATATATATATATACATATATATATATATATATATATATATATATATATATATATGCATCCATGACCTTTTATACCACCGTTTTACAGGCATCTGCTTTCTTTCTGTTGGCTGAGCAGAAGTCTGTGTTAGTTTTAATGAAGTTGTTGTTTTTAAATAAAAATTAATAAAATGTTATCCCTAATATAAGCATACAGTCACAAAGCAAGTAACGCAATCAGTTTCACATTACAACCATCTCCCCAATTAATTTCCACTTTCCCTTTTTATCCCAATATTGTATCATAAAGACAAACACCATATTAACATCATTTATTCATTTATTCAATTCAAAGCTGAACACACCAAAGCCCTGGTGCCATTATTATCACTCTGCCAGCTTTACATTTATTGTCCACTTGATGGCACAATAGAGCAAATGAAGCACCATGAAGTGAACCAATTGGATGGAAAGCTTCAGTGCTTCATGAAGCTTCATCTCACAATTGCTACATACAGCCACAGTCAGCTTCTACAAATTCTCCCTTTTCACTGCAGAATTGTATATTTTATATACTGAGGTGCTTTAAATGCCAGTATTAGTAAAATATTTTCACACTCAAGTGGGGTTTGAATTTGTTTCAGTTCAAATTCTCTTGAAAGGTTAAGAACAGCTACATTGGAGCATTTAACATCAAACAGGGCCAGAAAATACAATTAACCAAATATATCCACAACAAAAGGAGTTAATTAGTATAAAATTTAATGTTCACATGTTCATATATTCTGAGTTTGACAATCAAGACATGACAAACATGAGACAAAATCCAAATACACTTAAAAAAGCACAGTTGGTATTTTCATTCTCACTGAATTGTCTGCTGACCAGAAATGATCAAGCAATGTCCATTTTAGAAAGTCATCCTAATTCTACCATGTTTGCATTTACTCTGAAAATGGTTTACCATTTGAAAATGTTGCCTTTAAATTTGCCCAATGCACCTTCGAACTTGAAACTAATAATTAAAGATTTTTTTGTGTGAAAGTGACAACTGAAATTTATTTATATACATTTGCGACTCATTGGTACAGCTGAATTTGCAGTGCCCATATTGACTCCTGTCCATCAAGGTGTTGACTTCACTTTCAAATTCCAAATCAAAATTTGTTCAAGCATTTGTGGGGTGTGTATGATTCTACGGAGGCACTACTTTGTAACTATCAGGATTTGTAGGATTGGCTGCCAACATCTTCATCAGGTAAACCGTGGTATCCATTGATACAAAAATCCGCATCGTTGTAGGATTTGCAAACACAGCAACTTGTGTTTTGCAGTGAGTATAAGTAATGCAAAAACCAATCAACTAAGTAAAGAGAAACAACTGTCCATCATTACTTTAAGAACTGAAGATCAATCAATCTGGAAAATTGCATAGTTTTTGAATGTATCACCAAGTGCAGTCACAAAAACCATCAAGCGCTACGATGAATCCGGCTAACATGAAGACCATCCCAGGAAAGGAAGACCAACAGTCACCTCTGCTGCTGAGGATAAGTTCATCTGACTTACCAGCCTCAGCAATGGCAAGTTAACAACACCTCAGATTAGAGCCCAGATAAATGCCACACAGAGTTCTAGTAGCAGACACATCTCGACATCCACTGTTCAAAGGAGACTGCACCAATCAGGCCTTTATAGTCAAATAGTTGCTAAGAAACCACTACTAAGGAAAAGCAACAAGCAGAATAGATTTCTTTGAGCCAAAAAACACAAAGTATGGACATTAAACCTGAGGAAATCTGTGCTTTGGTCTGATGAGTCCAAATGTGTGATGTTTGGTTCCACCTGTCATGTCTTTGTGCGACGCAGAAAAGGTGAATGGATGGTTACTACCTGCATGGTTCCCACCGTGAAGCACGGAGTTGGGGATTTATTCAAAATTGAAGACACGCTGAACCAGCATGGCTACCACAGTATCCTGCAACAACATGCCATCCCATCCGGATGTTTATTTTTCAACAGGACAATGACCCCAAACCCACCTCCAGACTGTGCAAGGGCTATTTGACCAAGAAGGAGAGTGAGGGAGCGCTGCATCAGATGACTTGGTCTCCACAGTCACCTGACCTAAATCCATTTGATTTGATTTGTGATGAAATGGACCGCAGAGTGAATGCAAAAGGGCCAGCAAGTGCTCAGCATCTCTGGGAACTCCTTCAAGACCATTGGAAAACCATCTCAGGTGACACCTCATGAAGCTCATCCAGAGAATGCCAAGAGTGTGCAAAGCAGTAATCAAAGCAACAGGTGGCTATGTTGAAGAATAAAAATACAAAACATGTTTTCACTTATTATACACTTTTTCGTTTATTAAATAATTCCGTTGGTGTTCATTCATTGTTTTGATGCCTTCAATGAAAATCTGCAATGTAAATAGTCATGAAAATAAAGAAAAAAACATGAGAAGATGTGCCCAAATTTTTGACTGGCAGTGTACATTACAAATTTTAGATGTTTTTCTGAGTTTTGAACCACATGTTTGGTAAGACGAGGTCAGCGGCATGCATCCTGAATCTGTGTTTTCACATGTAACCACACGATGGCAGTAGTACAACAAGTATTAAATAACTCTGGTCTGCCTCAGGACTCCACCGTCCTGCAGAGGGCTGAGTGCTTCACGGAAGCTAGATATAATTGAAGCACATCTCATATGTGTTTGGAGTGCATGGGTTAGACAAACAACAAGGAATTCAAACACACATTAAGCTCCGTATTTGTCCAAATACAAAATGAATTATGTACAAAATGTTGCCTATATTTTAAAAGAAAGGTCTTTAATTGGCTATTGAAGGAATTATGGCAATGTTATAACAAATAGTTATTATAACATTAAAAAACCTGAAGATTTACAGATATATTTTTTGTTAATATATGCATTGCATTATACAACTGGTGTTGAATAATGCAATATATATATACTAACAAAAAAGATATGTACTGCATTATACAACTGGGGTTGCTGTTATTTAGCCTCATTGTTATAAATTACGTGGACAAAACAATACAAACACTTATCTGTGCATCCTGAATTCAACAGCACTACAAACTGACAATCTTCCTAAATAACCACACAATTGGACCAACACTACTCTAAAATGAATTCTACAAAAATTGAAAATGAAGGAGGATTTATTGCACGACTGTTGTGTTAGGTTTGACTAGGCCCCATTGTAAATTAAAAACTGAGTTTATAGATGCAATGAACTGTTTATTGTCCTCTCCACAGTACTACAACAGGCAGGGTAGTGTGTGTTCAGCAAAAAATGACTGCTTCCTGATCCACATGTGCAGGGAAAACTGCCAAATGACATCACAGGGGCTTCAGCAGCAGTGGTCAAACCAAACTGCTGTCCAGTGTTCCACCCACACTCTAGGTGGCCGACTTTTAGATCATGGGTTAAGGTCCTACAAGGCTGTCAAGAAGACCCTGATTAATGAGAGACAGAAGTTAGCCCACATCGTTGGGTCCAAGCACACAAGAACTGGACAAACAGGAATTGAAAGAAGATTTTGTGGTCAGATGAGTCCAGCTTCCAGCTTTATCTTCCTCCTGCTAATGTGAGGGTACACAGAAGGCCAGGTGAGGTATTATCTCCAGCATGTACAGTATCGACTGTCAAGCATGGTGGAGGCAGTATCATGGTTTGGGATGCATGAGTGCTGCTGGTGTTTGTCATCTCAGTGTCTGTGATGACACATTCAACTCTGCCAAGTACTGTGCCATTCTTTAAACCCACTTGCTCCCTTCTGCATGTGCACTGTTCTGTCAAGATCAAAACTGGATGTTTCAGTAGGATAATACCCCTTGTCCCACATCCAGGGCCAGTAGAACTTGGCTGCAGGAGCACAGTATCCAGGTCTTAAAGTGGCCAGCTTAATCCACGGACATGAGCCCCATTGAAAATCTGTGGTGGATTATCAAAAGATCTGTTTCAAAGTGCAAACCAAAGAATTTAGAAGAATTAAAAGCAGTAATTCAAGAAGAATGGGACAAGATTACCCCTCAACAGTGTGAAAGGCTCGTGGGGAACATGCCAGCCAGGATTAGAGCTCTACTGTGTGCTAATGGCAGGTCTATTATATATTAATTTAATGATGTGATGGTTTATTTATTTTTTGTTCAGTACTGAACACATTCTCTGACACAAAGTTGAGAACTGACATATTGAAACTCTCAAGATTTCAGTCTTGTTAGTTTTTCTAGTAAACAATAAACAATAAAATTTAATTTGTTTGTGTTTGTCTAATGCAGCCACACTTTTTGAAACACAAAAAATCTTTTTCCACAAATATTTCATTATAATATTTGAGATTGTGTAAAGTTTTAAGGGTGTCTGAAAACGTTTTTCTACTATTCTATTTAATGACTTTATAATACTTTAAACTACCTTTAGTGTTCCCAACACCTGTAAACAGACCTTGATGTTGATAAAGTTCAATTCCATCATTAGTTGGTATCCTGACCACTGTTTCCAAAGTCACAATGAGTTCTTTGTACCATCGCCGATTTTGAACTTTCTAGTACCCCTACAAAATCTCAAAGGCATAAAATATGGTTTAAAAAAAATCATTATTCTTTCCTCAGAACTTGACCTTATCTTGCTGCTTCACCAGACACATACTTCAGCTGAGATCTTTCTGCATAGGAGAATCACTGATAATCTCCTTCAATCCGCCCTGCAGACATCAACAGCCTCCGGGCAGCGCGGACTCTCTCCATTCTCCTCACATATTAGCCCGGCTCTTAATCTGGAGCCTTAATGCCCAAATCAATTAGAGCCAGCAGCAGAGCAGACAATTACCCAGCCCACACTGACCCCAGTCCCCTGACCCAGCCAGCCCCCTCAAGGACTTTTGAGGATTGTGGGATACATTTCAGTGGTATTTTTGCAAGTTATCATCTAGGTGAATGGGAATCAGAGTGGTGTTTTGGTCTCTTTTTGGGGATTAAGTCCATTTTAGAAGCTGAGGAGGCAACAGCATCCAACAGCTACTGTCCTTGAGCAAGGCAATGAACGTGAAGTGAAACAGAAAAGCTGGTTAGTGTTTAGAGGTTAAACAAAGCCAAAATGCTGTCACAACACTTCAGTGTCACAGAATCACTCATCCATTAGTCAACACATTTTAGGCAGAGATTCATGTCACAGCAGCTGATTTCAGTGCATCAACAATCAATTTTCTCTTAAACACTGTGTAGGTGTGGAGATAGAGCACAGGCCATCATTTAACATTATTCCATTTAGCCACTTTGTCAGCTCATCATCTACAATTCTTTATTCAAAAAGTTAGATACACTGATAAATTCACATGCTCCTCATGCACTGACTAAGTAAACTTATGTTATTTATGCTGTATGTTTTCTACTCTGCAATGTACAGTAGCTCCATACAAGTTCTTCAGTGGAAATGACCATATAGGAGGTGAGAGTCACCCAATGACGGCCGCTTCAAAACGTTCTCAGCCTCACCAAAACTTCCAAGGAGACTACCGAAAATTTTACATTAAATTTTTGTAGCATTTTTTACAACTTCAGTGCACTTGTTCCACTGATGTTCATGCTTCACTATCCCTTCACAGAAGAAGGTCACAGCTTAAGCCTCCAGATACTCCTCAACAGCATGGACGACTTCATCAACACTCTGAACATCCCATGTATTTGGGATTTCAGTTTTGGAAACCGAAGTCAGACAGTGCAGTCCAGGTGAGAAAGGTGCTACCGCTTCGGCCACCTGTGCTGCGTGGGTGTATTGTCCTGCAGCAACAGCAGCCAACTTGAAGCTTTTCTCTTCTTTTTTTCACTGATTTCTTGAGATTTTGTGGACAGCGACATATGACTTTATAGTATACAGTCTTGCCCTAAAATAAGAGTTATGCCCAGGTGAGGCAGAGGACTTTTTGAAATACCCTTGCATGATATGAAATAGTCTTAGATAATACTGTTTGTAGAAGATATGCCACAGGTAAACTGTACAAAGTCACGGTTAAAAAACAATGCTTGCAGTAATACAGTGCAAGTTTAGGAAGGTTTAGGCACAATAACCATCTTGGTTAGGTTGAGGAAAGGATTGGGGTTTCATTTAAAATTAGTATGTTTAAGGTAATCAAAGACCTGCAGTTAAAAAAGAATAATGTGGACTATCTGCACTGTTGACATGAAATGAAATTCAGCAGGAATCTTTGGATTTGTTGGGTTTTTCTTTATGATGCTGTACGATCCTCACCCTCCTAAATGAAACGCCTCAAAATATGAATTATGATATAAATGCAATTGAATTTGATTGAATTGAACTTGCCTTGAAATCTGCAGCTGTCTCCCATGTAGAAGTCAATTCAAAACCAGCTTTGTGTCTCTATAACTGCATCACCTGACATCCTCCTTTGCCTCCATGACAATTACTACTGCCACTAAACGTTGCTGTTCCCACACAACTGCCAGAGGTTGTTTAGCATTAACCTACGTACAAACAAACTATATGCTTGTTGTTGTACAGAGTGTCCCTAAAGTCTAGACACATAGGAAGTCTCATTAACTATATATTTTTTTGCCTCTGTAGAGTAAAGATGGCTTTGCTGATGGAAGAAAGAAATTAACCTGTACTTCTGAGTGGACATGAAGGATGGACATATCGAGGGATAGGGTTGGCACGCAGGGTAGGGGCTAGCATGAATTTTAGCCATGACCAATTCTTTAGTTTCTGCTGATACATTGGTTCGTCCAGAACGGGGTTTGTCCATGACACTGCCCATTTCTTTCAGCTTTTTAATCACCTTCGCCACTGTGGAAAAGCCAAGTGGAATTCTCCTTGATGTGTATTAAACTCATCTGCTATCTTTCCATATGTCCATCCTTCACGTCCACTAGGAAGTATCAGTTCAACTGTTTCTTCTTTCAACGAAGCCATATTTAATCTGTGGAAGCAAAAAATATATAGTTAATGAGATTCCCTATGTGTCCAGACTTTAGGGACATCCTGTATGGGCGGACAGCCTGAAATTGGAACACTTCTTGGGTTTACACTGTTTATACCAAAACTAAGCATTAAAACCGTTATGAAAGCAGAATGCTGTCTGTCTACAATTCTACAATTCTACAATTTCATTTAGCAGACGCTTTTGTCCAAAGCGACGTACAACACAAGCAAGAATTCAGACATAAGGAAAAACCTGTAGTAAGAGCAAAAAGTGCTTCAAGTGCGATTGGTCAAAGCTGTTGCCATCAAGTTGCAGAAGAAATTGCCAACCCCCCCCCCCCCCCCCCCCCCTTTTTTTTAAATACTTTGTCAGCGCTAAATAAGTGGTGGGTTTTGGACCACCTGACTTATTCTACCCCTAAGGTGGAGTCAGATTAAGTGCCTAGGTGGTAGGTAATTGAGTCTTCAGTTGTCTCTTAAAAGTAGAAAGGGACTCAGCAGAACGCACAGAGTTTGGTAGATTGTTCCACCATTTGATGTATGATGTCCACATCCTGCCTGCATGCAGAGGGATTCTCAGGCCTCCCTAGTGTTAATCCAACACATGCTGGCACCCTGGGACTTGTTCCCCATCATCTTTGGTTTTTCTCATTAAAGACAAATGATATAGTTTGAAACAACCGGTCTTGATTTGTCTTAATCTTTCCTTTCATTTTGAATGGATAGTGCCATACTAAACTGCAGTTTCATAATCTAGATTCTAAGGGCCTTCAACTGGAATTTCTTAAAATGTATTCCTTACATGAAGCCAGGGGCTTAAGTCTTTCTGAAGATTTCCAAGATTCTCAAATCCATCCATCCATTATACATCGTTTAATCCTTATTTGGGTCACAGGGGTGCTGGAGTCTCTCCAAACTGACTTCGGGTGAAGGCAGGTGTCGTTCAGTATAGCCTTCTTTAACCCTTGCCTCAGGTTAAATCAGGACCAGCTCTCCGTTTAAAGGGTTAGATTCTATCTGCCTATTAGTATTCCACCTAACAGGTTTCAGCAGAATAATTAAGCTGGTGTCGAGGAATACTCGCCTAGGTCCTAACTGTCTTCTTCCAAACGTCTTACCCCTCTTACTCCAATAAATACTCTCTTACTAAGCAGCCCTCCTAAGTAGTAGAATTGATTTATTGAACTCGTTTGTTAACGACAGCTTTCCTCTTAAAACTGTGGCACTTGTTGATATTCCTAGGTTCGTTTTAGAGGTTTGGATAACTAACCCCAGGGGTAATGTTTAAATAACTAGTTGGATTAAAGTAACCTTTAAGAACCATTAGATTTAATGCACACAATCAACTTAACTTTTTACCACTATGCAGAATAGGTGAATCATAATCATTTCATTAGACTTCTCTTTAAATGCAATATAGCGTTTTATTAAGCAATTATTAGCAGGGGCACAGCATTAATTCATGATTAAACAATTTAATTATTTCTGATTATTTCTAACTTAACTAAACTAAACTAAGCTGAGCGTACCTAAGAATCTTCTCTAATTAGTAAATTTAGGAGAGAGAGCGGACAGCCAGGCCTTAGCTGCCACGCCCGGTCTTCACCTGCATCTGGGAGAGCCACTCGATCGACCAGTAGACTCGGTACGAAGTCTTCTTTGTGGATGGAGGGTGTTCTTCATAGGCAGGGGGAGTGGAGAGGTCCCGAAAGCCAATCGTTGGTCTGGCAGTTATCTTTAGTAGCAGCTGGAACACAAGTGCGGGCGTCTCAGCTGTCTTCTCAGTCGGATGGTGGTGGTGGAAAGCCCCCGTCTCATCAGGCTGTGGTGGGTCACTGGGTCCTCCAGCCCCTGGAGTGGAGCAGCCCTCTGCTGCTGCCTCCTGCGCCTCTCTGGATGCCATGGGTGCTTGCCTCTCTTCATCTCTTTGGACAACTGCAGACCTCTCAGGACTCTCTGTCTGGCAGAGTGTGGTCTTCGCTTGTTGAACAAAGTCAGACAAAGACTTTGCCTCCAACGATGTTCTCAGCGAACTCTGGAGCCTAAGTCCCGCGTTGTCTTCACGTCTCTTGGGCAAAAGGGTCCGGTGAAGATTCTTCAGAACTCTGGCGATGCTCCCCGGCAGCTCCGGCGAGCAGCATCTCCCCCCTCCAGGGGAGAACTCCGAATTCAGTGTCTGTGTCTCTGGGTTTTATACCCTAGCTCGACTTCAGCTTAGCACATACACATTTTCACACACAATTCTAACTAATAGGTACGCCCAGGTAATTAATTCATAGGTTTAAGACACAACCTTCTTCCTATCACGCATACATCATTCTTTCCATCTTTTCTGTTAACACATCCACTTGTTACACACACTTCAGTTGTCATGACAATGTAGGCCTGAGCCCATCCTGTCATCCTGTGGAAACTCCAAGTTCCTCATTTCTGAGGAGACTTCTGCTTTTCCCATCCTGTCTGCATACAGCTCAGAACAGCACAGATTACTTCCATTCAAAACTCACTTAGTTACACTGAATCACTTCTTTAAATCATTTTTCTTAGCATGATCAAATAACTTATTTTAAATCATTCTCTTCTATAGCAATCATCATTTCCAGAATATATATCAGCCTATTAAAATCATTCTTGCATCAAGCATAAGCATAATCATGTGGTTAACTTATATAGTTTCTCATTTTAACTTTTCATTGGTTTGCTTAAAGCTTTTATTTAGGTGGTGGTTGCTCCTGGGATCTCAAATAACTAGGCCCCACTTGACACAGGGGACACCCTGGACAGGTCACCAGTCTACCACAGGGCTGCATATAGAGACAAACAATCAATTCACACCTGTGGACAATTTAGAATCACTAATTAACCATGTTTTTGGACTGTGGGAGGACGCTGGAAAACCCATGCATGCACAGGGAGAACATGCAAATTCCACACAGAAAGATCCCAGGTCGAGACATGAACTGGGGGTCTTCTAGCTGTGAGGTGACAGTGCTAACCATCGAGCCACTGTGCAGACCGGATTCTCAAATCCAATCAAATTATCCTTCAAACCTCACCAGGACATTTTTTAACTTAAAATGAGCAAATTTCACTTGTATATTCATTACATTAGCAACACAATATTTTAAAATGTTCGAGGGGTTGTGCTGTAAGAAAATACATTGTACATGTCCTTGCTGTGGTAACTGGTTCTCATTATGGCTACAGTTAAAAATTAAGAGAATATCGAGTTCTAGCCTGCAAAAGGACATAATCTCTGGGCAAAGTCTCACTACTTCCCTCATTGGTAGCACATTGGCTTTGCATGTAAAGTGTACATTGCAGATTGTCAAATATTTACAGAACACTTCAAGATACTGTGCTGTCTAATTCACTGATGACCTGTGTATTTAGTAGGCTACTCTCTGGAACCCAGAGATATTTGCTTATCATACTTCATTTTTTGCTAATTAGGATCAGCAGGACTGTTGAAAGAATAATGACTGTAGTCATTAAACTTTAAATTCAAAGATTCCTATCTGGACCTCTATATGATCTTCACCGACTCCTGGAATCCAGTGACTTACCTCAAGAGCCAGCCTGAACACAACATTAAGGTCTATTACTATCATTTTAGAAGAGATAAGGAGTTCAAGGTCCCATCCTGTGACCCCACCAACTTAAGAAACTTTCATCAAGTCACAGATTAAATGCTGCAAAGCATAGCTTTCAAAAACAAAAGTACACTGATTTTTTTGTTAAATAACTGAGTTAAACTTTCCATAAATTAGACCACATTTAGGATCATATTATGGTTTATACACTATGAGGAATATACAGTACCATTGAAATGTGTGGGGTTACTTAGAAGTATTTCCAGCAACCATCACTGCTGTGTTCAATGCTACATTGTGTTAGCTAATGGTGTTGAAAGGCTAATTGATGATTAGAATAAAAGTGTGAATTTTCATGGAAAACATGAAATTGCCCGAGTGACCCCAAACTTTTGAACGGTAGTCTGTTTTATTTTCCATCTTTTCTCGCAAAGTCTGATCTAACCCCTCTGTTCTTGAGTTTTACGGGTGGTATGCATCTTGAGGTACACCTTCTATATTCATGAAGGCATGAAGGTATTTCTTGATTGCAAACTTTGACAATGACATGCCAGGCTCCTCAAGAGACTTGGTGACCATTCCTCGATGCTTGATGGTTTTTTCTTCAGTCATCCACTTTAGTCTTCTTCCACATGCTGTTACAGAGTGTTACAAATTGTTGATTTAATCACTTGTAAAGTTTTTGTTCTCACAGGTTTGTTTTGTTTAATTGACCTAAAATGCCTCTATATAAATACATCAACATCTCTTTACTCCCAAGGTGAGAATTTCCAGGAACGGTCAGGTGCAAACTAAACTTGGACTCATCTGCAGACCTACTTCATTTGTCATGAAATAACTAGGAAAAAGGTTAGATATGATCATCAAACTCCTTATCAGTCAACTGAGCCTCTGTGAAAATGGAAGGATATTTTTAAATGACTGTAATTCCTGAACAGTTAAGACAGTTTGATTAAATTTAAGATCTTCACTGCAGTCACTTGATTTCTTGATTTCAAATCCAATGAAATTCATTGAGGTGGTGTACAGAGGCAATATTGTGGAAAATGTTTTTGTTGTCCAAACCCTTGAATCCCCATGAATCGGTCTATATGTGTCTAATGTCAAACTTTTCATGTGTTTTGGGTTTTCCAGCATCTGTGAGCATCTCACCTGTCAGGGACAGGAAAAGGAAATACAGAAAGTGAACTATGGCAGACAAATGTGTGGAATTAGTACTGAAACTAATCCTCTCACACTGTGATTCATTGGTAATCCCTCTAATCTCTGGCTCAAGGGGATTATCCATCTGGATGACTTAAACAAATTAAAGGGATTTACTGAATAGTAATTTAGCAACTTGATTAGATGCATCGTCGACCATCACCGTAACCTTAGCTTTGTTGACCACTTGAAGGTTGCTGGAAATGTTAGATATTCCATTCAAAATCAATTGTTTCCAGTTAAAATATTAATCACATCAACAATAGACTGGATTTCTGATAAATTTACTTTTGTCTTCACTGAAAAAAAAAAAGATTTTCTTTCAAAAATAAGGACATTTCCAAATGACTTCAAACTTTTGAATGGTGATGCAACTACATTGTATTGTATTTTTATATTTTAAATTTTACACTTGTGTTATTTGTTCTATTTTAAATTTAAATTTCTATTTATATTCTTTTAAATTTATTCTTACACATTAGGCATTTGGTAGACAGCAGAGTAAGAATTTCATTGTACAGGGAGACATGTTTCCATACTGTGCACATGACAATAAACACTTTGATATATGTAATTTGGCACACATAAACAAATGTTGATTCATCATTTGCTACTCATATAGAATTCCTTTATGCATCACAATATCACAACATTTAGTTGTTCAGTATATTAGGGACAACTGCACCAGCAACTGTGTTTTTTATTATTTTGTTTTGTGTGTGTGTGTGTGTGTGTGTGTGTGTGTGTGTGTGTGTGTGTGTGTGTGTGTGTGTGTGTGTGTGTGTGTGTGTGTGTGTGTGTGTGTGTGTGTGTGTGTGTCTGCATGCATGCTGCAGACCGATGGGAACCCAAACACTTGCTCCGCTCGCGCAGGTCGGCCTGTTCAGAATGACAGCACGTTTATCAATGAGAGGACGTGGAGCGCGCGGTCACGGCGCGTTAAAAACCTGCACGGTTCGAATTATCATCTGGTTTGAGCAAAAAGGAAGGGGTGAGACACACACTTTTCTAACTTGTCAGTGAAAAGCACACATGCATACACACGGGGGACAATGTTTTAATCGGAGTGCTTGTTGAAAAAGTTCAAACAAAGCATTGTTCCGAGGGTGCCACAGTTAGTGTTTTTTTTCCACATGTAGAGCTTAAAATAAGGACATGTCGTGATAACCAACAACAATAGGAATGCTCCTGTATTTTCACTACAGCTTATACTAATTATCTATTTGTCATAACGAAACAAATGAGCAGGTAGAGCTCAATTAAAAAATGAATCATTTCAAAGTCTGGACTTTTAGACTCACGGATACATTCTTACATTTTTAAAAGGATGTACATTTCACTTTGAAAGCCTCTGGATCCAAAAATTTGTTACTTTCACATTTTAAATTTAAATCAGCTTTCAGATCTCATATCTTCTGTTACTACCGTTCAAAAGTTTGGTCATCCAGGCTATTTCATGTTTTCCATGAAAACTCACACTTTTATTCAGGTGCTACCAAAACTGCACAAGGATTTTCTAATCATCAATTAGCCTTTCAACACTATCTACCAACAAAATGTAGCATTAGAACACAGGAGTGATGGTTGCTGGAAATGTTCCTCTGTACCCCTATGGAGATATTCCATTAAAATACTCCAGCTAGAAGCACATTACCAATGTTTAGACCAAGTGTGTCAAATATATGCATTGAAATGCATAATGTTTTCCAAAAAAGATCGTTCATTAAATGTGAATATTTTCAGAATTGTACTTTTTTTTAGATTTTTTCTGCACTAGAGGGAAAATTTGGAGCGGTACTTATTTATAGGTTAGCACTTTATAATTTCACTGGTCCAGCCCACTTGGGATCAAAGTGGGCTGAACGTGGCCCCTGAACTAAAATGAGTTTGACACCCAGGCTCTAGACTGTATTTTTGATTAATTAAATATTGTCTTCATTGGGGGAAAAAAGAAGCTTTTCTTTCAAAAATAAGGAAGTGACCCCGAACTTTGAACGGTAGTGCTACCCGGAGCTGCTACTCAGTCAGGGGGACACTGCATAAGAAACTCTGCTTTTATGCACCGCAGGAAAAACAAAGATAGCTTTCACCATGAGGGCTGCACTAACGGTTGTTTCTTACGGACAGTTCTTTCACATCCAGGTCTATCCACGCTGTGTTTCACTTTTAGTTCTGTTTCATCACGGTAGGTCTTAATTATCGCTTTCCTCAAGGTCAGCTCCCTCATACGAGAATTGGAGGACATTTGGGCTGCAAAACTTTTGAAAAATAAACCTTCTCTGTAGCATACAGATAATAATAAATCTTCTTTGATGAATATGTAGCAATTTTCGGCTACATATTCATCAATAATAGGTAATAAACTATCAAAGGCTTGATTGGCTCAGCTTGCACATCAATGGAAGCATTTTTATTCCTTGTTTTATTTATTTGATAACCCTACTCTAATCACAGTAACAAGGTTGCTAATCCATGCTAATGCCAGCTCTTACTCAGTAGTAGAAATTAGACATTTAACGAGCAGGGTTGTTGTGGGACACACGTTCCATGCATAATAATTATTATTTAAAATTTTACGTTTTCCTACAATTACAAAACTCATTAATAAAAAATAACACAAAAGAAGAGACTTAAATTTCATTTTCGCTGTTTTATTTGAGGTTCAATTTGGTCATCAGGGGAGTGGAATAAGAGAAGAATGACATTTTAAGATTTGAAAATTTTTTCACACATTCTTTTCACCTATTTTTTTGTTTGTTTTATATTTAGATTTGGTCTCAAGAGAAGAAAATTTACACAACTACTGCATGGAATAACGCATAAATGGATTGTCAGACTGGATGGTTACCGAATGATCAATCGTGCTTCTTACTCCTTGCTTGTTCCAGCAGCTCTCCCTGTTGGGGCCCTGTGTCTGTGATGGATGCTGATGGAGGTGTTGCTGCTGTCACAGTTTGGTGCTGCGTTTAGCACCTGGTTGGTACCTCTATGTGCGTGTTTTGTGCGTCTGTTGAGAGACATGCGACTTCCAGCTACAGCTTCATTATGTAGACAGCAACACAAGCCCCATTTATAACACGACATGTTGCCTCGACTGGCGACGAGGACGCAAGTGGCCTTCTTCCCACGGCCACAGTCCGCGGCCCGCGTTCCAGCTTTGTATCAACGCTAATATCCACACAGAGGCGGGGCGCGCGCATGGAGCCTGCCCCTGCAGAAGGTCCATTTTCTGTGAGGAACAAAGTGACTGCTTTCACTGAATGGACTGAATAGACGGGCACTCACAGGCCGGTGGGCAGTCTCCTCTCGGTATACCGGGGTGCGTTAATTTGTCGCGTGAGGTGTCAATGAGGCGCGCGCCCCGAGGCCCACCACTGTGCTTTTATTTGTCGACCAGTTCTCCCAATCAAAACCCGCACTGGCTGGCACAAGTGGCGCATCGACCACTCTACTGGTGCATGTATTTCTGCCCACTTACTGCTGAATAAATGAGCGGAAAGCTGCAGGAAGAGCAGCCTCGAAGCAACACGTTTTCTGACGGCTGCGCTTTTTCACGCATTTGATTTGTTTCCACCTGAGATTGATACAATGCGATCCGTCAGATGCTGGAGCATGGAGTGGTACTGAAGAGGAGCATTAGCTGCTCATTAAGGCTAGAACAATATTTTTGGTGATTCCTTTAAAAAAAAAAAGTTGAACTAAATCTAACTCTAGTGTGTTTGTATTCTTCATTCTAACAGGTTCTCAGTGCATTTCACTGCACATTATGCTATATATAATTGTGTTTTTGATAAATAAAGGTCTTGAATCTTGAAAAATATTTTATATATAACATGTATTGTTATTATTATTATTATTATTACATTGTTATTCTTATTATTCTTATTATTCTTATTATTATTATTATTATTATTATTATTATTATTAACAATAATACTGCTACAATTAATAATAAACTGTTTTATAAGAAGTTGCTTCAATCCGAGAAGCAAACTATTTTAGTTTCACCGCACTCTCTTGGAATCTGTCAAGATAAAATAAGATAATAAAATAAGCTTTTCACTGTTAAAGCTCAAAATACACGGATATTATGGCGGTAAAAGAATATACTAAATATATGAAAAGTGTTACCTGCAGCCGCTGTTCCATAAAATACTTATATTTGACTGAAATATTTATATTTATAAATATTTACTTTAACTATGTAAGTAACTGGCTTAACCTTTCATTTTCATATCAGCCTATCAGTTCGGCCTATTTTCAGCCTGTGTTAACTGTGGCACTTCTCTGGTTGTGAACGGACAACTGAAATGTCACGTTAACTCATTCTAATCTGAATTAGGGCAGCAGAAGCGTTTGTGGTAAACAGTGTGACACCGGTGGAAGGGCTGAGATTAAGCAGTCTTCCCCATATGATTCATTTAGACTCCAAACGTGAACTCTAACTTGTGCAGAGAGCGCGGGGCAGCAGAGCAGCCTGTCAGTCACAGTAGAGATGTTAGACGGGGGCGGGGGGCGGGGCTTCGACGCGATTACCTCGAGGTGCGCCTCGCGGACCGAGCTGTCATTGGTTGGCTCTCCTGGCAAACGGCACGCGACTATGGATGTCGCTATAAAGAATCCTCGCGTGGCCGCTCTTCAAGCAAAACCAAGTGTTGACCAGAGCGGCGAGCAGAGCAGCGAGTTAATCACAGAAGAAACGACGTGTCATTGTTTCCGCGACAACAGGAGAAAGGCTCAGCGCGGACAGAGATGGACAGTGTGCTGGACCCTTTCTCCGGACTCGACTCTTTCTCCTCCCCTCCATACTTCGACGACGACGACTTCTTCACCGACCAGTCCTCCAGAGACGGACACTTGGACACTGATGACTTTTTGGATGACGACGTCGACTTCCTCACCAATCACTTCCAAGATTATTACAGCAAAGACAGCGGCAACAGAGCAGCGCCTCACGATGGAGACTACGACTACGGCAACCTGTCCTTCTCCTCCTCTTCCTCCACTTTCTCATACAGCTGCGCCGACAGCACTCCGGAACTTTCCCCTCAGATGGTCCACCACGGCGTCCCGTTGCTGAAACGGAGGCGGAGGATGAGGTCGGAGGTGGAGATGCAGCAGCTGAGGCAGGCGGCCAACGTCAGGGAGCGACGGAGGATGCAGTCCATCAACGACGCCTTCGAGGGGCTGCGCTCTCACATCCCCACCCTGCCCTACGAGAAGCGGCTGTCCAAGGTGGACACCCTGCGGCTCGCCATCGGCTACATCAACTTCCTGGCCGAGCTCGTGCAGTCCGATCTGCCTATTAGAAACTCCAACAGCGAGACGCACGCGCAGCCTAAGAAGGTCATCATATGCCACAGAGGAACAAGTAAGTCCGAGCAGAGCAGAGCTGCATTCCTCTTTTATGATAAGGTGCACTGGTGGGAAGAAGATGCGCACTAAATTACATCCCTGTAAGCTGCCTTTTTACGCATCTGGTGTCCTGACCTTTTACGCATGTAGCCAGCAATACAACAATGAAGAAAATGAGCGAATAAAGAGCCTTATATTAAAGTCATCTTCTCTCTCTCTCTCTCCAGGGTCTCCCTCCCCCAGCGACCCGGACTATGGTCTGCCTCCGCTGGCCGGTCACTCTCTGTCCTGGTCGGATGAAAAGCAGCTCCGGGAACAGAACGTCATCCGCACCGCTAAGGTCTGGACACCGGAAGACCCCAGAAAACTGCACAATAAAGCGGGCCTGACAGACATTGAAAATGAGCCTCCCTTCGGCCTGGTGGCCTAAACACGAACACGCCGTGAACTTGAAAGACACACTGTAATGTGAAGACCTGCTCCCATTTTCTGATATTGTACTCTACGTTGTAGCTGAAATAGTTTTATCATGTTGATAATTTTGTTTTTGTAATTCAGGCAACTGGCAATCATGTATTTATTTTTCCACAAGTGATAATATATATTTTTAATTTAACTGTAATGAGAGAAAATGTATTTTTATATTGGTGTACAATGATATGATTTATATTTATATTCAGTCTGCAAATAAATGCACCTACAGATGAAAATGGCATGCTCCTTTTTCTATATTATTATATTATATTATATTATATTATATTATATTATATTATATTATATTATATTATTTAAACAGAATTAGCATAACTAATAACACTGCTGTCTGGTCAAGTGGGAAATAACACATTAACACAAGGTTCATTATTGAGCCTTTAAATAGTTCGAATTAAAGTTACGTTTCCACAAATTTAAGTGCAAATATCAGCTCCGGATGAAATCCACGTGATGTGCCTTTTGTCTCCTGTACTTTTGATTAACAACTGGATTTTTAAAGGGTGGCTCGGGAGAAAGAGCTTGTGAAAGTAGACAGTCACTGGTCAAAACCTTGCTTTTTATACTTTATTTCTATCCTTTCCATCAGTAGCTCCTCGGCCTTATGGCGAGATCAGAACATCAGTGTGAATTCTGGACCTTCAAATTATTCATGCCAATAAAATACACATTATTTCTGGTGAATGAATGAAAGGAGAATCACTTTATATCTAATGGAAAAACAATAGTGTCATTTTGCGCGTGGTGCGCAATTAAGGTTGCAACTCTTTGAGCCGCTGAACTTTTACCAGAAAGTATGATTGAGTGAGAAAAGAGGGAAGCTGACAGTGGACTCAAACCGATACAGCCCAATATTGTGACATAAATATGCAAATGACATGCTAATGAGAAGAGACTGTATACCCACAACAGCTGAAGGTATTTAAAACGCACGCGGGCGTGTAAGCAGGATGGTGGGAGGCTGTTGAATGCTGCTCTGTGCTGGCAGGTGCGGGCCGGACAGATTTTCCCGTGGTAGCGGCATCCCTCCAACATGTGTCCCCACAGCCTCTTCTGAGGCCGCCCCCACTCCACCAACACACCACCGCATATATGAACCGAGTGGGCCCAAAAGCTACGAGCACAAGGCTGAGGAGGACACGCTGCTAAACTGCTCTGAGGATTCAGGATTCCAAAAGCTCCAGAGTAACAGGTGGGTTAGCTCACGTCTCTGTTTATCACAACTATCATCAGATGTGTAGTTGAACTTATTTCGTTATTTCTTTGTCTTTTTTGAGACAAAAATCATTCATAAAATGCCACATTTTTCTGCTTTCCAATCTCACATTTTGAAGGTCCTGGGGATGTTTTTCCTCCTCTCTCTCTCTGTCTTCTCTGCGGCCCTTCCACGTCCTCTGGGAGTCCGTCCGCTCTCATTACCAGCGCGACAGGAGCATGTAATCCTATTACAGCCATTAGAAAGTCAAATGTTAGTGAGTCAATGCAACTTCATCACTTTGGCAGGAGGGCCGGTTCCACTTTGAGTGCGCAACAGCAGAGCCGAGGGTTAAAACAGTGGTAGCATTGTAGTTTCCCGCACCTTAACGCCTTTGTGTCGTTGATGCGTTTTAGTGCCCGGAGCGCAAAACGCCTCTCAACATTCTTTGGTGCGGTCGCAGCCAAGCGGAAGGGACAGGCTGAAATACTCCCGGCTATCTTGTCACTCCGGCTACGGGGTTGGCAAGGCTTCAAAGGACACGACTATTTAACAGTCTGACAGGTTTTATTTCCTTTAGTTCTCCGCCGGCTTGGACATTATGGGCCACGCCAAGCGGTAATTTGGTTGAGAAAGGCTCGGCGCTGAGCTCAAAGGCCGCTGATTCACCACACAGACTTGCACGGCGCTTTCACACCTACAGTGCAGAGAGCTGCAAACTCACCACACTGCTGGGAATAATCAAGAATTCCAAGGATAAGGCAATTCGGAGAGTAAAGTCTTACTTCTGAAAAATATTCTGGACGCTTAGACGGGAAATATTGCCAGAGATAGATTAAACAAAATCACACTTCAGAGAGGTAAAAACAATACAGAGGTTCGAAAAATATCAAAAACCTGTTGCACCAAAGTGCAAATGTCTATTGTTGATCATCATTAAAGATATGATTTCAACAAAAGATATCGAAAGGAATTTACGCTGGCTTTTCACTTAACCTTTCCACTGTTTTCACTCTGCGCCACAGTAAACTTACAGCTTTGATGTGATGATTGATGTTCCATTCAATTAATAAATTCAAGATTGAGCAAGAAATTAAAAATGCTCATATTGCATAGAATAAGCTGAAGTAATGAAAGTGACCATTATTCGTCGCTAATGTAGATTTAATCACCTGCATGTAAAAATACTAAGGGCAAGGCTTTCAGCTCTTTCGTGTGTATTTTGACAACGATATTTTGACTAATCTGAAGGCTCTTTATAAGCATGAGTGTCGTTCAGAGCAAGCAGTGTGATATGTGCAACAGGTAATGTCCATAATAAATGACATAGTAGCGGACTACTTAGATATCTGAAGTCTTACTTTGTGTTATTCTCGTATCTGCCTTTGAAAAAGGACAATTTAACCCTTAAATTATATTCATTTTAAGTTTGAACGCTCATTATAATGGACCTTCAGGGAACCTTTTCACGTTTTTAAAGTGGAAAAGATGCCCCATGTTACATGTAAATACTCCATTAAATCACCTAATAATACCCAGGCACTTTTACGCACAGGCGACTTCTGTGACACAAAGTGAATTAAAAAGTCATAAAGGAAAACGGCAATCGTGTTTACAGCGTCTGTGGCGAATAAAAACATCAGTGTCAGTTAAACAGCTCTGACTAACACGAGGTCGAAGTAAGCAAAAGGCTGTATTCCTCTAATTCTTTTAAATCCGCTTTGAGTGTCCGTTTTAGCGCACTGGGGAAGACGTTGAGCAAAAGCCACAAATCTGCCTGATTTGCAGATTATCTCACTGGCGAAATAGAGCCCCTGGAGTTACTATTTAACCTCTGGCTTAGAATTTTACTTTTCAGAATGGCATCAGTGGGCCAGCTGAGAGGCTGTGTTGGTCAGCCACTCCACTTCGAAGGCGCATTACGCCCAGATTTACTCTGCAGGGCGGCTGAATTTTGGACACGGTGAGGCCCGAGTACATAAGGTGTCTGCTGGGTTGGCTGACTGAGGAGGACGCAAGACAGGATGTATGGAAAGAGGAGCAGGGATCATTCTCTCGTCCCGGCTGGTCTCTTTCTTTTTCTTTCTCTTTTTTAAGAGCTGACCTTCCAGTCTAAATTACATCTTCATTACCCTCAGGAAGAGATCTGTCGCCCCGTGTTCTCTGGGGATGCACCTGGTAGTTCAAACTTTGTCTCTTTTCATTTCCCTTTGCTTGAGTCCCTGGACAGCAGCTGCCCAAAAACAAGCAAAGAGAGAGGCCCTTGCAGTGTCTTCAAGACGGGTTTGGCACCGTTTTCCACGTCTTTAATGTTCCATCAGCCTTTGTCTAGGACACAATATGGCCACTGTAAAGCATGACGTTTTGCAATAATAAAACACATTTTCAATGATGTGACACCGGGCTGAAAGCGCAACGCGGGCCAGACAGGCCAAACATGTCCCTGCGTTTGTTTTGTGCACCCGGAGCCAATTAACAGCGAGGTCTTTTCGCCGCGCCTTGATAAGCCAATTAAATTTATGTCTTCTACTTTTTCAAAGGGAGAAAGGAGGTGGATTTGGTGTGTTCTTCTCCTCGAAATTGCGATTTTCTTGCCATCACCTGGTGCTTTCTCTACAAGAGAGCAAACTATCCCGAGTGCCCTCGGAAACATACGGCTCTCGCCATCCTGCACCATTGTTTCACGCGTTGATCACTCATTACCGGGATGTAACAAATCCCCTGTTAGCCATGTTTTGTGTCATATTTTCATCCGCAAGATTAAGCAGATGCTGCGATTGTAAAATGTAAACTGTAGGGCTACTCAAGACTGAAAAAGAGACGGGCACTCAGTTGCGAGCGAGGGGAAGAAAAAAAAAAAGCTTTGGGCACATCTTCAGAGGAATAAAACATTTAGCCATAAAGCTAAGTCTTCAACCTGCTCTATTTCAGCCTTTGTGTTGTTTGTGAATAATTAATGTTAATAGGGACAGGTTTGTATACTCTGAATGCGGGACCACAGGTGCGGAGTGACAGGATGAATAACCGGCCCTGAATTTTGCCAAAGCTCGAGGGCTCTTGTCCAGGGTCTCCAAGCTGATGGAAAATATTGTCATCTCTTTGATTCGCAGCATTACTTTCACCGAGAACAAAGCCTGGTGATGAAAAGCTTATGCTGGAGTGAAATGGGTGATGACGGTGGCCGCTTCAGAGTCCTGAAAGAAAAAGAAAGGGGGCGAGTCAATGGCAATGCGCGCTTCTGGTTTTGTGCGCAAGTGCTCCATCTAACTCAAATAAAGGGGCCTTTCCAACTTTTAAAGGACCACTTTTTGCCATTAATAAAGGCTGGACGGCTGTAGCCATTAAGCATATGGTGCTAAGGCGCTGGTCTTTTGTTCCTGTAAGGCCCTTGAGATACTAACTTGTGTTCTTTCCGGGATATTTAACTTCTCAAAAGCTCCAACTTTATGCGCCGGCAACAAGTGGCTCCGGGGCGCACGAACAGCTTTCCCCAATGAGAAAAGCCACGGTGGTTACCACAGAAGGATTAGTGGCTAAATCATTAGACTAACATCTTATCTCTTAATGGCAGACTTGCATATTAGAAAAAGAAACATTTTAACTGTTTGCCCCAGAGAATGGGGCATTAGGATTTGTTAGGACTGCTCTTCTGACGCATGAATATCAACGGCAACGCACTGACAGAGTGGGAGTGAAGTCAGTGTGCCCGAGTACATCGCAACTCTCTTAAAGCTCAATAAAGTAAAACTTAGAGTAAAATAAGTCCAGTTGCATAGAAATTTTATTTTGCGTCGGCATATCCCGCCCCACCCCACCCCACCCCACCCCCACGATGAAGCGCGTTGTGCCAAAGTAAAGTTTAGCCGATGCTGCACAAATGAAATGTGAATTTCAATCCGAGAGGATGATTGTGAATATGTAAACTTAAACATATTGCCTCGGATCATCTTATATAAATGCCATTTTCTGCATTATCTCTGATTACGTTTCCGTCGTGCTCATGCGTAAAAGCTTCAGGCACGTTTCCAGTTTGGCGTTATTGTGTCTGCGCGTTGCCGCATCTCGCGCCCCCGTGAGAGCAGCATGGGACAAGTGAAGAGCTTCATCAGCAAACAGGAGCAGCTCCTTGTCCTGTGATTGATTTTAAAAAGAGGTCGTAATCTAAAGTGACGAGAGACAGCTGATGGAAAGCCTGATTTTTGCCGCTTCCCTCGGACAGATTTCAGTCACTTGTTCATTAGTGCCGTGGGTTGTGACTCCTCCACGGTCACATTTACATTATTATTGAAGCACAGTAACTGTACCAGTAGGCCAAGACGGGAGATAAACAGAAATGTGACGAGGAAATCTATTCAAAACAGACGTAAGAATCATTTCGCAGCTTTGACAGGTGTCTCATTTAAAACAATTTTTCACACGGCAAATCAAAACAAAATTGCTGGTGTTTCGGTGCAGCATATTTCATAACACTTCCCATTAAAATATAAATCAAAATTAAGGTATTTTACATTATTTTGCATGAGGGCATTCTTGAAATTTTCCATGGTCTGAGTTGAGAAGTGTTCGGTTTTGTACATTTTTACGCAGTGCAGTTCATAGCCGTGCTACCCTGTAAACCCTCTCTACTTGCATTGTGGCATTAGGAACCAGACTGCTCATACCAATAAAATGTGTGTGTGTGTGTGTGTGTGTGTGTGTGTGTGTGTGTGTGTGTGTGTGTGTGTGTGTGTGTGTGTGTGTGTGGTGTCGGTGTGACGGAGCCAGCTGGCCGCCTCTGGCCTCTGAAAACCCCCCTGGTGGATGGAACACGGCGGGCTGACCTCCGCGCCGGAGGACGGGAGACGTGCCTTTGACTGAATTAGCCATAAAGACGTCTTGCTATGATCTTTGTTGTGGCTGAAAGCAGAGGGGATATTAGAGGTATTGTGCACAGCTTTTGCGTGCCCCATCATGAAATATTAGGCTACAGTCTATTCAGGAGAAAGTTCATTTGAAAAGATGATAAAATATAAAAAAGGCTGGGCTGATTTCAGAGGGAATTTCAAGACAAAGGGTAACTCAATATGTAAATAGTTGAGCACTTGAAGAATTGTTCAAACAGAAATGACCCTGGGATTTGAATGATTCATGAGTTGTTTCATGCTCAGACTTATGCTTTAACCCGCACGCGTTGACAAATGATCGATTTCTCTTTTTTTTAGCTGTTAAAAAAATCACAGAATAATTCAACAAAAAGTGATAAATTACTAATATGCTAATTTTAGTCACGGCCGTTTGTACGTGTGCGTCTCCATCCATCTCCTACATTCCCCTCTCCTGTTCCCCGTCGTGCGCAAGAGGACACTCAGCCCGTTTTGACCGAGTCTTTTGTTCGTTTCCAACCCTGACTTCAGCCTCTAGGGAAGGGAACTTCTTTTTTTTTTAGTTTTTATACCCTGGGCCCTTCACCCCCATCCCTTGCTCTGTCAGTTGCCAGGATTCAGAGGTGTAAAAGCATGCATCATTTTTCATCAGCTCTCCGTTTTGATAACGACAAAAGCTGCTGCTATGGAACAGCCTCTCCACTTGTTCGCTGGCTTGAACTTCACTGATGTCCGACTGCTCTCTTTTCCTCGCCTGAACGCGACGCAGCGGGGATGGATTTGCAAGACAAATGCAGCTGTATGCGAGAGAGAAAGTCAAGTGGCACAAAAAGGCCGTTTCAGTCAGGCGATGGGATGGAGAAAGTCAGCATTATGCGCACGTCAAATCAATCAAAAACAAAAGCCCGCATGCAGAAAATACAGAGTTTATACTGTTGAAATGGCAGCTCCTTTTTTGGCCAAATTGAGAAGACTGTAAGGCAAACTGTAGTCCAGATAGGGTTGAAATATGTGCAATTTTTCTCAGCGTTAAGTGGCAACTGCCCAGATGACAACCACTTTAGTTTATGTGTATTTCAAATAACTAGAAAATATAAATAATGGATGTTACCATTATTTGTCAAAATGTAATTTGAATATATGGAAAGGCTAGTCAAATTGGGCTTCTTGTTACAACCTGATATCTAAAAATATATTCAGGCACTTTTTTCTTTCTTTTTTAATAAGAAATTGACATGAAATAAGCCTGAATTTTAAAAAGTACCACAGTGGACTGTGTTATGTGTTGTTCTTTATTTATAATTAATTAATTAATTCATTGATTCAATTAGCGATTTCAGCTCTTGGAATTTGAGTCTGTTTCTTTCTAAAATAGGTGATGTGGTGTTTCAGACTTGACTGAGGATTTTGTCACATGGACTGGAGAGACCAAGCTCAGATCTCAGTGAAGCACACACCATTCATCATCTATGCTCAGCAGCTGAGCAGTTTTGTTCTCAACAGAACTTGCACGACAATAATGATAGTCAAGGCACATTTTTTAATCAACAGGTTGATAAGTTTAAGTTCAATTTCTAACTACATTCCCCCAAATAAATACAACCACTTGGGTCAGAATTCATAAAGTAATGTCTCAAACTACCAAATACACACCGAGGAAATCATATCGGAAATCTTAGAAAAATACAAATTTCCTTTTGAAATGTGCCCTACAGGTAAAATATCTCACAAAATAGAAACAATGAAATAAAGAAAACTAAACGTTTCTCACTTCTTTATGAACGTGTGTGTAGGCAGCATAGGAGGAATAACATTCTGTCATTCTTATTAGATTTGAAAATACCCATCTAACATTTCCTTCTTCCTCTGCACAGCTGAAGCTCAGCCTGCTGGGCTGTAAGTCAAAGCTTCCAGTGGCTGGTGGCCAGTGCTGACTGGGAAAGCTTCCAGCCTCAGAGGGACTGCGATTAACCCAGAAGCCGTCAAGCTCGGCAGGAAGCCCTCTGCAACCAGCTACTGCTATTTATCCACTTTCCAATTACTTTTACAGCGACTCTCAACCTGACACTATATGTGTTGTTCTTGCAGACCAATAGAGTATGGCTGTGAAAGGAGAGGCAGACGTGAAGAAGGAAACCCTCCTGAGCTGCTTCAACAGGCTGTAAAATATACCTAAAGTTAGTATCCATGGAAACTCACTGATCTGTGAGAACAGCCTGAAGGACACACAAGACTTTTCTTTACCTCAGGTACATTATTAGTCCTACTACAGTATGTACAGTGCTTAACTAATTTATTAGACCACCTATGATAAAAGCAAGAAAACAAAAATTTTAGAAATCTGCCCAAAAATAATTTCAAACTAAAAATTATATTGTTAATTATTAGGCAAATAACAAACTGAACAAACTAAATAGTCCTTATTCACATATATTAACCAAAAGTCTTAATATTTTCTATGACCTCCTTTGGACTTGATAACAGCTTGCATTCCTGCTGCCATTTTTATGTACTTCTCAACAGTCTCTTTTATTTATTGAGTTACAAATAGTTTCTAGCTGTTCTCAGAGACTTTGGATGAAACTTTTGCGTGATCTATTTCTGAATTTAATAAACCCCAGATCTGTTCAAGAGGATTCAATCTGGACTTTGACTTGGCCAGTCCATCAATTCCAGAAATCCAGATTCTTTTTTTTTTTTTTGATCCAGCAGTCTTTGCACAGCTTTGAAGAATGCTTGGGGTCATTGTCCTCTTGGTGTATGAACCCATGACCAATCAGCTTCAATCCAGACGGGATTCTATGATGGACCAAGATGTTGTGGTAGACCTTCTTGTTCATGATAACATTGATTTGAACTCAAATGGAACACAATGGAATCTCCACCATGTTTCACTATGGGTCAATGCATCTAGCATCAAAACATTCTCCAGATTTTCTGCAGACATAAACATGATGATGCTGACCGAAGAGTTCAAACTTGGACTTGTCTGTCCAGATTACCTTCTTCCAGTCATCTACAGTCCAGTGTTTGTGTCCTCTGGCAAATTTTAGGTGTTTTGGATGTTTGCAGGCCTCTATAATGACTTCTTGGCAGCTATTCTTCCCTTTAAGCCTTCTTTCATCTGCTTATGGTCATTCTGGAGACTTTCTCAGGTACTGATCTAGAAGCATTAATCTCTGAATGAAGATCAGCAGTGGTCTTCCTTCTGTCTCTTCTACTTCAAACCTTGAGATGCCTGACACCTGCTTCAGGTAGCTTGGTGCTTGGTGCATTTTATAAGTACCAGTCTCTGCAGTCGAGTCCAAGGCATACTTGACACGCTGTGAGAACACTTTATGTCTTATCCTGTTTGTCTCAAAGACCATACAGCATCATGAAGTGCTTTAATTTGGACTTTGTCTTTGTCAGTGAGTTCCCTATGTTTCACCATTGTGAACATGAGTGAGGAATTTCAAACTGGATTCATGTTTTTGTACCCAAATTTGAACCAGCACACTGGAATTCTCTGAGAAATCAGAAATGAATCAAGAAACCACTAAAACCACTAAAATATTTTTGTTCTGCTCAGGAATGCAAGCAAATAACTGTAATTTGACATCTCAATCCAAAAATAATAATGTGCTCTAATATGTTTTTTCTGCTTTTTTGTAAAACAGTAAAATTGTGAATTCATGGAAAACAGCAATAACTATGTTTTAGCATTAAAGATATCATTTTGGTTAAAGAGCTTGTACGTATTGGCAGATTAACTATTAGAGAAAGATAAAGAAATATTTTGATAATCAGTAATACTGTATTGTTAATTTAGGGCAGCGGTGGCAAACACTTGGTAGTCTAATAAATTTGTTGATGCCTATATCTATCTATCTATCTATCTATCTATCTATCTATCTATCTATCTATCTATCTATCTATCTATCTATCTATCTATGTGTGTGTGTGTGTGTGTGTGTTTAATCTTCTGATGTCAAAGCAGTTTACGGTCCTTTACTTTTTCTGTTGGAGCTGAACAATGAAGCTAAATGTAAATTAATTTGTTTCCTTTTTATTTGTATTGCATTTACTGCAGACCAATAAAAATCAATTCAGATTTACTGAAGTCAGCTGTTTACATTTTTTTAATTTAATCAAAGCATTTTTTGTTTAAAAAAAGACCTGCATTATTGAACAAATTCCAAAGCACATTGTAGACTTTTTGCAAAGTCATCTGTGCCATAGCATCTAGTAGTTTTCATTTATTTCCTCTTCATTTCACAACGTAAATGACCTTGCAAAAACTTTCAAGTTTCTAAATGAAAGACAGTCAGTGTGTGGATGCGAGTTACTCCTTTTGTGGTATTTATGCAGTTCATGTGTTACAGTCCCGTAAATTTTCAATATTTTTTTTTTCCACTCCAAGTTGTTTTATCCGCATTGGATAACTTCAGACCGTTACAGCAAGAATCAAAGTTAAAAATGAAAGTTTAGGAACATTAAATTGTGAGTAGACAGCATCTGGTTACAAAAACAATATATTCACACGCCACATGTGCTCACTCAAAAATAAAAATGCAAGACATACCTTGGATGTTCCACAAATTCATACACCCTGATATTCACCACCATCATTTCTGCCTCGATACATGAAGCAAACAATACTTCCTGCAGTAATACTGGAAATTAGCATGCTTAAATCATGAGCTGCCGTGTTATTCTCTAAATACTGGGCTATATGTTGATTGATTACTAGTGTTACCCAACCAAGTTTCAAATGACTTTCAAGCTGTGTAAACTGTTTGAATTTGTAGTCTCCAAGTCCAAGCTTAGATAGCCCTGAGGAAATTATATATGATTCTTTAGTCGAATTTATACAGAGCCACAGCATAAAAAGTTGGGGGGCTGCCGTATACATCTCGTACAAAAGTCTCATGACTGTTTCTCTTGGTCTTCCACGCAAAATCAGCTAAGCTGAAGAAACACTGGACAGAGATTAAGACCTAGGGACTCTAGTACAACATAAAATAATAATTAATAATAATTAATATAATTAGTAATAATTAATAATAATACATATTTTAACAAGTCACAAATTTGCACCACTAAAGTGTAATTTTTGGAGATACCCTGTGTTCATATTTAAAATAACTGAGTTTGTTTTTGTCATGCTTTCTAAACATTTTTTCTTTGTGTCAAGTTCTTACCAATAAACAAATCATTTCTACCCGATAATCCTGGTTGGGTCCTGGATGAGTGAAGAAATAATGCAACTAGTGGGTGTTAACAGGATCCCAACAACACATTTCTTTGGTCTCATGGCTGCATAGATTGTTAATGGGCCGAGATCAAGGTATTCATTACAACTCAACATTATACATCACTGTCACACTGAAAGTATATTGAATGGGAATATTATACAAACGTCTGCTTGATACAAAATGGTATTTTTTTTCAATCCTGCCATGAGTGTCTCCACACTGAAAGCGCATCTCAAGTAAGTTGGAAACAAATGGGAGTATTGTTAACATAACAAAACATAGAGTGAAAGGATTCAGAGGGTTGTTTTACACTAGAGTCCACAAGTCGGCAGTCAAATGAGTGCTGCTTTTTATTGAGGATGATTTTGTGCTCAAAGTTGAAACATGCAGCATCTGTCTAATAAATGTCAAGTAAAAGTGTTCTTATTAGGTTACTAGTTGTAAGTAATGCAGTAACCAGAGGAGAAGGGCAGCTGGCTAAGCTAATAAAGGAGTCATATCCCCAGACAGTGGCCAGGCTAATTGACAGACACATGAAGGGAGAACCACTAATTGATTATAAGCTTGACTTATCCCAACACACCAGGGGACTGATAGAAAATGAACTGAGGGAAGCTTTGTGACTGTGAGTACAAATTTTTGTTTTCAGGAGTCTCTGTGGTGCATATTTCTTCAAAATGAGTTCGTTTTTGCAGTTTCTAAACTCTAACCATAAATAAATCAAATGGTTATTTGTGCCTAATGCTACTACTACTCAGCACAGGGCCTTTAGGCTTCTAAATACAGTCTGGACACATAAGAAATCTCATAAACTATCTTTTTTTTCCCCCGCCACAGATTAAATATGGCTTTGTCAAAATAAGAAAGAGTTGAACTGATACTTCTCAGTGGACGTGAAGGATGGACATATCAAAAGACAGCAGATGAAGTTAATGCACGTCATCCAAGGAAGATTCTACCGACTCTTCCATGGTGGCAAAGGTGGTTCAAAAGTTTAAAGAAATGAGCAGCGTCGTGTACAAATCCCGTTCTGGATGATCAATGTATCAGAAGAAACTAAAGAATTGGTCATGACTAAAATTCATACTAGCCCCCAAAAAGTCACTTCCCTAACATGAATCGTAACCCTTTCTTTTGATATGTCCATGGTTTTTTGGTGACACCAAACTTTTGAAGGGTAGTGTGCATTTATAATGGATGCCAAGTGACAACCAGGAGGGGAAAAAGATGGACATGTATTGGAAAGCACAGAATTTTAAAAGCAGTACAGATAAAATAAGGGTAGAGGAGTACTGTACCACAGAGCTGACATGAGAAAATATTCTATTTTACTGCTTTATCCAATAATGTTGTCCTGGACAAACATTAGATTCTTAAACTCACATATCAATAAATTTTACAGATTGAGAAGAGCAGAATGCAGTTTCATTCATCCACTGCATCAGATGGTTTCAGTTGAACTGGAGTGAAAAAACAATGAAAATCAATCTGGAATTCGATGAAGGAAATGAAAACAGAGAAAACTGAATGAATTTGATGTTGAGGAGTTGCCTGGAGGGCTGCACAGTGGAGTAGTGGTTAGCACTTTTGCCTTGCAGCAAGAACATCCCCGGTTAAAATCCCGGCCTGGGATCTTTCTGCATGGAGTTTGCATGTTCTCCCTGTGCATGCATGGGTTTTCTCCGGGTACTCCGGCTTCCTCCCACAGACCAAAAAATCCATCCATCCATTCTCTATACACCGCTTTATCCTCACTAGGGTCGTGGGGGGTGCTGGAGCCTATCCCAGCTGACTTGGGTGAAGGCAGGGGACACCCTGGACAGGTCGCCAGTCTGTCACAGGGCTACATATACAGACAACCAATCACACTAGTCCAAAAATATGCTGAGGTTAATTCTAAATTACCCGTAGGTGTGAATGTGAGTGTGATTGTGTGTCTGTATATGTAGCCCTGCGACAGACTGGCGACCTGTCCAGGGTGTCCCCTGTCTTCGCCCGAGTCAGCTGGGATAGACTCCAGCACCCCCCGTGACCCTAGTGAGGATAAAGCGGTGTATAGAGAATGGATGGATGGATGGATGGAGTTGTCTGGAGAGCTTGTCCCCCCTAATCTTAATATTTGTCTTAGTATCCAACGCATTAGTTCACAGAAGTTTGCCATAAAAGTTTTAGTGTTCTTGTATCCACAGGAACCTTACTGTGGGTAATAGGGGTAATGGGAAACCCCAACTGCTACTCAGCAGAGTGTAAAGGTGTAGAGATTATGGAAGAGAACTACCTGAAAGAGACATTAGCAGGGCTCTGGATTTGGATTAAATTTTGTGCACGTCTTTCATTCTTTCAGATATTTATAACATTATATCAAGGGGAAAATGCTTTACCCAGGAGTCCTGTATGGTCTCATAAGAGACTGTTCTCAAAAAACTGCCCCACAGGGTTTGTGTAACAGCATCTAATAGTCCATACTTTTTATTTCAAGGCAATCTCTGGCAGTTATGTGAGACAGCATGAGTCATTCTGAAAATACGTCAAAACAGTTTGTGTTTCTATTCAAATGATAGCACCCTCTTGAAACCATGATGGAGGAAAAGGTGGAGGACATGGAGGACAGGGTGGATGGACAGGTTGAGAAAAAATAAAACTTCAGGAAGCTGTAGTTTGTATTCAGTCTCAAGCCAATATTTTTAAACCGTGTCTGTTACATAACCGTAAGTGCATAATTATTTGGAATCAAGACTCTGGACCTCAGTGTAGATATTCCATTCAAAATCAGCCTTTTCTAACTAGAATAGTCATTTACCACATTAACAATGTCTAGACTGTATTTCTGATTAAATAAATGTTATCTTCATTGAAAAAAATGCTTTTTTTCAAAAATAAGGACAGTTCTAAGTGACCCCTCTACTGAGTGCCTTATCTTTATTTGAACGCACTGATTGTAATTGTTGCATTGAAGATGCATATTCTACAGCTTTCAATTGTGATATAAAACCTTTCATATTTTGCATCTTTTCATTTGTTTTGTTTTTACCAATACCCCATAAGTGCGCATCCCATAATCCTAAAAGAGCTTAACCACTACATCCTCCACGCAAAAGTCTTTTGTCACCACACTGTTACGTTCCACCATAAATTGGCAATTCATTGTGGGTAAGAAAGAGTCATCGGTTCAACCCCATCCCAAGTGATTTTTATTTGTTTCCTATCAAAGTGAATGTTGGGTCCAGCCCATGGGAGGGGCAACATGACATTTCCACAGCAACTTCTGAACAGGTCAGCCAAGGAACCATGGAGTCCAAAGCGGTGGGAGGGAGACACTTTCAACCAAAACCGTGTAACTGAATCTAAACCAGTGGTTAAACCCATTCAGTAGTGCAGGAATGGGGAGAGTCCTGACAATACAATACCATTCATAAGCTAACACAGCCCCAGTGGAATGACCAGGGAGGTATTTTAATCAGGCAGAAAGGCTCTCAGCCAGCCAGCCAACCAGGCAGTCGGTCATCTACAGAGGCCCTTGCTTCACATAAAGCCCCAGATCTCCACACCTACATCTATCCCTCTGTGTTTGTTTTGGATTGTTTGTTGCTTGACTCTGTCACTCTTTGAGGGGTTTGAGGAATAAGAAAAATGTAAAGGCTCTTCAGTTGGCAGTGGCAGAGAGATGTGATAAAGTGAAAGGGGAAGGAGAATAGGGAACTGCGAGTCAGTCTGCCCTTAGCCTGACCTGCAGCTTTCTGGGGGCTTGAACACATCAGAAATCCTATTGTGGGAGGTGATTAATTGAGAGTGATAACTTACCATGAACAGAGATTGTTATAGGCTTTAATGTGGTAGGCCTGGCTTTTTAAATGCTTCTTTCACGTAGCTTTGTAGTCCAGCATATGGGCCCAGACGTATTCACTGACAAAAGACGAACGGAAATTTATCACGCTTGTATGTCCTGCTAACAACGTGTTCTCTCTCTTTTTACTTCAGCCCTGATTCTCTGTTAGCCCTACTGGCATTTTAACCTAAAACCACAATTAGAAAATACATTTTTACAGTGGCTGTATCCTGTTATGGTGAAAAGGATGGGCGCACCTAAAGACTTAAAAATAGATTATTTTATTACATTATTTTTCAATCAGTTCTTCAGCCACTAAAAGTTCCAACAACAACTTATTTTGTTGGAAGAATTGAAACTGGGACTAGCAGATGTTTGATGTTTTGTTTTGGATTTTGAGGGACTTCAGCTATTACCAAATTTTAAAATAAAGTAAGTTTCTGACAGTTTATGAATGTGAATGTTTCAGCATTGAAAACTATCACAAAAAATACTGTAGACAAGGGGGAAAAGCTAGTATTGAAAAAAATTGAAAGCTATTGGACTGAACACTTTGAGGACTATTAACAATGACACCTTGAAGTTAATTTACCTTGTTAACCTTTTGCATCAATAAGCAGTATTGTATTTTAGTAATGATGTGTCTCTGCCAGCCATGCTAGCAACTAGTTTTTGAAAGGAGATAATGAATGTATACATCATGGATTTCCACAAATCCAGTGAAAACAGACACAATACAGACAATAAGAAAATAACAAGTCAAGCAACGGACAAGGAAAAGACATTGTCAGATGATATAAGGCAGTTGGCCACTGTACAAATTCAAGGGAATGCCAGGGATACATATACATTTACAGGAACCTTCTCATCAGCCCTTCTAGCCTTTCCTAATCCAAACCCAAATGTATGAAGGAATTCAGAATTAGTGCCGGTATGAATGAATTCAGTTAAAAGTCCTTTCCTCAATGCTAACATTACTTCTTTGAAAATGTCAGCTTTCTAATTCATCAATTCATGTTAGTTCCTTATCTTAATCTCAATTCAGACAGTATTTCAGTAAAGAGGTAAGCAAATTGGAGAGAACATAAAGCTTCAAATAATCATAAATGTGCAATGACATAAAGTGAGTGGTGGCTCTGTTCAAATAACTTGTTGAAGCAATTAAAAAAATTTGATAGACTTGGTCTCCATATTACAGTCATACATTAAATTGTGTGTTTTCTGCTCTTGTTTTTAAGACAAGCACATACCACACCATACCATACCATACCATACCATACCATACCACACCACACCACACCACACCACACCACACCATACCACACCACACCACACCATACCACACCACACCACACCACACCACACCACACCATACCACACCACACCACACCACACCACACCACACCACACCACACCACACCACACCACACCACACCATACCACACCACACCACACCACACCACACCACACCATACCACACCACACCACACCACACCACACCACACCACACCACACCACACCACACCACACCATACCACACCATACCATACCATACCATACCATACCATACCATACCATACCATACCATACCATACCAAGCTAATTGACTTTCAGCACAAAATACAAGCCAGTTTAGTTTCAGAGATGCATGTAACCATTAAAAAGATCAACATGTGGTTAAGCCTAGTAGCAGACTAGTACAATGACATTACAACATAAAGTTGTAAATAATACGCACTGAAGTATTTTGTGTGACAGCTCTTTCCCTGATCTCTGGAATAGCACCGGTGAAGAAACCACAGCTCAGACCAAACTCCTGTCAGCTTTTATATGGAATAAGTGACTGAAGAAAAGTGGAAATAGAAAAACAAGAGGGGTGGTCAAATGGGACTCGTGTGATGAATCATAGCATTTGTTCTTGGCTTTTCAGCAATGTCAGGACCTCAAGGCCTTCTCTGCCGGCCCTTATCTATCCAAGCTCAATTACCGATGTGTCAGCAGTGATCTATGAGCTGAGAAGGGCAAGGAAAGGGGGAGGAAATGGTTGGGATCTGGCTAGAGGTGGTCTGGGACCACATGGTTGGGTCATGGTGAATGAGTGTGTGACTCTGTGTGTATGGACTGAAGAATAAGAGGTGACGCAAAACTGGTTGTTGTGTTGTGTGTAGGTGGGAGGGGGATGGTAAAGTTGGGTCACATCTTTAACGGTGTAAGCGGCTGAAGGCCAGTCGCTTTTCCAAGGGCGATTGCCCTCTAGCATGCTCCCTGCCAGCCCTCTTGACTCCTACTTGACTGCAGCACTCAGCACTGAGTGGATGAGGACACACAGAGTCGCACAGCTCTGTTCACAGGCAGGACGGACACATTGATAGATGGGTGGACATATGCTGAGCTATTGATAGCTCTTTCAGTGTCTGTGGATCTGGAGGGAGGGGCTCCTAGATGACCAACAGAGGACCCAAGGGTTACTCCCAAATCAATCACTGTGAGGAAATGTCTCAGTGCATGCACATCCATAAAACATTTACCTGTTCATAATTACCACACATTGAAAGCTAAATTATATTCCTAATGAACATGGGGTGTAAACACTCCACTTTGACCATCAGCTGACCTTAGTAGTAGGTGTCTCAGATGTTGAGCTGTTATTTACTTAAACCATGTTGCTACAAATCAAAAGTAGACCTCCTTCATGACAGCTCAACATCTGATGCAGCTACTACTTAAGAATACACATACTACTGCATCTGGGGACACTCTCCAGGAAGTACACACATCTGTGTCAATGTCAACAAGTAAGAGAAGACATCGCCAGAGTGAATACAGAGGGTTCACCACAAGGTGTCAACCATGGGTGAGCCTCAAAAACAGGAAGACCACATTAGAATCATAGGATGCTGTTCTGGAACCACACCCTTTGGACAGATGAGACAAAGATCAACTTGTACCAGCATGATGGGAAGAGAAGAGTCTGGAGAAGGGAAGGAATTGCTCAAGATCCAAAGCAAACCAGCTCATCAGGAAGTTCCAGGATTCGCTACGGGTCCAAATCCTCCACTGGTTCCTTCATCTGTGGCACAGACTCTCCAGTCAGCATGGCCTCATCGACAGTGAAGCGGCCCCTGAGTAGCAGCACATCACAAGGTACCAAGTTGTCCTGGGATGGACGTCCGACTGAGGCTGTGTCCCCACAGATAAGTTCATCAGTAGAAATAGGTCTCCACTTCCTGTTGCAATACACCTGGATCATGTAGAGCTTGTTTCCCATATGGCATATCTCAGACATAATCCGCATTTGCTGCTGGACCAAGGAGGCCTCAAATGCCACTAGCATGAACGATGTGAAAACACTGTTATACCAGGTGGTTGTATTATCATGATGTGGGCATGCATGGCTGCCAATGGAACTGGTTCTGACCACTGACAAAAGCAGCAGGATGAATTCTAAAGTGTTTCAGGCAATATTTGCTTATATTCCACCAAATACTTCAGAACTCATTGGAAGACACTTCACAGTGCAGATGAAAATGACCCAAAGCAACCAAACCAAACCAACTGTGAAAGCAACCAAAGAGGGTTTTTTTTTAATGCAAAGAAATGTTCTGCAATGGAAAATCACTCACCTGACTTGAATCTGACTGACCTGCCTTTCACTTGCTGAAGGCAAAACTGAAGAGAAAATGTCCAAAGAACAAGCAGGAAGTGAAGACAGCAGCAGTAGAGTCCTGGTTGGGACCAAACCCAGTGTCTGGTGATGTCTATGGGTTCCAGACTTCCCTTTGTCAGCCAAATTTTAAAAGTGAAAATCTGATGCATACATCAGATTTTCACTTTGTGGTTGTCCAATTACTTTTGGTCTCTTGAAAAGGTGAAGGGCACCATTAACCTGATTTGAATATAAATGCTCTCAAAGTAAATCTGAAAGTCTGCACTTACTCACATCTTGATTGTTTCATTTCAAATCCATTGTGGTGGTAGCCTAGCCACACTAGACCCAGGTCTGAAGATGCAAGGGGTCTAGGAACTCTCAACAGGGAGGGAGGCAGGCTAAAAGGTTGTCTTTCAAATCACTCTGCAGCAATTGGGTAGGTATACAACCAATCAGCGCAACGAATAGGCTGACGTAGTTTCTAGACCGCCGGAAATCAGAGGATGCGGTAGTTCGGTGAAGCCTTATTTATACAGTCAATGGGTGAAGCTCAAGTATATTACAGACATGTTAACAAAGATTATTCAGAGTCGGTGCTAATGGAGCTCAACGACTGTTGTCGACCCTGGCAGAGAATTAAATTCGTTGCTGTGGGTTGTCTAGCGTGGCTAGGCTAGTTGTTTCCGGTTGTTTCTGTCAGAATCGTCGCGCCTCTGTCGTCACTTAGTTACGCCCGCCTTCTGACTCTATACTTCATAGTGATTCGTCGGCCAGTTTCAGGAGCATCCAACCTCGAGGCTTACCGAGGGTAACTAGATCGACCCTGACAGAGAATTAAATTTGTTGCCGTGGGTTGTCTAGCGCGGCTAGGCTATTGTGGTGGTGTACGGAGCCCAAATGCTGAAAATTGTATCAATGTCCAAATAATATAGCAGTGATTAAAAAATGGCAATACAGATTAAAGTTCCTGTGCCAATTTTAAATGAAACTTTTCAAAAAAATATTAGCAAGAAGATTGTTTTAAAAATATGTAGATTCACTTTGTCTCCACAATGATGAGAATGTCATTTAAACATGCCACATACTTTATGTATGTATTAAGTGTTTTTCTTATAAGGTAGGCTGATACAGCTTTCAGTTAGCGTTTAATCCCCTCATAACCCGTCCTTTTGATCCACAACAGTGTACACATGAGAAAACACAGAAACAGCTTTGTCAATAAGCTTCCTTTGAGGCCTAATCATCACAGCATCCTCTTGCTGACATACTTGAGCGTCGTTGTAACAGCAATGGTGTAATCTGCTGAGATTAATAGGCTGGCTTCTGTGCATCTGATATCCCAGTCTGCGGGGTTCCATATTGACTGAGGGGTGGGGTTGGAGGGCTTAAACACCCCCGTCAGACTTATCTGTGCTTGTCATGTTAGCTAAGCTCATTAAGCCCTCAGACCAATAATCACTAAGTCAATATCAGGCCTGCAGATTATTGCAGTTAACTCAGCTGTGCAGGTCAGTCTGTGTCTCAGCTTCCTCATCAGGAGCCAAGAAGACACACAAACACATTTTGCTTTTTTCTAACTTCATCTAAATCCCAATGAAACCACTGCTAGGTGTCAATGAAGAGTAAATAAAGACATGTCAAAGCACTGACTGTCTTGAAAATTGATTTGTGAGGTCAATATTGATTTATCAGCTACAAACTAAAATTTAAGAAGTTCATGTTGAGCTGGGGCTGCAAAGTGGAGTAGTGGTTAGCACTTTCACCTTGCAGCAAGAAGATCCCCGGTTCAAATCCTGGCCTGGGCCTGCGATCTTTCTGCATGGAGTTTGCATGTTCTCCCTGTACATGTGTGGGTTTTCTCCGGGTACTCCGGCTTCCTCCCACAGTCCAAAAATATGCTGAGGTTAATTGACTATTCTAAATTGTCCGTAGGTGTGAATGTGAGTGTGACTGTCTGTCTGTATATGTAGCCCTGTGACAGACTGCCGACCTGTCCAGGGTGTCCCCTGCCTTCGCCCGAGTCAGCTGGGATAGGCTCCAGCACCCCCGTGACCCTAGTGAGGATAAAGCGGTGTATAGAGAATGGATGGATGGATGTTGAGCTGAATCACAGGACATGGGACTGAAAACTACACTTTCCAGAATGCACCAGTAGCAGAAAAGAGGTGTTGATCAGTGATCACTGATCTAGAGCACCTGTGAAGGACCAGGGGAAGCTGTCACCACTGATTTAAAGCACCTTGGAAGGACTGAAGAGAGCTCAGTCATTCAAACAACTTTCAAAGGAGAAAAAAGTAAGGAAAAGAACAAAGGAGATCCATGTCCACTCATGGATTCAGCCCAAAGATGCCAATGGTTATTTGAATGTTTGTTTGCTTTCATGGTTAAAATCTTTCTTGGTATGGTCAAGTTTATGTTAACTGCTGTTGTATTGGTGAATGATAGCATTTTCTTATTTGATTTTATGTTAAGAGAGTTTGAATTAAGATGTTTAAAATAAAAATATAGAATATATACACCCCCTTTCAAAAGTTTTAGGACACGTTCTCATTCAAATAAAGTAGAACCTGTCCTACAACTTATCTACCAAATTTGGTACACATATGCAGCACATCAGGCTGAACAAAAAGTCAGTGACAGCCACATTCCAAACCCAACAGGAAGTGAGCTATTTTGCGTTTTTGCCCATTTTTCTTTTTTTTCTAGAGCGAACTCCTCCTAGGGGGGAAGCTCCAATTCACCTCAAATTTGGCCAGTACATACAGGAGGCCTTAATGAGCCAAAGTTATTAAAATCTTTTTCCAAAGTCAAAGGGTGTGTCCGTGGCAGCCTCTGGAATTTTGATCCTTTGCCATGAAATTTCAAAGGCTGTGTAAATGCCCTGAACGTGCTCCAATCTGCCTGAAACTTTACATGTATGATCAGAGTCCTGCCCTGATCACATCCATATGACGAAATACACCCCCTGTCAAAAGTTGTAGGACAGGTTCTACTTTATTTGAATGAGACAGTGTCCTAAAACCTTTGACAGGGGGTCTATATGTTCTGTTAAATGTTCTAATATTTACTGAAATGTTGATTTAAAAAAAAAAATTTTTCCTTTTGTTTGTTTTTATTTAATTGATTTGTAAAATTAAAAAAAAATGTTTCATGTAAATGCAGTCACCATTATGTCAGCCCCTTTATCCCCAGAAATCAATTACAAAGAAGTGAACTTAAAAACAACAAAAGAACATGAATATATATATATATATATATATATATATATATATATACATACCTATAATACAATAAAATAGCTGCTGGCCAACATAGACCGTCACATACCATTTTGGTTCTCCAGTTACAATTAAGTTAGTACTTTTCACAACAACAAAAAATTACAATGAAATGACAATCCTTTAAAGGTTTACAACCTATTGCTACTGAAATACTGTGATCAACCAACTAAAAGGAAAATAAAAAGTTTGAGTTGTCCTCGTGTCCTTTGAACTGAAAGACAGGTGGACTTGACAGTTCAAAAAGATAATTCTCCCCCATTTTAAAGACGATAACATGAGAAAATCACCATCTGCAGTGGTAGGTGACATTTGGAGCTACAGATTTCTTTAATTCATCATTGCAAGGAAAGCAGGGATGTAGCTAATAACACCAATGATTTGCCATTTAAGTTTAGTTTTTAAAAAGTCAGCCTGAAAAACCTTCCTCAGGTTCAGTCAGAATGAGCTGTGAACTGTTAAGCCAAAGTGAACAACACTGGGCTCTGTGAATAAGAGACACTATTTGGAAATTCCAGTAATTTTCGTTGTCTTCATCAACATTCCAGACTGGCAGAAAAATATACAGCAAAAACTGATATTTTTACTTCTACCTAAGAAAAACGGTATGCATAATGAACCTGGGAGAACAATTTAGTGCCCCATACACATCATTTCAATAATTTTGAGCATATACACGACTGTTCAAAAGTTTGGGGTCACCCAGGCAATTTCATGTTTTTCATGAAAACTTACACTTTTATTCATGTGCTAGCATAATTGCACAAAGGTTTTTTTTTTTTTTTTTATCATCAGTTAGCCTTTCAACATGATTAGCTAACACAACATGCTATTAGAACACAGAACAAACATGACATTTTAGGGGGAACTCCAGACTTATTTGGTATTAAAAAAATATTTTGAAACATTTTTTTTCTCCTATTTTTTTTCTTTTAGATTTAATGTCAGGACAAGTAAATTTACACAACTGCATGTTTTAGTATTTTGTACATGGGTTATTTTAAATTTGATTGGTGGGATGTAAAGTGTCCTCTAATTCTGGAACGACCCATGGTGCTTGTGTGATGCAGTGTCAGAACTAAAGACTGCCAGCAAGTTGTGAGGTATGAACATGAAGGAAGGCGCTTGTCCGAGCTGCATCACTGCTCATGTGGTAGAATATGTGCTGCTAAAGACATTGTTAATAATCACCGTAATTGTTAAAACATGAGTCACTCAGTAATTCTGCTACATAATCACTTATGGTCCATGTACTGCTGTTTATAATATTGGAATGCGTCTATGCAGGTGGCATGAGGACCTCATTTAGAAATTAGTGAAATATTCCAAATCAGCTGATCATTAGCTACCAAAAAATGTGTCAAAAGGAAAAAAAATTCTTTGTGATTTTAGTGTATTTTTATATTTTATAAAACTGTTGCTAACCTCAGTAAATACTTTATTAGCTTTATATCTTTATTTGTCCTTTGACTCTTACTGCATGTGCATTTTTGTGTGGCTGCATGTACTGTATGTGAGCACTGAATGCAGAGAAGACAAATTAAAGCCTTAGTGAATCAGTATAGACTGAGCAGTATGAATATTCATTAGTTGAGTGAAAAGCTGGATGAGATGAGTAGGGCTTAACTGGACCTGCACCTGGTGAACCTTAATCTGTTTCTATCAAACTTTCCTGCATTGAAAATCGAGCTGAAGCAACCAGCTCAAATTAGCGTGTGTGTATTAGTGTCAGTAAGTGCAATCACAGATGTAGGAGGGGAAAAAACACACAGCCATTAAAGAGATTAACGAATATTTTTGTTTCATTTGAATGTTTATTTGCCCCCAGCACTGCATGGCATCCATCCATTCACTATGCAGCATGGTCCTAGTAAAACTGAAACAACTATATTAGAAGCACCTGCGTTCAAATGATGTTAAAGCATAATTTAAAAAAATGTAAATGGAGCAACTACATTTAAAAAATATCAGTGTTTGAAAAGCTGATGAACCAAGCTAAGTTGTAAGTTCTGTGACAGGCTGTCATGGAGTGAATAAAGGTCAGTTTTCAGTCTTCATTTAAATAATTCAGCTGAATGCGCTTCTTTAACATGTAATTGAAGGCTATTCCAGAAATAAGAAGCATGGAAAGAAAATGGGGTGAAGCCAACAGATTTTTTTCTTACCTGAATAAATTACTCAGGTAAACTTAAAGTTAAAATGGTGTATCAGTGTTGAACTTCTTGTGAATAAGTTCAAACACGTCAAAAGAATCACCTAATCAGCTAATACTGGTAGTCACTGAAGTAAGGCCAGAATGGTATCAATCAGTTTTGTGTAGTTTCATTCTCGCTCTTTCATTCTGCAAAGGCTGAAGACTTCTTGTTGTGAAAGTTGGAGGACTATAGGAATGGATATTAGAGTACAAATACGTGGATTGTTTTAATTCAATTCTATTTAGTTTTATTCATATGGCACTGATTCGCAACAATGTCATCTCACAGTGCTCAGCATAGTAAGATCCAGACCCTACAAATTATAAACAAAACTTCACTCTTCTCTCAAACCATCTGTCCTGTCACAAAATGTGGACACTGCTGTCCTCAGATTAATGTCCTTCATCCTTCAGATGCAGATGCACTGCTGAGTCTTGTCCTGAGGAGATGCTCTCTTATGTTGAACCACATGCTTGTGAAGTTGTTTAGTGTTCCGTATGTACAAGTCTGTGCGCTCTTCATTGCACTTAAAGTGTTGTTAGTTTTGCATATACAGCATTGCTCCGCTTGTGCGTTGATGTTTTATCCTTGGAGTGAATAATTCCCTGTTTTAGAGTGTTAATGTGACATTCCAGCTACATATGAGAAGGCGTGACTGTTCCTCTTGTTTTTTCTTTCTTCTCAACTTGCTGTGTTTTACAGATCTCTTTGTTGATTTGATGAAGGCTCATTTGGGCTAGTCACAGTTTCTCAGTGTTTTAGTAATATCTGTGTGTTCCTTCTCTTTTCATTCTGCATTATTAGGGTCATTCTTAGCCCAGTGCTTTCAGGTTCTGATGACCTCCAGTTTATGTTCTGGTGGATGGTGGGAATCGCACAGCAGATACTGGTCTGTGTAGGTTTCCTGTACACTTCAGTGATGAGGCTTCCTTTCTCCTCAACAGGCAAAATGGAGTCCATAAAAGGCAACTGGCCATCCTTCATATCTTCCCAATTGAACCTCTCCACTGAATTGCAATGCTCTGTGAAGGCTTCTATTTCTTGGGCTTTGATTTTGACCCAGGTCTTATCCACATATCTGAACCAATGGCTGGGAGTTATTCCTTTGGAAGAGCTCACTGCTCTGCTTTCAGACTTGTTCCATGTAGACATTTGCCACAATTGTTTACACTGGAGAACCAATGGTGCAGCCATGCTTCTGTCTGTAGAAATTCATTATGTTGTGTCGTCACTATATTCAAAGTGACTAGTGGTCACACAGAGCTCCCACAGGGTACATATCTGGCTGAGAAGAGTTCTCCTAGGGAGCTGTATTGTAGAAGTTGTACAAGTTTTCACTGCCTTAGATGTGGGAATGCATGTGAAGATTGAGGGGACATCAAATGAAACCGTGGCTTCATCCTGGGCCAGTTTCACTCTCTGAACCTTGTTGACGAAATCAGTAGAGTTGCTTGATGTAATGACCAGTGTCTCCAGCCAGCGATGCCAAGACAGCTGCGAGGTGTTTCCCATGTTGTAAATGACAGAGTTAATGATGGGTCTAAGTGGTCCATCCTCCTACCTTTATGTACATCTAAGTGTTGTAAGTGTTCCTTTTTGTAGCTGCTTGTATTATCTTGTGTCAGGGCCTCATAGTCACTGAGTAATGGGATTTTATTGTGGTAGTCAGGTGTGTTGAGTACCACAGTGCATCTTCTTTCAGTGGCCAGCAGGATGGTGATATACAGCCTTGTCTTTGGCAAGAAATTGCTAAAAAATTTTAGTCAGTTAAAACAAGTTGGGAGTGCATCTTTTTCCGTGAGCATTTCTGTTCAGGTTAGTGCAGTGGTTCCCAAACTCCTCCAGAATGTGACTCTTGAAGTGTTGCCATGCCTGCTTGTGGTCATTTCAAAAGTGTTTTGTTGTTTTTTGTTTGCTTTGGAGGTTTTATAACTAGTTATTCTCAACTACTGTTCTCACCAGGTGACAAGTGAAACAATCAGTAAGTGTTTAATCTGTAATCAGCCAGCTAATGCTGCCACATTTGATATTAAATTTATTTTTAAAAGGTGAATGTCCAAAATAACTAAACAAAACAGTGCAAACATGGTCTTGTGGCAATTCTAATGATCCTTGTGTACTTGATAACAAATCAATGGACCACGTGACCGAGTAAAGAAGTCATTCACAACATGTCAAGTCTACATCCTGATTAAGGAGGCGTTGCGTTGCATGTTCTTTAAATCTAATGTGTGTTTTCTGCTTTTCTCAGGCTCAATACACAGTGAATAGCAGTGTTTGTGCCTTTAGTGCTTGCTGTGCCATTAGATCCACCTCCTACAAAGCTTCTAAGTTGACCTGGCTAGCACTGAGCTTTCTTATGGCCCATGGTCCTGCATTGTCAATGAGCTTGCAGGCCATTCTTCAGGACCTTCGGCCAGTATTGTGAATGGGTGCAGAGGCTGATTTAAAGCTTGTGGTCAGAGAAGCAGGTGAAGGTCAGGGCATCTGAGGTCAACCGCGGAACATCCAATTTATTCAGCTTCAATATGGCTGCAGTCACATAGATGGAGCTGTAATGACCATTAAGACTGAAGCGGTCTGCCAGGGCAGTGGGTGCACTGTCACAGACACGATGTAGAGGTTAGAGAGAGGCAGCCAGCAAATTTGGAAAGTGAAAAAAGTCAAGTCATTTGAAGGGTTCGTTCACCCAAATTACCACCCACATCCACTCACCCTCCAAAAGAATTGGAACAGTGAGACCAGTTCCTTTATTTTCGCTGTAGACAGAAACATTTGGGTTTGACATCAAAAGATGAATATGAGATGAGAGATTAACATTTCAGCTTTTATTTCCAGATATTTACAATTGGATCTGATACACAGATTCGAAGATAGCATTCCAAAGTCAATATGTAGGCACATTATTATATTATAACAGGACTCCAGACTAATGTTTCCATTGGTAGCACTGGTGCTACCAACTTTCTCAGGTAGTCACATTAGTAAATGATTTAGTCGCCCCACCTCCTTATTTTATTTCAGCATTGTCATGGCTATTACTTCACTTTGTACCTTGCAACTGGGCATCGTACTGAACACTCGCTGAACATCTGCTAAATGAGAAATCCTACATTTTCTCGATGTTCCCTAAACACCTCACATGCTGGCTACTCTGCCAGGCTGCTGCAGTGTAGCAGCTCTGACAGGAGTGTGACCCAACAGTTGTGTACTGTTTTTTTCTTCTTAGGTGACTCGGTGAAGATCTCTCTGCATGCACCTGAACATTTATCACCGGGTGTATCGGACCCCTCCGAAGAATCATTACTATTTCCAGCCAAAATAATTTGCTGCCTGTGCTGTCGATCATTCTTCACTAACACAATGCAACCACGTGAAATTTCAACTCGCACGCTTGTAAGAAAAGTTTACAACTGTATTGGTCATAGTCTGGAGTCCTGTTAGAATAACATAACTCCCATTTATCAGATTAAGCAATACACATCTCTCATGGGCCACATAAAATGACGTAGCGGGCCGTATTCAGCCCGCGAGCCTTGAGTTTGACACGTGCTCTATAGGGCTTAAATCTGGACTAGATTGATTTGGCCAGTCTAAAACCTTCCACTTGTTTCCACTGATGAACTCCTTTGTTGTTTCGGCAGTGTGTTTTGAGTCATTTTCTGGCTGCATGATGAAAGATCTCCCGATCAATTTGGTTGCATCTTTTTTTTAAACTGGCAGACAAAAATTTTCTGTAAACTTCTGAGTTCATTTTGCTGCTGCCAGCATGTGTTCTATCATCAGTGAAGATAAATGAGCCCATCCAGAAGAAGTTCTGTGAACATTAGATTGTGATACCTTCACTCCTGCCCTCTGGAGGTTGTTCCTGATCACTAACAGATGTTTAGGGTCTTTCTTTACAGCTCTCACAATGGTAATGTCGTCGACTGCTGCTGTTTTCCTTTGTCTACCTGTTCCACATCTGTTACTTAGTACACCAGTGGTTTCGTTCTTCTACTGGATGTTCCAAATAGTTGTACTGGCTGTGACCAATGTTTGTGCAATGACTCTGATTGATTTTCCATCTTCTCTCAGCTTCACAATTGCTTGTTTTTCAACCATTGACAGCGCTCTGATTTTCATGTTGGTTACACTTCTAGCTATAGATGTAGTCTGCACAGGCAAAACCCAAAGACATGAATTATGAATTTGTTGATTTCAGTCTTTATGGCATTGCAGTAAGTGTATGCCGAACCTACATGGAAATAATACCTTGTAACCAAACATCCAGTCAACAATGACAGTTATCCAGTAAAGGCCGTGTGGTGTGGGAAGGAGTCCCATCACTTCCATGTCACATTCTCAACTGGAGTGAAAGCATGTTTTTAAAAGGCTTTGAGTACCACTGGGGTTTTCACTGCCAGTGTTAGAATGATAGTGACTCCAATTGTTGTATGCGTGTGTGTGTGTGAGAGAGAGAGAAAGTGAATGAATGAATAGCAGCCTGGGCTGTCACATTAGCCATGGTTGGGAGTGTTTGTGGGCGTTTCTCTGTGGCTGCATGGTTGGTCTGGCTGACAGAAGCTGTCAGAGTGGAACTCTGTTTTCTTTTTTCTCTGTTTGAGTGACCAGAAAAAAAGAGAAGAGCATAATTGGAGGACGAAAGACTGACAGGCCTTCTCCTCATGTGGTCCTTGATGTTCTTTGTGCATTGAGAAAAGACAATAAATATGTAGGTGTTTGCATTTGACAATAGTCTGTAAACAGCTTCATCTACCTGCTTGGTTACAAACCAACAGCTGCCGCATATTTACAATAGAAAAATGCAGTACTCTGCCAAGGCAGCTGATTCCCCCATATGACAGGAATGCAGATTTATTTTTATTTATTTTTTTTAGAAATGCGGCATTTGTTTATTAGTTATTGATGATCAGAAATCACGACATCATAGAATGTGGCCATTTAATATAGATGTACCCACAAGCAACATGACCTTGCCCTGAGCACAGCCGTGTGTTATGCATGTGTACGTTATGTACAGATACTGAATCTGGTGACCTAAATATGTTGTGGGTAGTGGGAATTGATGGGACTCGGAAACACCTCCACAATTTAATCAATTGTTACTTGTGTCATTTCCGACGGATAAGTTCCGATAAGTCCGCAAGGGTGGATTTGTAGGAGGATTGCAATCATGTGATCGTCAGCAAGTATAGTTAGTGACGCTATCTTGCAATGATACACTTCTAAATCTTCAACAAATCTGTGGATCCAGACTATAAGCTGCATCACTGCCAAAATCTAATCACTTGTATATACCAATGCATATGTGCATTGTTTGTGTTAAGAACAGTATTATCAGTTTTTTGCACTATATTATCACTGCAGCAGTTATCATTTTGCGTTATTGTTCTATATATTCTTTTCTTAAATACCTGTATCTGCTTTTTAAAATCTTATATTTTCAGAACTTTTTTCTCTTCTTTCATTAAATATTTTATTATTCTCTTTCCATATTCCTAGGGTGACACGAACACCCGAATCCTTGTATGTTGTGTATGTACGTGGTCATTAAAGCTGCTTCTGATTTTTGTCTACCAAAGGTTTATACATCACTTCAAGCTGAAAAAGCGGCACCATGTCTGTCAGATGGCAGATTGAAGGTCTTGGCAGCTCCTTCTTGCTCTCCAGGTATCGTTTACCCATTACTAATTCAATGACAGCTTCTGCATTCGTCCCTGTCTCATGTCAGCACATTAACCCTCATTTCTTGACACAGGGAAAGCTACATTCTGAAAAGACTGTACATATGACAGTGAATAACCTTTAAAGCAAAGTGTTGCTTCACTGCTGATGTTTTAATCTCTGATTGTCCTGAGATGCATCCACATTCCTGATGTTTTTTGTTTTTTTTGGACACTCTGATGAATGTATTTCACTGTTGACTCTGTGCTAAGCCAGAAGTTGTACATTAACTAGTAATCAATAGCGTTGGGAGCCGTTTGTCTTGCATCTGATAGCGCTAATGCTACCTGAGCACAGATGTCTAATGTCTGAACTATCAGAAGCCCTCTCAAAACAGATTTGAAATGAAGCGATTTTCCCCAAACAGCATGTTAGGCCTGCTAGGATCTAAGCACATAGAAATTTTAAAAAATCTTGTATTACAAACTAAAATGTTCTTAAACTAAAATACAGATATGCTGCATTTGGTTTGATTGATAATGCCTTGCAAATTTAGCATGGAAATATATCATTATTTTTTTAAATTCCCCCTTGGGGATCAATTAAACATTTCTGTTCTGTTTATTGGAAATTGGACCTGCAGTAACTGATGGGACAGCAGAACAAGCTGTAAACACTTGTATATTAACAGTTCTTAAGTTTGTATTACAATGTGTGGGCTTGCTGATTATGAAAATCAAATATTAGAAATAGGAAGAAAATGTAGAAAATAAAATACTATGTATTTTTTTCTGTATTAATAATAATAGTACACATATTTCTATTGCAACAAATCTACATAAATGTCAGACAAAGTCAGTCAGTCGTTCTCCTCACCTGCTCGTCTGTGTGCATCGCAGTTAGCACTTAGCACCTAACGAAACAATAATGCACCATTACTTGTTTTCCCTGTGGTCATTGCAATTGTTTTATGGTAAAAAGCAGTATTCACATCCAGCTATGGGCTCTCGTTCCCTTTAAACCTTGTGCTGAGGCCCTGCAGAGACTGATCACTTCTTAGCACCTATTACTAAAGGCTACATTGTCCTTCAGAGAATGATTAGTGATTACAGAGATCTTGAAGTATGTGCATGTTTCTCTCTTAACACTCTTAGGAAAGAGCCACTTGAGCCAACTCAAAAAGCAGGTTTCTATTTGAACTCAAGGAAGGGAAGGCAGGGCAGTGATTATTGAACAGGTCTTTAAGTGTCATTGTCGTAAATGTAATATAGTGGCCGGCCTGAGGATGTATCTGTGCACAGGAGCTGAGAGGCCCATCATTAAGTCTGGACACAAAGGTCCAGCATAATGCCTTGTGAAAACATAGCTTAGAGATTAGACCAGAACTAAAAGATTGCACCTGCTCAGCTTTCTGCACCTAGCAGAACAGAAACCTTCTCATAGGTAGCTGTCATCTGCAACTTGTTTTTTTTTTTTCATTTTCAACACCCAGACATTTCTTCTGAAAACTGTCAGAAACCGTAATCCCAAGTATTTTTTGAACAATCCTACATCTGCATCGTACACACGTGGACAAAATTGTTGGTACCCCTCAGTTAAAGAAGGAAAAACCCACAATTCTCACTGAAATCACTTGAAACTCACAAAAGTAACAATAAATAAAAATTTATTGAAAATTAAATAATCAAAAACAGCCATTACTTTTGAATTGTTGATTAACATAATTATTAAAAAAAACAAACTAATGAAACAGGCCTGGACAAAAATGATGGTACCTCTATAAAAGATTGAAAACTATTTGACCAGAGTGACATGATTAACTCAGGTGTGTCATTTAATTGACATCACAGGTGTTTCCAAACTCATAATCAGTCAGTCTGCCTATTTAAAGGGAGACAAGTAGTCACCCTGCTGTTTGGTGAAAAGGTGTGTACCACACTGAACATGGACAACAGAAAGCGAAGGAGGGAATTGTCCCAGGACATCCGAAAAAAATTATAGACAAACATCTTAAAGGTAAAGGCTATAAGACCATCTCTAAACAGCTTGAAGTTCCTGTGACAACAGTGGCTCATATTATTCAGAAGTTCAAGACCCACGGGACAGTAGCCAACCTACCTGGACGTGGCCGCAAGAGGAAAATTGATGACAAATTGAAGAGATGGATCGTTGGAATTGTATCCAAAGAGCCCAGAGCAACCTCCAAAGAAATTAAAGGTGAACTCCAAGGCCAAGGTACATCAGTGTCAGATCGCACCATTCGTCGTTGTTTGAGCCAAAGTGGACTTCATGGGAGACGACCAAGGAGGACACCACTGCTGAAAAAAACTCATAAAAAAGCGAGACTGGAATTTGCAAAAATGCATGTTGACAAGCCACAAAGCTTCTGGGAGAATGTCCTTTGGACAGATGAGACCAAACTGGAGCTTTTTGGTAAGGCACATCAACTCTATGTTCATAGACTCAAAAACCAAGCATACGAAGAAAAGAACACTGTCCCTACGGTGAAACATGGAGGAGGCTCAGTAATGTTTTGGGGCTGCTTTGCTGCATCTGGCACAGGGTGTCTTGAAAGTGTGCAAGGTACGATGAACTCTGAAGACTATCAAGGCATTCTGGAGAGAAATGTGCTGCCTAGTGTCAGAAAGCTTGGTCTCAGTCGCAGGTCATGGGTCTTCCAACAGGACAACGATCCAAAACACACAGCCAAAAACACCCAAGAATGGCTGAGAGAAAAGCGTTGGACTATTCTAAAGTGGCCTTCTATGAGCGCAGATCTGAATCCCATTGAACATATGTGGAAGGAGCTGAAACATGCCATTTGGAGAAGACACCCATCAAACCTGACACAACTGGAGCTGTTTGCTCATGAGGAGTGGGCCAAAATACCTGTTGACAGCTGCAGAACGCTCATTGACAAATACAGAAATCGTTTAATTGCAGTGATTGCCTCAAAAGGTTGTGCAACAAAATATTAAGTTATGGGTACCATCATTTTTGTCCAGCCCTATTTCATTAGTTTGTTTTTTTAAATAATTATGTTAATCAACAATTCAAAAGTGATGGCTGATTTTGATTATTTAATTTTCAATAAATTTTTATTTATTGTTACTTTTGTGAGTTTCAAGTGATTTCAGTGAGAATTGTGGGTTTTTCCTTCTTTAACTGAGGGGTACCAACAATTTTGTCCACGTGTGTATGTGTTGCTGCAGCATCAAATCTGTTAGTAATGTTTATGAAGAACATATAGATGTGAGACAAATGAAAGAAAACACAAATTAGCCTTTGACCTCACGGAGTTGTTCTTTTATGCTTTTGGGGGCAGTTTGCTGACATGCTTCGTTTCCACTTGTCCCCTTAGAGGGAAGGGTCACTGCAAATCAAAACAAAGTTGCTCTGAGTGATCACCTTTTCCTGTAAAGAAATATAAAAAGGAGCTGTCCCTCTTAGAATGGCAATGTAGTCATCTATAGGGTGTCAGACATTACTGAGTGGTTTTCATGTGAAAATTACACAGTATGAATCATATGCTTTGGTCTTCCCAGTCACAAAAACTAGGAAGATTGGAAGATTTTGGACTGACGTGTTAGACAGCACTGTCTGTCACCATCTTCAAAACAGTAAATGAGGAAACATCTTTTAGACTTGGACTGACTTTATTAATCCCCAGAGCAAAATTCTGTTGTTACAGCAGCTGGATATTCAACAAAGGGGTAAACAAGACAACACAGAATATTAGGGTAGGGTATAAAGTGAAGGTAAAATACAATAGGAATGTAGAAAATATGATATAGAAAGGAAAAAAATCGACAACAAAATGAGTGACATAGAAATGTGCAAATGACGTAAGCTGGTGCAGATGAGTTTACAGATATAATGAATGATGTTAGAATGTAAAACGTTCAGGGTGTAAAGTGGTTTCATCAGCAGGCAGAGTGATAGTCATTTTGTGATCTTCTAGACGCAGATGGATTGAAGAGTTTTATTGCAGTGGGGAGGAATGACCTCCTGTAACCTTGGAGCAGCAGGGTTGTATCAGTCTGTTGCTGAAGCTGCTCCTCAGATTGTCCAGTTCTAGAGAGGGGTTGGGAGGTGTTGTCTATGATGGCCAGCAGTTTGGTCAGCATCCTCTGCTCCACCACCTCCTCCAGGGTGACCAACTGACGGCCAATGTCAGACCAAACTTTCCTGTTCAGTTTATTCAATCTGTTGGTGTCCTTCACCTTGATGCCTGCACACCACAGCAAAGAAGATGGCGTTCTCCACCACTGACTGATCAGACATCAGCTGCATACATTGAAGGACCTGAGCCTCCTGAGGAAGTAGAGCTGATTTGTACCCTTCTTGTAGATGGCCTATATGTTTGTAGACCACTCCAGTTTGTTGTCCAGACTTTACAGGAATAGTGTTCCTTTCCTCCAGTTGCGTTATGTTTTAATGGAGAATCACTACATTGAAGCTGTTCTGATAGCACATGATGGTACGACACTTTACATATTAATTTATGTAGATTTTTCCCTTTAATTGTCATCTGTCTGCACCATTTGTAAATAGATTTAGCGCTGACAAAGATTTAAAAAAAAAGGGGGGGGGGGGGGGGGGGTTGGTTGGCAATTCTTCTGCAACCTTTGACCAATCGCACTTTTTGCACTTTTTGCACTTACTACAGGTTTTTCCTTGTGTCTGAATTCTTGCTTGTGTTGTACGTCGCTTTGGACAAAAGCGTCTGCTAAATGAAATTGTAGAATTGTAGATTATTTGAAATTTAATGTTCTCCAATTCTGGAATGACCCAAAATACTGTTTAAAAGATGATAACTACTCATGGGCAAACCCAAACCCAAACCTGTTATTGGTAAAAATCTATGATGAGAAACAGGAGGTCACTGAACAAACTTCCATCCACTCCCTCCATGACACCCTACAGAGACAGCAGAGCTATGTGACAGATGAGTATATTACTGCACCATCACCTGTACATGCAGTTTTTATCATGTATATATTGTATTAAGTCATGACATTTCTACACCACTGTTCTTATTAACCGTTTTCTCTTATTTATTCCCATTACTGTTTTTGGTGTTTAGATTGTACAGTGAGCTGCTCTACAGATCTGATATTCTGTTTTTGTCTATCGTGATTTTTACAAGCTCTAAAGGTGTGCATTTTTCTTGCTCTGTTTATGCTGATTGATTTTGCTGTAAATGTGAAGGGAAATTGCTTTCAATGAGTGTACATTGATGTTTTAGAATTTTTTTACATGCTTTATGCAAAAGAAGGGAGGTTCTATCAGTGAGCTATACCTACTCAAAACAAATCATTACATTCATTGCTTGACCATTTGATTGCTAAATTGACTATTACTGGGGAGGTTGTTGTCCCAGCGCTTTCTAACTCTTGAATTCCAATTTCATTTGCTGAGCTGTGAGGATAAAGTGCTCTCTCTCGCGCTCTCCATGGCGAGTATTTTTCTTTTAACAGACAATACACACAAATGGTTAACCTTGTTTGGATTTTCTTAAAAGTGCTTCTGAAGAGCTGCTCAAAAATAGTCATTCAACATATGGGGTCAAGAAACACCCAAGGAGGGCCCCAGAGAAGTATCCTGACTTTCAGTCTCTACACAATGGCTTTTGTCATGTGACCTTTTTTACTTAGAAATTCAATATTAAATCCACAGCAACTTTTTCTTTTTTTAAAATTACCTTCGCCTGTTAGAGCAAATTTTTGTTGGTCAGATTTTGATCTTTCATGTATGGAAATGGTGGCTGATCACTAGCCTTACTTTCTTTCTGATGAGAAGATTGATACCAAAGTTATGTCTGCAAAATAGTGAAGATGCAGCAAACGGGTGGTTAGCTTAACTTTGCATTCAAAATAAACGATTTACAGTTTTGAGGGGTCCGACTGCTGGTCATATAATTAGTTAAGCATGTAAGAGTGGAAATTTAAACAAATCAGAGCTAATGTGCTGATTTCCACATTTGGTCTAATGAGGTTTAGAGTAAAACCACATTTTTCCTGTTTACAATCTTTAGAAACGATGCTTGGCAACCTCTGGCTGTGGCTTTAGATTTAATGGATAGATGTCATTGATTTCAGTGTTTTCTGCAGAAATAGAGTATACACCGCCTCCCCCAGATGCTGAACTTTTGATCATTAAATGTTTTTGTTATAACCAGCATTCGCATGTTGTTTCTCACTTCTCCTCTTTTCTCTTGAAGGAAATCACCTTCATGAAGTGAAGCATGCCTATATTTGTTGATGTTCAGGCTAATGTGCTGAATTGCTAAAACATCTAAAATTAAATTTGCTAACATGTTTCTTTTGTCACAACCTGGCTCAAAGGAGGACAAAATATGGAGATAACCCATGGCAAATTAAAGTTGAATGCAATTTATTAACAAAACTGAGGTAAATGTGCAATCAGTTCATCAGTAATGTCTGTAGTGAAGGGATGCGTGATCATGTGTGTGAGAAAAGAAAACGGCTTCACCAAACCATACCCTAGGAAACTCAAGAGAAAATGGAGGATGAGCCCCACTGCCAGCTAAACACCAGTTTAAATAGGAGACAACCCAGGTGTCAGCCACCAGGTGAGCAGTGCACCCAGGTGTCAGCAATCTTACGCTTGACAAACAGTAGTTCTTGTCATCCTATTAAGACTATCTCTACACTCTGTTGCATATTTCATATGTATCGGGATCGTGATTGACCTATGAAGCACCTCTGCTGGCTGTGAATCACTTTTTGCTTGATCTTCACCTAAGTCTGGTGATAATCTATGTGATTTTCACAGAGAATTTTGTGTATGCACACTAACGTTAAAAAATTTGGAGTCACTTAGAAATGTCCTTTATTGTGAAAGTAAACTTCTTTTTTTTTCAATGAAGATAAGTGAATGAAGAAAGTCTAGGTATTGTTAATGTGGTAAATGATTATTCTAGCTGGAATAATCACAGGAATAGACTTTTTTTTTTTACAGAGGAACATTTCCAGCAACCATCACTCCTGTGTTCTAATGCTACATTGTGTTAGCTGATGATGTTGAAAGGCTAGAAAACCCTTGTGCATTTATGTTAGCACATGAATAAAAGTGTGAGCTTTCATGGAAATCATGAAATTGTCTGGATGACTCCAAACTTTGAATAGCCTATCCTGTGGGCAGCAAACAGCGAGCACCACCTGTAAAGGAGCGGTCACCTGGCGTTTTGAAGAGGTTGTTGGCAGGGCAGCCAGAGCTTTTGATGTTGGCCTCCCTAACAACATAACATGGCATCCCTATCTGTAACACCACACTGCCTAGCAGGAATCACAGGGTTACAGATGGCATGCTTACTAAGCTACCGAGCCCCTCATGTTGTCTTACGGTTACCTCATATTTATACTCATATTTATGAAATGTGTGATGGACTGGAGAATTAGTCTTGATACGATGTGAGAATGTATGGCTACACTCGTTGAAAGACAGTCTTTCGAGTTGGACAGGATCTTTTATGGACTGGAATGAGCTGAAGGAAAGTTCAAAACATGCACTCAATATGGAATAACTTAAAAAAATGATTGTTTAACATCACAAAGACATGATGTACTAGAATACAGCTTTTTTTGACATTTGACAAGGCTATGCCACTTGAATCCCCCTGTTTTCTAGCATATCACATCCTAGATGCGTGAGTTGAATACACAAAGCTCAAATTGTTATCAGCGTTGATGCAGAAAAAATACTTTCTCAATTGTCTACATTTGCACATAAATTCTGTAGCAATCAATGTTAGATTTTTGCTGAATTAAAAAAAATGTTGATCTACCTTACATAAAATACCTTTAAAATTATTTCTATAATTAGCAATTAACATTTTAAGACAGCATTTAAAAGAAAAAAAAATCTGTATAATCAATGATGCAACAAAACAGGTTTTAGTGGTGCTCAGGACACCAGGTTACAGTCACCTAGCCAGAGGCGGGGGTCAGGTCAGGGCATTTGTGTGGTGAAGTGGCCTCTTTAAGTCTTTCAACAACTTCTGTGTGTTTGCAAATGGGGGCTGTGAGGACAAGTGATCAACCTATTTAAATCATATTAGTGTTACAGTTCTTAAAAGGTCTAGAAATGATGTAACTATAAAAATCAACAGGTTGACTTGTTAGAAAGTATTCTCTATGGGCACATGCCCTCTGAACAGTAGCTCACTGGCTTGATTATTAGCTGGCTGTATTTCTCTCCTTTACATTCCCTCCTGCAATCCCTCTGTCTCTACGATGTCTTATTGAACAAAGGAAGCAAACCCAAAAGCAAATATTTTTAAAAAGTGCAATTATTGTGGTGGCCCCACACAAAAACAATTTCATCATATATAATAATATTATATCAAAACTTAGAACATCAATTAATAGTCAGTAGTTTTATTTTTTTTGCAAATAGTTTCAATTGTATTTGCTCAGCTTCATTAGCTTTACCATAAAGCACAAAATTAACCATTTGGTCGAGCATGTTTTGCAAAAATGACTAGACCCTTTAAAGTTTTTTTTCTTATGTTAACACAGCTATGTTCAGTGAGTCCTACAACATGATAATATGTCATAAAACATTAGCTTACGTTTGAAAATTATAGCAAACGGAGGATTCATGGCGGGACTGATTTTGTTCTTGCTAACTTCCTGTGAGCAGACTAACTTGCTCTACATGCTATTTCAAAACACACTGACATCTAGTGGACTTTTTTACTCCGCCAAGGAACGTGGGGGAGTTATGTGACAGGAGTTATGATCGGAGTACGTTTGTCTATCCATCTGATTGCAACATTACTCAAAAACAGAGTACCGGATTAGGATGAAATTTTCAAAAAGGTCAGAAATGACACAAGGACCAGTTGATTAGATTTTGGCAGTGATTATAGTTTGGATCCATGGATATGTTAAAAGTTTCTATATTGCGAGATAGCATCATGGCATCACTGTAACTTTGACAAGTAAACACTGCATCACCTGACTGCTGCCAATCAGATGCTTGTGATCCTACTACAAATAGACCGCTGCGGACTTATCGAGACTTATCCATCGGAAATGATACAAAGAACAATTGATCAAAGTGTGGGGGTGTTTCCAAGTCCCATCAATTCCCGCCGCCCACTACAAATTTAGGTCAAGCGATTCAGTATCTGTACATAACGTACACATGTATAACACATGTCTGTGCTCAGCGCTTTTTATTAAAGATTTCATCCATTGGAAATGATGGGCAGTATAGGTTTTCTAATATAACCCCACACCATATTAATGAACAGTGGATCACTGAGCTGTATCTAATGCACATTCTGTCTCCTCCTGGCTTTGTAGATTACTCTTACTGGATGGCTCTGCTTTAAATAATGACAGATAAGTAACATTCTTGCAGTTTGTCTTTATATTTATCAAATATGTTTGGATTTTTCTCTGCAAAAATAGAGGTCAGAAGGACTGCACACATAACCAGCTCTCTAATAGTTGCCTCTACAAGAACCTCTTATCCTAAGAACAGAGTGTAAACAGGATCAAATACTAGAAAATAGTTAAGTTGCTACCAGCTTCTTAAAAAATATATATATACACACGTGGACAAAATTGTTGGTACCCCTCAGTTAAAGAAGGAAAAACCCACAATTCTCACTGAAATCACTTGAAACTCACAAAAGTAACAATAAATAAAAATTTATTGAAAATTAAATAATCAAAAACAGCCATTACTTTTGAATTGTTGATTAACATAATTATTTAAAAAAACAAACTAATAAAACAGGCCTGGACAAAAATGATGGTACCTCTATAAAAGATTGAAAACTATTTGACCAGAGTGACATGATTAGCTCAGGTGTGTCATTTAATTGACATCACAGGTGTTTCCAAACTCATAATCAGTCAGTCTGCCTATTTAAAGGGAGACAAGTAGTCACCCTGCTGTTTGGTGAAAAGGTGTGTACCACACTGAACATGGACAACAGAAAGCGAAGGAGAGAATTGTCCCAGGACATCCGAAAAAAAATTCTAGACAAACATCTTAAAGGTAAAGGCTATAAGACCATCTCTAAACAGCTTGAAGTTCCTGTGACAACAGTGGCTCATATTATTCAGAAGTTCAAGACCCACGGGACAGTAGCCAACCTCCCTGGACGTGGCCGCAAGAGGAAAATTGATGACAAATTGAAGAGACGGATCGTTGGAATTGTATCCAAAGAGCCCAGAGCAACCTCCAAAGAAATTAAAGGTGAACTCCAAGGCCAAGGTACATCAGTGTCAGATCGCACCATTCGTCGTTGTTTGAGCCAAAGTGGACTTCATGGGAGACGACCAAGGAGGACACCACTGCTGAAAAAAACTCATAAAAAAGCCAGACTGGAATTTGCAAAAATGCATGTTGACAAGCCACAAAGCTTCTGGGAGAATGTCCTTTGGACAGATGAGACCAAACTGGAGCTTTTTGGTAAGGCACATCAACTCTATGTTCATAGACTCAAAAACCAAGCATACCAAGAAAAGAACACTGTCCCTACGGTGAAACATGGAGGAGGCTCAGTAATGTTTTGGGGCTGCTTTGCTGCATCTGGCACAGGGTGTCTTGAAAGTGTGCAAGGTACGATGAAATCTGAAGACTATCAAGGCATTCTGGAGAGAAATGTGCTGCCGAGTGTCAGAAAGCTTGGTCTCAGTCGCAGGTCATGGGTCTTCCAACAGGACAACGATCCAAAACACACGGCCAAAAACACCCAAGAATGGCTGAGAGAAAAGCGTTGGACTATTCTAAAGTGGCCTTCTATGAGCCCAGATCTGAATCCCATTGAACATATGTGGAAGGAGCTGAAACATGCCATTTGGAGAAGACACCCATCAAACCTGAGACAACTGGAGCTGTTTGCTCATGAGGAGTGGGCCAAAATACCTGTTGACAGCTGCAGAACGCTCATTGACAAATACAGAAATCGTTTAATTGCAGTGATTGCCTCAAAAGGTTGTGCAACAAAATATTAAGTTATGGGTACCATCATTTTTGTCCAGCCCTATTTCATTAGTTTGTTTTTTTAAATAATTATGTTAATCAACAATTCAAAAGTGATGGCTGATTTTGATTATTTAATTTTCAATAAATTTTTATTTATTGTTACTTTTGTGAGTTTCAAGTGATTTCAGTGAGAATTGTGGGTTTTTCCTTCTTTAACTGAGGGGTACCAACAATTTTGTCCACGTGTGTATATTTTTTTCTATATATTTTTTAAATATATTTTTGAAAAGCATGACAGCAACAAAAAAATTAACAGCAAAAAATGAAAATAAACACAGCAGAATCAGCATGTCAGAGCTCTGGCAGAATGCCAGTATACTTTACCTCTTTATCAGTATTTGCTTTTCCCTTACCAGAAGCCCAGAGGACCACCTCATAAATGATCAAAGCTACAGCTAAACTTCACTCATTCACCATGTGCTTCAACCAACTCATTTCAAGCTTGTTAATCATTGACTGGCTCTGCGTTGCCTTTGGGAGGGCTGATAACATCAAATAAAGCCATTTAGTGTCTCTCCATCACTCACCTGTTGATTCACAATAGCACACCTCAAATCTATTGGCATCTATTTTGTTTGATGGAAGGTTGTATAAACACAAACGAGAGATGGAGATAATCTTTCACTCATCTAAAAGATGGTAGCTATTATAACATGCTGCCATTTGATCTGGAAATGTTTCTTTCTCATTGTTTAGCAGGGCACACAGTAACACTGAAATGTGAATGATTCAAAAATTGTGTCATTTTACAGTAACTGCTTTGTTTTAAAGTTGAGGTGTAGGCTGTCTGATGTGATCTAAAAGTAAAGACCAACAAGTTGGAATGACTGATGGCATTGAAGAAAAATATAAGCAAGTGCAAAATGGCCCAAAAGAGGAAACTTTACTAACACATAGCCAACACAATCTTTGGTCAGAACACCAAAATAAATTGATCTGGATCAGCTTGTTTGTTGTAGATCTGACTAAGTCAATCACAACAACAACATAGATCTGTCTGTGAAACATGATGTTTGGAGTGTACTGATATGGGCCTGCCTGAGTACAAAAGCTGCAAAGGAGAAAATATTTATTGATTTATCATGAACGCAGGTTTGTATTCAAATGCTGACTGACAAGATTTAAGAACTGTCTTCAAAATTGTAAATAATATTGCTCCACCTCCATTAAAAAAACTTCATTAGACTTTATTCTGATCAGACGACCCGATCAACACGTTCTACTGCACAAAGAAACTGCGCTGGCCTTTATAGATCATCTGCGTTTGGTCGAGCAGCCTTCTCTTATAAAATTATCAAACACTGGAACAACCTCCCAGTTAGCTTGAAGACATCTGTAGATTTACACACTTTCTCAAAAAATGTAAAAACACATATTCTCAATAATCAGACATGTCAGCACTAGTCCATAGTAAATGTGTTTCTCTTTTATTTAGTAACGTAATGTTTTGATTTTATTGTTGTTGCTACTTTTGTTTTATACATTTTGATAATTTTATCTTGAATAAGTTATACATAAATGTATGTGTAATTCTGATGTATTTTATCGATGAGCTAAGGTTAATTTTTTGAATTTGTTTAATATACTGTTTTATATTCATTATATATGTTGTATCTGCCCAGGGACTGCAGACGGAAATTAGCAAACAGCTATAATCTGGTGCAAAGCATCTTTTCTTTTAAGATTGATGTGTTTGTACATTGTCCCTGTTAACTAAACTAAACTAAGATGACTCCCGGTCTTAACAAGCTTGGCAGGAGAGGGATTTTCAAACATGACATTGATCCAAAACACTACAACACAACAATAACACAACAGTTCAGTAAAAAAGTGAAAACTGTGACCTAGTCCGGCATATCCACTGATGAATTCATTGGAATCTTGCCATCCAACAAAGAGCAGCTGCAACAAATTTTGTATGGAGAACAGCACAACATCTCACCAAAGATCACTAATACTCTAGTGTCATCCATGGCCAACAAGGCTGACAAACAAAATGTTAAGAAAAAGAAGAATTAAATTTCACAAATGAGGGGTGTGCTTACATTTGTTGCAGCTAATTATGAACTTCACTGCCCGTCTCAAAAAAAGTTGCACGCTCTTGTATTTCATTGGACCACCGTTAGCTTAGAGAGCGACACACGTTCACCATGGCGTCATTTCAGTAAGCTTCTGCAGGTCATAGCATTTATATCTGTCCAGTATTGCATTAATTTTTTGCCAAGATGTTGGTGATGGGAGAGTCGGACCACCGCGCAAACTCTTCTCCAGCACATCCCAAAGATTCTCAGTGGGGCTGTGCATCACTTCATCTGCCTCTTCTTACCCTGATGCTCCCATCACATTGAAACAGGGTAAATCTGGACTCATCAAACCACATGACCGACCACATTTCTTCCTCGAAGATGATCACTATCCTTCCAGGTTGTAATGATGTGTTGGACGGTTCTTAACTAAGGGACTGCAGATGAAAATTAGCTTAAAGTTAATTCTAGTACAATGCATCAAATGGAAACATTTATGTTTAATATTGTACACGGTCCCTTTTAACATAAACTGATAATAATAAACTCGATTTTAGTAGTTTTCAAACATCTCCTTAGTTGTTTTCTTTGCTGGAATCAGGCCACTGATATGACCTTTCTGAACTAGATTAACATCCTTTCTACGACCACAGGATATGTACTTGTAGTCAAAAAGACTCAAAGTGTGCATGTAATGTCCTCAAATTTACACAATAACAGATTGTTCTGTGAGTCAAATTACAAATGACTTGACAATAACAATATCTAGACTGCATTTCAGATTATTTTAGTGTTATCTTCTTTGAAAGAAAAAAAGATTTTCTTTCAAAAATAAGTACATTTCTAAGTGACCCCAAACTTTTGAATGGTAATATGTCTTTGGTGCTAATTGTTTGTAAGATATGACAAAACATTATACAGACTACTGTAGCTCTTTTCAAGCCTAACCTCTTAGGACTTCATATATTGCAGGGGATCAGAAGTCGACAGGAATGACAACAGGTGTTTTATTTGTCAGCCTCTTGAATGTGCTTAACACAACTAAGGCAAGGACACCATCTGAGCATTACCAGCTCATGTTGCGCTGCTCTTGACAAGCATTCCCCAAACCAAAAGTATTGGAACAGTTAAGCCAAATCCTTTATTTCTGTTATAGACTGAAAACATTGAGATGCAGTCTGCACAGGCAAAACCCAAATCTGAAACTGAACGTAGACATTGAGTGCTGTATATTGTTTGAATAATCAGTGTGTATGTGCGAGTGCATGTGTGTGTTTCTAAGCCCCATTGTCCCTTGATGAACCACTTGAACCCAGAGGGCCCCTGTTGGTCCGGACAGGGTCTTGACCGGGTTCTGACCTCCAGACCACTGGGTTCAAAGTTCTAGTGTGTGTTTGCAAACGGCTTCTTTGAGTTGGTCACAGTAGCAGGTGGCTCTTTGCTTTTCTGTTTCATTCTTCATTTTCTTTGGTTAACCCACAGCACACTGAACTGGTAATGTGAAATAAATACATCTCGTGCTCTTTGATGATCACTGGGATGAAATGCCAGCAGAGGCACTGATGAGATTTCATCCACTAACACTTTTAATTTAGATGAAAATTGTATCCCTAATGTCAGTTTGATGACTGACTGTGTTATTTAGAAGTGAACCCAAAAGCAGACACAAGCAAAAGGAGGGCAATCGCTGGGCTAAGGTTGAGGTGTGAATTAAGGTTATTGAAGGAGATGTTTTGTAAAGGTGAGTTAGGCTGAAAGTTAAAGACACTCCATTCCAAAAGCCCAACATGAGTTTTACATCCATCCATTATCTATACACCGCTTAATCCTCATTAGGGTCACAAAGAGGAGGAGGGGGGTGGGAAGGATGCAAACCAGCCATGAGAATTCTTATTGAAGTAAAAGTATGCAAGTACAGGGTGACACAAAAAAACGGGAACTTTTTAACAATCCAATAAAACCAAGAGTGATGGAAGAAAAATATTTTATTCATCGTCATTGAAACCTTAAAACACGCCATTTAAGAAACAATCAGGGAAAAACTCCCTTGGCCCCCGAGATCACCAGATTTGTCCTTTTGTGATTTTTTTTTTTTTTTTTTTTTTCTGGTGGGGTTATCTCAAGAGTAAAGTGTACACGACTCGACCAAGAACTCTGGATGAGTTAAAACAGAGAATTCAGGATGAAATTCACAGTATCCCAGCTGAGATGTTGCAGCGGTCCATGAGGAATCTCAACAGCAGATTTCAAGAATGTATTCGTACAGGAGGACGCCATCTACAGGAAGAATTTTTTTTTTTTTTAAAAAAAGAAAATTCCATCATTGCTTCTTAAATGGAATGTTTTAAGGTTTCAATTACTATGAATAAAATATTTTTCTTCCATCACTCTTGGTTTTATTGGATTGTTAAAAAGTTCCCGTTTTTTTTGTGTCACCCTGTGTTAGCAATGGATTGTAGCTAAAGTACTGAAGGAAAAGTATTTGTTTGGTTGCTCTGACTCAGTATTTTTACTCTGCTAAGGATCGTGTTCATTGTTTGTCTGTTCGTTGGTAGCATTACTGACAAAAATGGATTTGGATGACATTTTCAGGGAAGGTAAGAAACGACACAAGGACCAAGCGATTAGATTTTGGCATTGATATGGCTTAGAGTCTGGATCTACGGATTTGTTAAAGATTTCTGTTTCATTGATAGCAGCACGGTGTCACTGTAGCGATGACAACAAGTGAATGCTACGTCAGCTGCCTGTTGGCGATCACATGATTGCGATGCTACTACAAATCCACCGCTGCGGACTTATCAGGATTTACTGGGACTAATCCGTGGGAAATGATGCAAAGAATGAGCAGCCTTGTGCTCTCTGAGTGTTTTTCTAGTTACACATGACATGATTAGATTATTACCAGTGAGCAGCATCAGTGTGTCAGCAGCATGTTATACCTAAAAGTTGTGGCAGGGCAGTGGACAAATTTGAAAGAGCAGTTACTTTTATTGAAAAATTGTCGTTTATGTCGTCTCTGTAATGTTTACACTTTGCAAAGTCATCCTGTGGGTCGGTTTTGGCCCACAGGCCTTATATTTGACACTTCTGCTCTAATAGAACTGTCAGTAATGGAGCTGCAATGGGGGAAATGTAGATGCCATGCTGTAATGAGGTAAAAAAGAAAAGAAAAAAAAGCAAATTAGTATGGTACACATCTGATACTGCTGCATTAATCTGAATTGATTTTAATGCCTCCATCATGAGTCTCATGCTGTTATAAGAGTGAAATGCTAAATCACTACAGTACTCCTAAGATGACTGCACAATATTATTTACATTTTGAGTAGAAAAAAGTGCGTTACAAATTGGAGATTAGGCACAGGGGGCCTAATGAAAGTCTAAAGAAGTGTAGCATCAAACCTGTGTGACATCTGACCAGTACCAGAGACTACAGGTCAGGGTATGATTGCCTGTAACTTTTATTTTGACCATCTTATTTTTCTCTCTGTTGCTTAATGCCCCGAATTTTATGGAAGTGCAATAATAAATTACTGCAATACCTCCTTAACGTAAAATTGCATTGCACAATATCGTAAGAATTAAAACGATATTTCAGAAAATACACATATGCAGATTGAAAAAAAAAATGGACCGGAAATGTGGAGGTTTCATCATAATCTCTGGTTAAGTTCTTCAGGATTGCAGATGATAAAAATGCTTCATGTCGGAGCTTCAGATTGAAACACATACGTTTAGCTGTCTGTCCCTTCTCCTGTTGCCTAAAAAGGCTGCAGCAGAGTACAAGTAAAACATGGTCCAGTCATTTTCAGCCTGGTCAGACAAGCTGGCAAATGAACCTCACACACACACACACACACACACACACACACACACACACACACACACACACACACACACACAAACAAACTGTTATAGTTTGGCACATTAAGAGTGTCTAGTGTGATTATAGGCTCACCCTCCCAGACCTTGAAGTTCCTTTGTCAGGTGAAATTTGCCCTGAAAGTTTGGACAAACATCAGGCAGGATAATGGCTGTCAGTGGTGGGAACAGCTCATCAATCACTGACAGATACGGTGTATATTAGACTTGTTAGCATTTCTACCAGAGCCCTTGAGGTGGCTGGCCAAGTTACATAAGCATGGTGGATGGCAGTCAAACATTTGTGCTAGATAAAGAACCCCTTGAAAGCTGTGAATCCACCTGTATGCTGTTTGTCTTCTCTCAGAGAGCTCCCACACGTTGTCTGACTGGTCAAATATACAAGTGTTGTTAAACACTGCAGGGTGTTTGCTATCTGCACCAAGTGCCCGGCTTCTCTCTTTATTACTTGTGCATGAACATACATATGCAAGCAGTAAAGCAGTTGGTGGCTCCCTGGAGGTGTTGCATAGCATTGCGAGCTGAATAGCCAAACAGCATGAGGCATCAGACAAAATGGCAATGTGATAGGGTTTTGGGCTTGGATGATGCATACTGTTATGTGACTACTTAGATGATATTAAAGGACAGACAGATTTTCACTCCACTCCTTGTGTTAAATCTACTTCAAAGTATTTCTGAACATGTACTACCAGACTTTTTGTTGAGGAGGTTCTGATTGTTAGCACTTTAGAAGAGGATTCTATGTGCAAAGCTCAGTTTTTCCAAACTGTTAGGATCAAATGGGTTAGGAGTCTGAATACAAAGTTTGGAAACTCGTTGAATTTTCCACATGTCCAATGCATGTCAGGTATGTACACTACTGTTCAAAAGTTTGGGGTCATCCAGACAATTTCATGTCTTCCATGAAAATTCACACTTTAATTCATTCTCTAACATGATTGCGCAAGGGTTTTCTAATCATCAACTAGCCTTTCAACACCATTAGCTAACACAATGTAGTACTAGAACAGAGGAGTGATGGTTGCTGGAAATGTTCCTCTGTACTCCTATGTAGATATTCCATTAAAAATCAGCCATTTCCAGCTAGAATAGTCATCTTATATTCTCTTGTTTTACTGTAAAGTTACTGCTCTGTGTAAACACAGCAGGCAGTTGATTCCAGTAAAGGTCCTTGAAGCTTACTAGCAGCTGAGTCACTAACAGCTTCCCAGTTGTGGCAACAACAATTTTTTTTGTTTGTTTTTCACAGAATCTAGTGCACTGCTGGTGAATTGTTTCTTATCAAACATGACGTAGAATAAAGCAGTAATGATAAAAAAAAAAAAACTAAACAAACAAAAAACTTTTAATTTTCATTTGGGCTACAAGTCACATAGACTTCTATTTCTATTATTATTCTGTCAAGGAACGTGGCGGAGTTACGTGACTACAGGCGTTGGTTTGTTCTGGCTGTCCATTTGCAGCATTACTGAAAAACGGACTAAAAGATTTGGATGAAATTTTCAGGGAAGGTCAGAAATGACACAAGGACCAAGTGCTTAGATTTTGGCAGCGATGCGGCTTATAATCTGGATCCATGGATTTGTTCAAGATTTCTGTATAATAGCGAGATAGTGGCATGGCGTCACTGTAACTGTGACTACAAACGAACGCTACGTAAGCTGCCTGCTGATGATCACATGATTGCGATCCTACTACAAATCGATCACTGCGGACCACAAATTGTTTAAACATTTCATCCCTTGAAAATGATACAATGACTGAGCAGCCTTGGCGGTGTACTGCTCTCATTGAGTGCTTTTTTTGTTTCTAATTGTGATGTAGGTCCAGTGTTGTGGGAAGAAAATGACTGTAAAGAAGTGGCATCATACACAGATGCCGTCACTTCAAAGCGCATGCTGACAGTAGTGATTGAGGTACTGTAGCCATAAAGTATCTAGAAAGATCTGAGACTCAGTATCAATGCTATGTTGTGTACTGTGTTTACTGGCCTAAACCTGGCCCAGTTCATGAAGCATCACAACAGTCTCTCTCTCTCTCAACCTCTCCCGAATTACTGTGCAGGCGGTCCAGACAATGGAAGTGCTGTGAAATTATTTTAATATGTTATATCTGTGAATGTTTCTTCATTTAAAATGTTTTTTAAAGTTTTATGTTAAGTTTTAAGTTACATGTGTTCCTACTGGCTAGTTATCTAACAAATCAAAATGAGCCCAGCACTGTATGTCTATGGAAAAAAAAAAAAATCTGGAACAAATTTTCGAATCCTCACAGAGACAAGCCAAATCCAATTCGATGGACAAAGTTCCGATTCAGACACAGTTCTACAACTTTCAAAAGCAGATTGTCATTGTAGATAACAACAATCATTATGTTTTTTTCTGCAACAAATGCTTGTGCTACATCTACAAACACATATTCACAATTGAAACTGAATGGCACGCTGACATGTACTTAATGCACACACAGACATACACCCGCGCACACACTCTGTCTCTTTGTCTCTGTCTTTTCAAATTTCTTTTAAAATGCAGCACAAAAGGCACGACACTCCAGCTGTGTAGCAAATATGAGTTCTATTCTGGGACAAAGCAATAGAACAACTTTCTGCCTTCAACTTCATCCAATGAATAATTAAAAGGTCTGTCTCTCTCTCTCTCTCTCTCTGTGTATGTGTGTGCGTGTGTGTGTGTGTGTCTTTGAAATGCGGACAGTACATTAGACACAAAGAGTATAATTCAGGGGGTCTGTTTGTTGAGGTGGATAATGTGCCTCATACTGGTGCTTGCTGTCACTCAGGTCAGTGCTTTGTAGAGGGTCAACATTAGCAGCTGCCCCCTCCTCCACCCCATAACACACAAACACGTATGCACAATACACACGCAAGCACACAACTGTGTGTGTTTGAGTATATGTGTATGTGTGTTCTGTTGTTTGGCTGACTTGGAGAAAGAGGCTCCTGTAAAGTAAAGTTGCAATAGCTGGATTTCCATTTGGCCGTTTGTTTAGATACTACTGTGTATTTAATTTGGACTGCTGAATGGAAACACAGAATAGAAACAGTTTCAGAAAGACAAATCATCAAATAAGCTAAAATCGCACACTGTAGCTAATGATTAGTCACACAATGTCTCTTGTTGAAAGGTTGGTTTAACTCCATCACCTCTCAGTTTGCACTAAGGGTGAAGGATGATTTTATTATGTCTTTGGAGGAACAGAAAAATAAATTCATTCACAGTTTCCTGACTGTTAGACAAGAAGTAGCATCAGTTGTCATATATACACTGATCAGGTGTAACATTATGACCACTAAGTGCATGACACTGATTATCTCTTCATCATGGCACCTGTTAGTGGGCTGGATACAGTGTTAGGCAGCAAGTGAACGTTTTGTCCTCAATGTTGACGTGTTGGAAGCAGGAAAAATGGACAAATGTAAGGATTTGGGTAAGTTTAACAAGGGCCAAATTATGATAGCTAGATGACTGGTCTGCAGTGGTCAGAATCTATCAAAAGTGATCCAAGAAGGAACAGTGGTGAACTGACGGCAGGAACATGGGCTCATTGATGCATGTGGGGAGGAAGGCTGGCCAGTGTGGTCCGATCCAATAGACGAGCTACTGTTGCCCAAATTGCTGATGAAGTTAATGCTGGTTCTGATAGAAAGGTGTCAGAATACACAGAGCATTGCAGTGCAATGAGCATGTGAGCATCAGAACTTGACCATGGAGCAATGAAAGAATGTTCCCTGGTCTGATGAATCACGTTTTCTTTTACATCATGTAGATGATTGAGTGCATCGCTTACCTGGGTAACATGTGACACCAGGATGCACTATGGGAAGAAGGCAAGCCAGTGGAGGCAGTGTAATTTGGGTAATGCTCTGCTGGGAAAACCTTGGGTCCTGCCATCCATGTGGATGTTACTTTGAAACATACGACAGACCTAAGCATTGCTGCAGACCATGTACATCTTTTCATGGAAGCGATATTCCCTCATGGCTGTGGCCTCTTTCAGCAGGATAATGTGCCGTGCCACAAAGCAGAAATGGTTCAGGAATGGTTTGAGGAGCACAACGACAAGTTTGAGATGTTGACTTGGTCTCCAAATTCCCCAGATCTCAATCCAATTGAGCATCTGTGGGATGTGCTGGACAATCAGGTCCAATCCATGGAGGCTCCACCTCACAACTTTCAGGACTTCATGGATCTGCTGCTGACATCTTGGCGTCAGATACCACAGCACACCTTCAGGGGTCTACTGGAGTCCGTGCCTCGGCGGGTCAGGTGACCCCAAATTTTAGATTTTTCATCGTGTCTACCGTTGTGTTCATATCCGTAAATGAAGTAGTTGACTCAGAGGGAATCATAAAGAAAACCCCACCCCTTATTCTGCCAGTATATCTGCTTTCCCTCTGGACTGTAAACAACCTGACTATGTGACAAGCATAAAATGCAGTGTGTGTGTGTGCACGCGTATACTTACATCATTCATGCTGTGTTCACACAGTCACACCGTCACATTGTTGAAATCTGTTTAATTGAATAAATCTAAGTCAATATAATGTCCTCTGAAGCAATGGCAACACAATTGTGTATATCTGTGCGTCTGTGTGATCCCTCCTGTACTCACTCCTCCTTCCTTTCACACTCTCTATCTCTAGTTTTATTTGTATTCACTCTGAAAGATGTCAGCACTGTTTTGTGAGTGCAGATCATATTTGAGTAAAGGACATTTCCACTCGTCTCGTAAATTGAAAGGGGGTTTTTCTTGTCTCCACTGGAATGAGTCCAGAAGCTTTTCAATACAGCAGAAGCAACAAAAGCCTCCATAAGACTCGCTTTCATTCAGGTTCGCAAAATGACACAGTGAAATGCAAAGAAAAGGAAATAAAAAGCCTGGGAGGAAAAATCAATTCAGGCAGTGTCAGATGTCACGCTTCATGAGGCTGACTGTGTGAATGCTAACTGCAAGCAGTCAGAAGCATGACAAAGCATCATAAACAGGCCCAACAAAAGATATCGCACAACAATCACGCAGGGATTAGTGCTTAGCATCTGGACTAAAGCGTATGTGTGTGTGTGTTTGTGTGTCTGTGTGTGTGCCTGCTGTCCAGCGTGCTGTGTTTGGTTGGCCATTTGTTGTTGTTGTCCATGTGTGGGTATCGTGCTGGCTGACTGGCCCTGGCTAATTGCTGGTTTTCTTAATCTGTGTGGGCACTCAGCCATTCACCTTGGCATCAACAGATGACCACTCCTGTCTGACTCTGTGGTCATACAGTGAAAAGCTGTGGGGTGCCACCAAAGACGAGGAAGAAAAACGGTACCACTTTCTTTTCATAAGTTGTAACTAAAGACTTTACCAATGGTTTACTAGTGGCACTGACAAATAGCAAGCATTAGTAACTGTTGGGTTGTCACGTTGTACCTGGTGTTTATTCTCCTTCATTATATACTTCTTACCTATTTAGGTGATGTGGGGCCATAAATCTACCATAAGTCAGATTGTTTATATATACGTAAAGACACACTAATGTTCAAAAATTTGGGGTCACTTAGAAATTTTCTTGTTTTTGAAACAAAAGCAGTTTTTTTCAGTGAAGATAACATGAAATGAATCACAAATACAGTCTAGACATAGTTAATGTGGTAAATGACTACTCTAGCTGGAAATTGCTGATTTTCATGGAATATCTCCTTAGGGGTACAGAGGAACATTTCCAGCAACCATCACTCCTGTGTTCTAATGCTACATTGTGTTAGCTAATGGTGTTGAAAGCTAATTGATGATTAGAAAACCCTAATGTTAGCACATGAACAAAAGTGTGATTTTTTTTTTAATGGAAACATGAAATTGTCTGAGTGACCCCAAACTTTTGAACGGTAGTGTTTTAATAAGAAGAAGAACAACACCTAGGAAGTACATACGCTCAGAATAAAAAGTCTCTCTCTCTGCCTTTGTGGCTATGGTCTGTGACAGAGAGTTGGTATATCATGTGCGCTTCTCCATAAACACTTCAGATTCAATGTGTTCTTCCTCTGTACTAGTCCTGATCAGTCTGTTATCAGAGACTGAGTACAGATCATCACTCTGATGATGATGATGTTCCTTAATGTTCTGATTTAAACTGCTCAGTTCATTCCTGTGTAGAAAGTCACAGTTATTCTGTGTTTTAGGTAGGGAGATCTGAAGGTCACCATGAAGAATGCAAATCCTCTTCTCCAGAGGTGTGGTTTTCCTCAAAGCTGACACTTTATGACCCTTATCGGATTGTGGTGGAGGTAGAAGGCATCCTGCTGTCTCCAAGAGGGCCATGAGATGTTCCCTTTGGATGTGAGTTTTGGGATAGCTGTATTCTGAATGGTTTCTTGCCACATTTACAGATGTGGGAATGGCTCTCTGGATTGTTTTTGTGTTGATTGGGAACGTTCTGCTCCTCAGTCAGTTACATCATCCATACAGTAATCAGCCACAACATTGAAATCGCTGACAGGTGAAGAGAATAACATCAATCATTCTGCTACAAAGCAAAGTTCTACGTGTAAATCTTACTTTAACATGTACCACCCAACAGTTGCTCCAAATCATGTAGACTCTCCGAATGACAATGGCTCTGCTGCTTGACAACAGCCTCCCCCAGCAGGCCTGCTGCCTTGCAATACTACAAAAATTGTCCAGGAACAGCTAGAAGAGCATAACAATGAATATAAGGTGTTGGCCTTCTAAACTCCTCAGATCCTAAAACAAATGAGTATTTGTGAGATGTGTCAGAACAACCTGATGCACAGAGGGGCCAAAATTAACTCATACATGTAACATATTAAAGGAAAAACTTGAATCCTCTCCTTCAGTGGGGAGACCTGGTGACTGTTATGTTGCAGGTGATGTTTAACTGACAGGGTTCACCATCTTTATCTTGTGATGAAACTCCTGTGGGGAGTGGTCTCCTCCAGGATGACAGTGCCGCCATATATAGTGCACAAGGGGTCAATGAGTGCAGAATAACTCACGGTTTAACAGCAGTTCAAAACAGTTGCTTTAACTAATTTAAAAATTTTCATATGCTTTAAAGACAAAGCAACAGCCATTTTAGTCAAAAAGACAACACATCTTATATTTAATGTATTTTATGTCACGCAACAGTTGGAATAAAACACACACAAAAAAACATTGGGTTGTAATGGGCAACTTGTACCACAATGTAAGATTTAACCATGTTGTCTTGAAATAAAGAATAGGTTTTCAAAGAAATATCCACAAGGAATTGAGATGTCATATGTGCTTTTGGCTTTCACGAACAGAAGAACAATGTTTTTGTGCTTCAAGGTAGACAACTTTAAAGCAGAATGTGGCAGGCAAGGCAGACTATCCCTAGTGATGCAGTGTTCCCTGACTGAACAAAAATAACCACTAAATGCGAACACTAAGAAGTCCAAAAATCCACTTTGAACTGGGAATTGTTTTGTGCTTTGCAACAAAAGTGTGGAAGCGTATGTTTCAAAAATAAACTTTTGTCTTTTCATGACTCCTCCGCATCTGCCTTAGGCCTGGCCTTTCAGCCGGCAGGGCATTCTGTGCTCTGTGTTCCGATGAATGGGGACCACAGTGTCTGGAACTGGCCGCCACTAGCCTGCCAATCAATTTGTTTAACTCCCCAGGCGAGGACAGTGATTGGTGGACCCTGCACACACACTCCCTTCCAGTCAACAAAGCAGCCCATATGCCCTCCCAGCAGGGGCCAGCCCTGATATGGGGGCCCATGCATTTAGAGACCCAGTTATAGGAATTTGGAGCTAATAGGATGAAAGGACTACCATCAGTGAATTGAATCTGAGCAAATCAAGTGGAATGCACATTCAGTGTGTCACTCATCATACAACCCGGAACTTCCAGTACACTTTCTTTACAGCCCCACTGCTCTACTAACAACCACTCTCAGTAGCATAGAGGGACATTTCATATCAGGAAACTTAAACTAGTTAAATGAAGGTTCATTGCTATAGTTGCATGCCTCACCAACTCACGTTACTTTGCTGGTCAGATTACATTTTTGAATTCAGTTGTGTTACATTAAATTTTATTTATATAGCGACAATTGCAATTCAAGATGTCTCAAGATGCTTTACAGAACCCACATGCCTGTATGACTTAAAAATATATGCAATTTTTTCTAAGTGTTTATTTTGTTATTCTGGTTGCTAAATGTTTTACCGGTCATTTTAACAATAGCCAATTTTCTGCAGCAGAAACCTGTTTTCTGAAGCCCCCTAATTCCACCCATTCTACTCTTCTATTTTCAAGGGCATCCAACAGCTATGAGCACGTAAGAAAAACAATAGAGAGACCCCAGGTTGAAAAAACCGAAGTTCCCCTTTAAGTTATTAGCAATTAAATAAAAAACATTTTTTGTGTGCTTTTGCATTCCAGCTGATGCTAAAATAAGTAGAGATTGTTAATTTATAACACAAGGAACAGATATATAATAATAATAACAGATATATAATAATTAGGTCCCACTCTGACCAGCGCTTGCAATAAGTTCTGAGGTACGTATTGAATATGCACAAGCCTGCACTGGGGGAACTGACACGAAGTGGGAGCATTATGACATGGAGCTACATGGGTGCTAAACTGGTTGGGGAGATTACATTTATGAATGCACTGTGAATGGCTATGGATAAATACTGGCAGAAGAGAAATTATCCAGTACGATGATCCAAAGCATACTGTCAAAGTCACACAAGGCTTCTAAAGAAGAGAAAAGTGAAGACTATGGCCGTAACTTTGTCACCTGACTTGAATCAAAATATACACCATTAGGGCACACCTTTTAAAGATAAAAGTAGAGCAACACAAGTATCCCAGCATGGGCAAATTATTATCTCTGAAGAATAGCAGAACATCTCCCCAGCAGCTATTGAGAGGTGGTGCAGTTTTGAATCAACTGATTGTTAGTGATATTGCATACAGGTGTACCAATTTCTCTTGTATGCTGTATATTAGTAGCATATTGATTGGTTTGTGTCACTCTCTAGGTTATTCAAATATGAATAACCTATTGCTGAACAAATAATCTAAATACAGACTTATGGCAAGGATATATGTACATTTACTCAAACTTTAGATATGGAAACGGTGATAAACTCATTACTGCTTCAATAGCTTTAAGAAAAACTAAAAAGAGATGAACAATTTGGGGACCACAGGCAGATCTAATTATGCCTTCCCTTACCAGACACAATATTTTACGTCATTTAAAGAACTAGGTATACACAACTTATACACTCATGGATACTGTCACACAAATGTACTGAGACTGTGATGTAATCTTTTAAACCTAAATATACCATTAAGTGGATATTTTCTGTCTCTCTTGTGTTTTGAATAAGTATCTTTTAGTTTAGTGGTGACCACAACCAAACTGATATGCATTATATACAGTATGCAGCAATTTTTTTTCCATTTAAAAAAATTGAGATTCAAGTAGATTAATTCTAATGAATATCTTGAAATGGTACAAAGGTAAGCGGTGAACTGCCAGAGGCAAAAGTTACCCAAAACTAAAAAATAACATACAGGGCGACACAAAAAAACAGGAACTTTTTAACAATCCAATAAAACCAAGAGTGATGGAAGAAAAATATTTTATTCAAAAATGACTTCCTGTAGATGGCGTCCTCCTGTACGAATGCATTCTTGAAATCTGCTGTTGAGATTCCTCATTGACCGCTGCAACATCTCAGCTGGGATACTGTGAATGTAATCCTGAATTCTCTGTTTTAACTCATCCACAGTTTTTGGTCCAGTCGTGTACACTTTACTCTTGAGATAACCCCAGGTAGGTTTCAAGAATGCATTCGTACAGCAGGACACCATCGACAGGAAGTAATTTTTAAATGAAAATTCCATCATTGTTTCTTAAATGGCATGTTTTAAAGTTTCAATTACTATGAACACAATATTTTTCTTCCATCACGCTTGGTTTTATTGGATTGTTAAAAAGTTTCCATTTTTTTGTGTCACCCTGTACATTTGAGAAAAAAATTCCGTTAAAAATGTGGTAAAATTGGGGTGTTCTAAAACTTTTGACTGGTAGTGTATATTTCAGTATTTTTTAAACTCATTTCCATATACCGGCATTGGACCAACAGACTTCTATCTATGTTTTAAAAAACACTGACAATGAATTACTTGTTGATATACAATTGTCTTGCTGCAATCATTTAAACATTTCCAACAAAACAACAACAGACAGTTAGTTAACAAAGGCTGAAGTCAGGAAAAGAAAATGCAGGAAAACACTGGAATTGTTCTGATTGCTAGACTGTTTTACTGTGAAATTAGAAATTATTAAGAATGTTGCTAAACTATTCCTCAATCAAGTGCACTTTGGTTGTGTAAGTGTTTTAGGGGATCTGAATAAACTTGTCTGATGGTACATGTGAGCATAATTCCACATGGCAGTTGTCACCTTCATAAATACAATGTTGTTTTAGAACTATAATCATTACTATTACAGTGCCTGTAAAAAAGAATTCACCCTTTGAAGTTTTCCCTCTTATTCCTTTTCACCAATGAATCACAGTCACTTTTATTTATCTTACTGTGCCTAAAAACCAAAGACAAAACAAAGAAACATCTTAAAGTCAAAACTGATTTCTACAATGGTAGTAAAACAAAACATTGTCTAAGTACATACCCCCTTAAAGTCAGTACTTAGTAGGAGGCTGCAACTGTATTGAGCCTGTGTGGATAGGGCTCAAGCACCCTTGCACATCTACAATTTTATCCCATTCCTCTTTGAAAAACTGGTGATGTGCAGTGTTTGGTGTCTGTCACACATAGCATCTAGTTTGGTGGACAAAAAGCTCAATGTTCGTCTTATTAGACCAAAGAACTTTTTTCCAGTTGACTTCAGAGTCTCCCACATGTCTTTGGGCAAACTCTAGGCTACATGTAATATGATTTTTTTTTTTCCCAAAGTGGCTTTCTCTTGGCCACTCTCCCATAAGGCAGGCAGACAACAGTTGTTTTATACACAGTTTCTCCCATCTTGCTCTCTGAAGCTTGCGACCAGTACAGACTAGTCATAGGTATCTCGGTGGCCTCCCTCACTAGTCTCTTCATTGCACTCAGTTTCTGAAGGAAGACCTGCACATGTGTGATATTCCTTCCATTTCTTACAGATAGAATTAACAATACTAAAATAACAGTAAAATTCTTGACTTACCAACCGACATGCTTATTAATAACCTTTTCACAGAGTTGTTTGGAGTGTTCTTTTCCCTTCATAGCGTAGTTATAGCCAGGAGTATTGATTCACCAGCGGTTGGACCTTCCAGATGCAGGTGTCTTTGCCTTCACTTGAGACACATTCACTTCACTCAGATGATCTCCTAGTGTGTAACGAGCACTGATTGGCCGTATATGTGCTGGTGAGTCCCTTTGAAGAGAGTGAATTCTGTGAATTTACACAATAAAAACTGGATGTGAGCCATCCCCATAGGTTTGTTTCAGTAACAATAGAGCTGGTGGCAGAACTGCAGTGTAAACTTGTCGATCCTGAAGATCCTGTAGATAGAGGGTCGGTCCATGTGACAGCGTTTTTACAAATCCAGCCAATTTGTCATTAATTCCATGCAATAGTTTATCTCTGTACTAGTAATTAATCTCTTCATTTTATCATTTCAACACGGATTAGTACACATGATACTAGAGTGTAAGGACTTGGAATTATAGCCCAGAGACATATTTTCAATGCATTCAAATCTGTTTCCGAAGCTTTCTTCTCATTATTGGGATTAGTAAAATCAAGGCAATTACAATCTAACCTCCCAAACATATTGAAACCAATGCGTCTGAGGGGATTTGTGGGACAGATTTCTCTTCCAATACAATCGCTGTTACATATGTGGGCCATTTAATGTCTGTAACTCACCCCTTAATCACAAAGCTGATTGTTTTCACCCAACAAAACTATTTGGAGATAGTTGTTAATCTCCTTCCCCATTGGAGTCTGTTCTGGACAGACATAATCTGCCAGAGTCTGATTGAGCTGCATAATCCCAGCTCCTCCAGCATCTATTGGACATCTCTGTTGGTGGCTGGAGATGTGACCCCACCCCCGTCTCCTCTGGCGTAGCTTCTCTACTGTATGAGTCTGCCCTGGGGGCTAAACAATATGCTCCCTTTTTTTTTAATTAATCAAAACCTAAATCTGTGTCTCTGAGAACAAAGATGCAATGTCTGACTGTTGATGATGTTGCTATAAAGTACTGATGGATTTTTTTCTTTTTCGCTTAATTTTCTTTCATTCAGCCTTGCCTCTTTTCTGTCTCTTTGTCCCTCTCTCACTGCTGTCACACTTTCCTCCTTTCTTCCTTCCCTCCTTTTTCTCCACCCCTCAAATCACTGTTCCTCCCACTCACCCTCATTTTTTGCTCTTTCCAAACTCAACACCCCCACCCTCTTCTTTCCCTCTCCACGTCTATTTTTCTTGCTACTGCAGCCAAATATTCCTCCAAGAATTGATTCAGGGTCAATATATTTCAACACGATTGATCAAAACAGTGAGTGGGCAAATTTTAACAGAGCCCAGATAGGTGTCTGGAGCTGTGCTGTGACATTGTGCAGCCGTTGGAGATGCAGCGACATGGAAGTGACTGCCAGCTGGGTCGGTCGAGGAATGAATGGAGGATCAATGACACATATCAACAGACAGCTCTCAGCTCTGGGAAGGGAGGGAGGGACTGTGTGTGTGTGTGTGTGTGTGTGTGTGTGTGTGTGTGTGTGTGTGTGTGTGTGTGTGTGTGTGTGTGTGTGTGTGTGTGTGTGTGTGTGTGTGTGTGTGTGTGTGTTAAAGTGCCACTCAGAGTTAATTCAGACCAGACACAGTGGATGTACGCACTTAAGAGCAATTCCCTTCCAAAATTAACAAATTAATAGTAATGAAATTTTTTCATTGGGTGTTTAAGTGATTATAATTAGACATAATTTCAGTGACCAAAAAAAACTTTTAATTGCAGAAGAAAATATTATTAAATAAGTTTCACATTTGTGTTGGGTCATATGACTGTAAAAATGTTTATCATCATTGTTTTTAATGATTAATTAGTGATTAATCAGTGCATTATTTGGTTAAAAAAACACATTACAAGTTATCAGATCATCTTAACATGATTATTAGACTATTGCTAGTTTAAGAGTACAAAGGTGGTTTTCATCTTGTTCCACCACTGTGAGGGAACATTTTCTCAGTTAAATAGTGAACTGTGTCCTTTTGAAGCGCAGGTGGTCTTATACTGCAAGAGCAAGAACTCCAGGAGCTTCAGCAACAACTCTTCCCCTTTTGAATGATGCTATAATAGCAACAGTAATTCATCATCAGCCAGTATTGGGTGCATATTATTGTGTACTTTGAGCACCTCCTGCTGGTAGACCTGGAGTTGAGCATCACTTCTTTTGTAAGCCCTCTAAGCAGGATCATAAATTGCCTTCCCAGGCATCTGAAACATCTTAAAGGGTATTGTTATACCCAATTTGTAAATTTACTTTTCATCTCATTCAGTATTTTTTTTTCGTCCAACCCCACACAAATGTTATTGGACACATGGGTGCCAGATCAGTAAAGGTGGATAACCATTATTCAGCAGGCGTAAGACAGTTTTGATTTTGCTACCCCAGTTTTTTTCTCTTTAAAAATAAACTTATCATGCAGTCTTCTCAGCCCTGATTGTATAGTGCGGATGTCATTGAAAACTTTAATATTTTCAGTAACTGACCAAGCAATTAAAAAAAATCTGAAATTCTTTGACCACTATTTGAGTTCTTACAATCGAACCTGTTACTATTTGTTTGCTCACAGCATGCACAGTCTGTCAATCTACAGAGCTGTTTCTATAGGGGATACATGCCATTTATCTTCACTGATCATTGACTGTGGTGAATGAATCTGTCTGACCTGCTGACTCCAGCCAACATCTTCAGTTTGCAAATAGTTGGACTGTACTGTCACCAAAATGTTGGCCCTATTCACATGTCATTGTTTGCTAACTTTTTCAACTTAACATTAACTCTGTATTTGGCCAGGATTCAGTGGCGATCATATGTTTATGAAAGGCTTTTTGTCATGTTCCTTGAGCCATTACTGAGCAGTTTTTGCTGTGTGGATGGGTGCATTGTCCTGCTGGGGGATGCCTCTGCTGCTGGGGACTGCCATTGCCAAAGGGGGCTGTGCATCGTCAAGAACAAAGTTTGGGTGGGTGGTATGTGTCAAAGTAACATCCACATGAATGCCTGGTTTCCTGCAGAACTTGCTTTCTAATTAGATTGTTCAGTGTTGTACATTTTATCAGTGAGACTGTGTTTCTATAGTTGCAGGTGTCTCTTAGATGGCTGTATCTTCACTTAATGCAGGAGGTTAGATGGTGGGAAAAAGACAGAACTGTGTTTTTATTCGAGTTAAGAAACATGCACTGGCTATGGTGCATTTAGCTGAAACTAAGTTTAAAAAAGAACATGTGGGGTATTAACTTAGCTGTTAAGAGACAACTAGACTCCTAGTAATTTGGGCTCGAGGATTTATACAACTGTATGAATAACATCAGAGGATGCTAATGTAGGAGTTTAGGTGGGTTGTCAAAGTGCATTATTTTACATTTCTAAATTGTTTATGGTATTAAAGGTGAAACAGGAGGAGACATAATTAACACCAGGCTAATAATGATTAACCTTAAAATGCAATTATAAGGCAGACTGAAACACAACTTCGTCAGTCACTTGACTGCAGCCCAAAACAATGAGAAGTATCGGGATTAAACACACATAAAGGACAACTAACATGGTGTGAGGAGCAGTTAAATAGCTGTTTGTGTGTAATTTGTTGTAGGGAGTTATAGTTGTGCTTGTTGTTGTTTTTGTTGTTGAAGGGCCAAGTTGTCAGAGTATACTTTCAAGCCACACTGGCTGAGAACAATAGGCCATCTGTGGTCAGGAACAATGGTAATGCTATCATGGGTAAGAGAGAGAGAGAGAGAGACTCAAAGACAGACAGAGGGAGGGATGGAGGAAGAGGGGGGGGGGACACAGGAAGGTAGAGAGATTGTGATCATATTAATTTTTTCCTCTAAAATCATAATCGGACTAAAGTCACAGACTTAGGTCAGTGTAGATAGATGGATAGATAGATAGATGGATACATAGACAGATAGATAGATAGCCTTTCAGCAGATTTAAGCTTCCGTCAGCTTATATATGTCTCCCTCTAGTGGTCATAAAGGAGTATAGCTGGGTCAATATACAATTGAGGGACATTTGAAGTCCATGGGATATATCTTGCATACATTTTAATAACCGTTTTTTAAAAACAAGTGTTTTTTTATGTCCATTGTGATCATGTCTTTAAAACGTCCATAATTATTTATTGTGGAAGCAATCACTTATTAATAAAAAAATGACTGGATAACACTAAAATGTCAACTAAATAATCATCCGAATTTAATAACAACCACCTTCCAATTAGCTAAACAATAATAAAATGAGCGTATTCAAAAATTGCTTTGATTGTCTTCTTTCTATTAAGTTGAGATAATTGTGACAGATATTTTTTTGGCAATATATTGCACATAAATTTTAACAATTTGTATCTTTGTCCAAGAAATCACTTGCAACTGAGTTCAACTAAAAAAAGGAAGCATGCGGATTCCAAATCACACGACCTGCTACACATGACGTCATTTTTTCCCGAAGAAAAGACTAGCAAGACTCCAAGGCTTTCTTTATCTAATGTAATGTAGTGTGTGAGTCAAGTGTGGATTGAATATTTTTATGAATAAATTTCAATTTTACTCAGTTGTACACACGTGGACAAAATTGTTGGTACCCCTCAGTTAAAGAAGGAAAAACCCACAATTCTCACTGAAATCACTTGAAACTCACAAAAGTAACAATAAATAAAAATGTATTGAAAATTAAATAATCAAAAACAGCCATCACTTTTGAATTGTTGATTAACATAATTATTAAAAAAAACAAACTAATGAAACAGGCCTGGACAAAAATGATGGTACCTCTATAAAAGATTGAAAACTATTTGACCAGAGTGACATGATTAACTCAGGTGTGTCATTTAATTGACATCACAGGTGTTTCCAAACTCATAATCAGTCAGTCTGCCTATTTAAAGGGAGACAAGTAGTCACCCTGCTGTTTGGTGAAAAGGTGTGTACCACACTGAACATGGACAACAGAAAGCGAAGGAGAGAATTGTCCCAGGACATCCGAAAAAAAATTATAGACAAACATCTTAAAGGTAAAGGCTATAAGACCATCTCTAAACAGCTTGAAGTTCCTGTGACAACAGTGGCTCATATTATTCAGAAGTTCAAGACCCACGGGACAGTAGCCAACCTCCCTGGACGTGGCCGCAAGAGGAAAATTGATGACAAATTGAAGAGACGGATCGTTGGAATTGTATCCAAAGAGCCCAGAGCAACCTCCAAAGAAATTAAAGGTGAACTCCAAGGCCAAGGTACATCAGTGTCAGATCGCACCATTCATCGTTGTTTGAGCCAAAGTGGACTTCATGGGAGACGACCAAGGAGGACACCACTGCTGAAAAAAACTCATAAAAAAGCCAGACTGGAATTTGCAAAAATGCATGTTGACAAGCCACAAAGCTTCTGGGAGAATGTCCTTTGGACAGATGAGACCAAACTGGAGCTTTTTGGTAAGGCACATCAACTCTATGTTCATAGACTCAAAAACCAAGCATACGAAGAAAAGAACACTGTCCCTACGGTGAAACATGGAGGAGGCTCAGTAATGTTTTGGGGCTGCTTTGCTGCATCTGGCACAGGGTGTCTTGAAAGTGTGCAAGGTACGATGAAATCTGAAGACTATCAAGGCATTCTGGAGAGAAATGTGCTGCCTAGTGTCAGAAAGCTTGGTCTCAGTCGCAGGTCATGGGTCTTCCAACAGGACAACGATCCAAAACACACAGCCAAAAACACCCAAGAATGGCTGAGAGAAAAGCGTTGGACTATTCTAAAGTGGCCTTCTATGAGCCCAGATCTGAATCCCATTGAACATATGTGGAAGGAGCTGAAACATGCCATTTGGAGAAGACACCCATCAAACCTGAGACAACTGGAGCTGTTTGCTCATGAGGAGTGGGCCAAAATACCTGTTGACAGCTGCAGAACGCTCATTGACAAATACAGAAATCGTTTAATTGCAGTGATTGCCTCAAAAGGTTGTGCAACAAAATATTAAGTTATGGGTACCATCATTTTTGTCCAGCCCTATTTCATTAGTTTGTTTTTTTAAATAATTATGTTAATCAACAATTCAAAAGTGATGGCTGATTTTGATTATTTAATTTTCAATAAATTTTTATTTATTGTTACTTTTGTGAGTTTCAAGTGATTTCAGTGAGAATTGTGGGTTTTTCCTTCTTTAACTGAGGGGTACCAACAATTTTGTCCCCGTGTGTATATACAATATTTAGAAGAATTTTTCCCTTAAAATGCCATGTGGTGTTTGGTTAAGCAGTTGATGTTGATTTTAGGCTTGAAAACAACAAAAATGTCAACTATGATACCTGTCAACTATGTTGCAAAAAGTCCCGCAATTATATATTGACCCAGCGATATGCAAAGATTTTGACATTGCCTCAACAAAAAGGGGAGAGGGTGAGCTGTATTAATGGTGTGCCATATTGATGTTCAGAATCGTGACCATCAGCTGAAGGCTTTATGTAAATTTATGAGAGTAATTTAATTAATTGGTGAAAGGGGATTTACTATGAGGCTGACAGTGTGAGGATAATAAGGCTGGCATATGGTTGGCTTGTTTATCACGACTGCTGCAACACTTGGTGATGAGCAAAAGAAGAAAATAAAGCTACATAGAGACCTCTTTTAAATAAGCAGCAAATAAGCATACATTTTTCGTAATATCCGATCAGATCTTCATCTACATTGCAACTATGAACAAACAACACCCGTCAGCAACAACAGCTAACAAGAATGAGGAGTGAGTAAAAATGGAGTCTGGTCAAAAGGCCAGATTGGAATTGTGAGTTAGAGCTACTTTGACTTGTGAGATTTAAAAAAAATCTGTTGACATTTTAAGTTTTCTGTCCCCAGGAAGCATCTCCAAATATGCCTTTTATAAGACTTATAATGCCTATTAGAAAAGGTATTTACTCCCATTGGATGTTTCACCCTTTTGAATTCTTTTATACATGTATGGTCAATATATATATTTTTTGACAAGAATTAGGGGGAAAAAAACCCTCTTTAATATCAAAAAGAAAACTGATTTTGAAAACATCATTTCAATGTGCCGGGCTTTGCAAAAGTTCTGTTACACTTGTTGAGACATTCACGAAAGTTGTTACACTTGCAAAATGCAAGCAAAATGAACACAAAGATTTTTTTGGTGCAATAAGATAATTTTTTATTTTCCAAATATTTCAATACATGTGTTAATGATAATATTATTCAGAAATGTGGCCACCCAAAAATTTTATCTTATTGCACCAAAAAAAAATTGTGTTCATTTTGCCTGCATTTTGCAAGTGTAACAGAACTTTTGCAAAGCCCGGTATAACATGTATTCAAATGTATAAGTTAAAGTAAATGATTGCAGAAATATTCACCCCTTTTAAAGTGACTGACCTAATTCAACAGAGGTCCAGCTAGTTGATGCAAGCAGTGTCACAATTAATGAAATGGAGCTCACCTGACTGCAGTTGATGTGTATCAAATGATTGTAGTACATCAACACCTATATCTGGAAGGTCCAGTTTCTGCCACAACTGCAACATGAAAACAAAAGAACACTCTAAGCAACTCAGAGAAAAGATCATGGCAAAGCATAAGTCAGGAGATAGCTACAAAAAGATTCCCAACTCACTGGACATCCCACGGAGTTTAGTGAAATCCATCATTTAAAAAATAGGAGTACAGCACTTGTTTAAATCTGCCTAGAGCTGGCCGTCCTCACGAACTCAATGACCAGGCAAGAAGAAGACTGGTGAGGGAGGTCCGAGTACATAAATTTCTTGCTTGACCAAAATCCATTACACTCACAACCAAGTTTTGGAAGCATTGTTACCATGACCAAGAGTGAGGATGGAAAAGCTCCTCTTTTAGAGTCTGAGATTCGTGCACAGGCCATTGCTCTTCAAAATACAGGGGAAAAAAATGGTCAACAGGTAGCTCAAGCCCTTGTCAGAAGTATCTGCTGGGCGCAGAGGTGGCCGCAAAGGTACAACAAAGGAGGAAACTTCAATGACTTGCTTTGCTAAGGACGTCCATCTGGCCTAACTGCAAGAGCCAAGGATTTGATGAGAATGGCCAAAGGTAAAAGACACAAACCTTGCCGCCGACTCAGTCAGAGGCTGAAAAATCTCGGAGAAGATGTTTTTAAGAGCAGTGTGCATTGTAAATTAACATAAACTTTGGGGCTGTAAGCTTATAAGAAGCAACTTACCCCACGACTCGCCAAACTGCAAAAGGAGACGGGACTGGCTTTCACAAAAAAGTATAACTCTGACTCCAAAAGACTGATGAATGCCCTCCCTACTAAATTTCAACACCCAACAGCCAAAATTACCTATGTGACCCCAATGACCCTCTATACAGATGATCATGAAGATGTATCTTCTGAGCAAGTGAAATTCAGTGCCGATAGTATGGTTTGAGGGGCTATTGTCCGCTTCAGGTCTCTCAGAGCTGCACATGGTGCCTCAAGGTACCACTGCACAATATTATACCAACAGCATTCTAGAAAAGGTACTAGTTCCAGTTTGGGCCAGGACGAAAAAATAGGGGCCTTTGACTAAACGGAAAATGTTTAAAAGACATTCGGAATTGGTATTTATGCAGGATGGTGCCCCTGCTTACACTGGCCGTATGACTGAGTGTCTACCTGCCTTTAAGGAGGGATGGCAGCAAAAATCCACCGACCTCAACCCAATTGAGAACTGTTGGAGAATCCTGAACAGTTGCATCTCTACCAGTCCACCACTAACCAACACAAAACAGTTCATCACTAGGGTTGGAGTGGGGGAATAGGCTATAGAACCATCCTCACTCAAGAGCCTTGCACATTCCATGCCAGAAATAGGAAGCCAAGCAATATCAGTATGTGTTCACAAAAAGCAGCAGCATAACAGAATTCCTGAAAATTTGTCATCACTTCTGGTTGTTGCTTGCCACTCCAGGACCTTCAGTGGCCACCCCAATGAAACTCTGTAGATTCGCCTCTGCAAACACTCTGCAGAGCAGCACCAGATCTGCGTCAAATAAATCTCACACACAATCCTGGATACAATTACAATTCTCCTTCAAAATAAAAGCACGGCTGAGAAAGAATTGAGCATGAAGCGTGGACAAAACTGCATGTTTGCTTCGAGAGGATAAAAAATGTCACATCTCGATGCGTGATGTTGCTTTTTTCCTGTCAGTGTTGTCTAATAAACGTAGCGCAGGTGTATCACATGACCTCGTGTTACACTGAAAGCTTCCTGTTCATCTCCCGACTCGACTTCCAGCTACTCAGGCTGCGCTCTTGTCTCAGCTCACCGGGAGCTTCATCCCCGTGGTTATGGTCTCCGGTGTCCTGGTGGCAGCTGAGGGTTTGATATCGTTAATCCGTTTACATTTAGCGGCGCCGCTGCTGTACGGGGGCCGTCGGTAGCAGGCGGAGGATGAGAGCGGGAGCACTGCAGTAATGATGCGCTTTATTGTGGACTGCCTGAGGGCACCGCGGGACAGAGCCCCGAAGGATGAAGGGTAACACTCAAGATCTGCCTTTAATCATCACTCAGTGCTCTCAGTCGCACTGTTTCCATCGTATCAATGCGGTTTCAACTTTAACTAATCTAAAAAGAGGCTGTACAGTGAGCACAGCGTGGATAGGGTTTAGGCTCACTCACACTAAAAATAGTGTAGATGAGGACAGTTAAGGGCCTGTCTAGTTCCAGTAAGCGTTCATTATTAACACTGGATGTGTTAAATGTATCCTATCTATAGTGGCTCAAGCATTTAAATAGAGATGTGCATGGATTATTACAGAGTCGGAGGACATTTTACATCCCACCCATCAAATTTCAAATATTCCATGTACAGAATACTACAACATGCAGTTGTTGTGTAAATTTACTTGTCCTGAGATCAAATCTTTAAAAAAAAAATAGGAGAAAAGAATGTTTGAAAATATTTTTAAAATTACCAAATGAGTCAGGAGTTCCCCATAAAATGCCATTTTTCTTTTGTCGCACCCCCCGATGACCAAATTGAAACTGAATTCAATTTTTCAGTTAATGTCACCAATTATCTATGTGCAGACAAATACAGATTCAGTTACCAGTCATAAAGGTTGCACACCTTTGTAACGGCCATGTAAATAATGGCAGTCTTGAGTTTTTCTCTTCTCCCATTACTCTGAATTTTCTGTGATGGAATGATTGAAACCCGTGCACCTTTGGTACGAAGAGAAAACAATGCATTTTGGTTCATTCATAGATTTATTAAAGGTCCTCTGGAAATATGATTAAATCTGATGGATCAAAAATGTTTTCATCCTAATTGTGGCAATAGCACAACTGTGCCATGCACTTTATGATTGCAAACAGTTATTTGCACAGATGATTTTGGGATCTGTAGTTGCTTTGACATGGCTCCAAGTGACTTTTATGAGTTATTCAAGTCAATTAATCTCTTTTTCAGATCTCTGCTGAGCTCCTCAGACTTTCTCACTGTTGTGTATAAGTGATGTATTACGTGTATAACGGGTCTTTTTAAATGGTTTAATTGTTCAAGAAAATGAGCATGTTGGCTTTTTCAGGGACATTAACATTGTCAGCTTAAATTTCCTAATTTACTGAGAATACCTGTACACAGTTATGTAGCATACCTAAATCATTTTGACTCCACTGCAGTGAGGGTTCTAAATCTTTCACGATAAACTTGGCAACAGTCCTGATGTTATGCTGCTTTTTTCCTGTCATTCTCCCTCATTTGGGGATGGTAAACGGGTTGGCCGTGAATGTCTGATTCCCATCAACTGACAACAAAGCATAGGCTGCTGCTTGACTGACATTGTCTGTGGGATTATTAAATTAGCATAATGTTATGCTACAGAAGTGCTTAAATCTATAACAGCAACTGTGACATTGCAAATACCTAATTACATAAAGTTATTTGTGTAAAAGTAGCTGTTTTTGTTATCTGACCTTTTAGTTGAGTTGCTTCCCGTAACATCTCCATCAGAGCTAGTGGGGCACAGAGGCTCCACTAGTGTGGTAGCATTAGCTGCTTTACTTAAGATATCAAACATGCTGCAGTGTTTGTTTACATTTACTGCTCGTCTGTCTGTCTGTCTGCCTGTCTATTAACAACATTTCCCAAACAGATTAACGGATTTGGATGAAATTTTTCAGGGAAGGTTAGAAATGACACAAAGACCAAGTGATTAGATTTTGGCAATGATGCAGCTTATAGTTTGGATCCACCAATTTGTTAAATATTTCTGTATGACTGTGAGATAGCGGCACGACATCACTGTACCTGTGACTACAAGTGAATGCAAAATCAGCAATTTTGTGATTGCATGATTGTTATCCTACCACAAATCCACTGCTGCAGACCATGAAACTTTTAAAGATTTCATCCATCGGAAATCATACAACTGAGTGGCCTTGGTGGAGTACTGCGCTCTCTGAGGGCTTTTGTTGATACATAAAGTTGGGCTGGTACGTGTTTCATGAGGTTGCTGGTATTACTACCCTTAGATACAAATTGGATGTAGCTGCACTGTTGATAAATCTAGAAAAGTGAGGCCAAACTTTAGATCCCTTTGCCCTGTGCATCATTAGGCTGCTGCAGAGAGCAGCCAGCAGCAGCACCATACGTGATCTCCTGACGCCAGCAGCTTCGTCACCATTAGGGGATGTTTGCAGTTTACGTTAGTTTGAAGTAACATTGCACAATTTATTTCATAAACATCAATAAAAACCCGTTTGTCAAGGAGTTTAATGGTACTAAATTACCGACCCAACGGTACCAGTTAACACCAGTGCATGGTAACCATCCCTGTGAAGACTGGAAAATGCGCTTCCTAGAAAACATTGATTTAAAACAATATTTCGACTTTATATAAAATCAAACTTTTATCGTAAAATAATACTAAGCTAACTGAGCTGACCCCAGTTTGAAACTGCATAACAAATGATTTAGCTTTAGCTGCTGAACTTTGTGTCTGACAGCTCACCTGCCTGAGGTGTAGAGAAGAACACAGTGAGATTTACCATTAGGTCTTGACTGACGCTGTTTTTACTGTCAGGGAAGTTACCAGTTATTGAAGTTACCAATTGCTGTGTTGTGCTGCATTGTAAAAGTGTGCACCTGTCATGGTTTAGAGACATGTTCATCCTGCTGCTGAGTGATGCTGTAAATGCTAAAGTGATGCTGATATCTCAGAGTAAAGACACCTACAAACAGCTGGAAGCAATAAACTACACTTCTGCTCATGTTTATACTTTGATGTTTTCTGTGTGTGTCTTCGTCAACTAAAGGCATGCAAACCGTGTCCTTTCTGCTCTCTGTGATGCTCATGAGCAGCTGCACAGCCAACTGGCTGCTGCTACCCTCAGCCTTTGAACACTGGAGCTTTAGTTAATGAACGTGACCTATATATCTGGGGCGGCCACAGGAGTGACTAGTAAGACACCAAGGGCTTTAAAAAACACAGCTCATTAGCTCTTTAACTTTAATGTCCAGAAGAGCTGAAGATGTAAAAAAATTTTACCTATACATATCATCAGAACACAGTTCGATGTAACTTACGACAGCCTCCTTTCCTCCCTCGTAGTTTGTTGTAGTAAATTAAGAATTTATTCTCCTACCTTTGAATAAAAGTGTGATTGTTCAATTTGAGAGCCTTATTCTTCATTTTTCTTTCAGGTTTTGAAATATTTTCCCTCAAAGCCATGCCCTTTCTCAGACAGTACCTGATTGGATGCGATTGAGCTCTGCTGCTGCTCAATTCTGTTTGTTTGCACTTGGGTTTGTTGCTGTACAAATGTCCTGTTCTTCATTTTAAAATGTCTCTACACTCAAAACTTCTGTGAGACTGGCACTCTTGCATACGGATCTTTGCAAAACAGCTCTGTCAAATGTCTGTGACCAATCAAATTGTCCCTGTACTTCTTACAGTGTCCTTGACAGAGTGTTTAACTGGGTTCGTCCTCCATAGTCTTCACTTGTTTTCCCGTAGGTGGTAATAGATATTGTAGAGTCTTTATATGAGTATTTACAGTTTCAGTTTTTACTACAATAGGTACATATTTTAGCAACCTGAAGAGATCGCTAGAACTATGGGCAGTTTCATGTTAGCAAGCACAATGAATGTTGATGAGAATATTCATGCTCAGATCTAGTGCTGACTATGTAGTTGTGTGATTGTTGTTCTTTTTTCATTCAGGGGTCTCTGAATGTTTGTGTAACCAAGAACATTGTGACCGTTTTGTTATCAACATGTACCAAATGACAGAGACTCCTGCAGCAGCTAATGATCGTGACTTTTGGCCTGTACATGTTCAAGTGAGTGTGCAAATGCTTTTTAAAACAGCATTCCTGTCTTTCCATGATGGATAGTGAACTGGAACTCATGTGCACTCTGATAGGCTAGTTTTCATTTAAAAATAGCCTTGCAATAGCACGGTAACAAGAAAAGTACTCAGAGAGCGCAGTACTCCGCCAAGGCTGCTCAGTTGTTGTATGATTTCTGTCAGATGAAATCTTCGTGGTCCTCAGTGGTGGATTTGTAGTAGGATTGCAATCACGTGATCGTCAGCAGGCAGCTGATGTAGCGTTCCCTTGTTGTCATAGTTACAGTGACGCTGTGCCGCTATCTCGCAATGACACAGAAATCTTTTACAAATCCGTGGATTCAGACTATAAACCACATCACTGCCAAAATTTTGGCACACTTGTGTCATTTCTGACCTTCCCTGAAAATTTCATCCACATCCATTAATCTGTTTTCGAGTAATGTTGCTAACAGACAGACAGACAGACAAACCAGTGCTGATCACCACATAACTCGGCTGCATTCCATGGTGGAGTAACTAGCGAGTCCATTTAAACAGTACAAAACAAAAGGAGTTGCTCTTTACAGACATTTTTAAACACTGCAGTGGGTGAGGTCAGTACGTGTACAAAGATTGTGCCATTGGTTGAGCTACGGAGATTTTAGTACAGTGTCAGCTTCATGTTATTGATAACTTAAGATTATATGCCGACCTCACTTCAGCTGTTTCAGACAAATGCACAGTGACTTTCTAAAATAAATTCTGTAACATGAGAAGTACCGATGTTTAATAGTGGACCGAGAAGCATCCATTTTTGTCTTAGTTATCTCGTGGCAATGTTGGCATTGCTGAAAAATATTTGAAAACCATATTATTATAATTGTATTCCATGGTTTCCATAGCCTAGCCGCGCTAGACAACCCATGGCAACAAATTTAATTCTCTGCCAGGGTGGGTCTAGTTACCCTCCATAAGGCTCGAGGCTGGATTCTCCTAAAACTGGCCGGACGAATCACCATGAAGTGTAGAGTCAGAAGGTGGGCGTAACGAAGTCACGACAGAGGCGTGACGATTCTGACAGAAACAACCAGCGCACAATAAACAGTTATCTTTCGACTTGGCTTTGGCCACAGCCCTTAAAGATTTGAAGCTAAAATTCAACTTGAAAGATAAACAAAGGACGGCACTGTTTCATTGAGAAGAAAGACGTATTTGGACTTATGCTGACGGGATATGGCAAATCCTTAATATACCAGTTGGCTCCGCGGCTCCGCTGGTTGGGAAGCTAATGGGACTTAGCCACAATCCGCCGGTGCTCTCGGAACTACGTCAGCCTATTTGTTGCGTTGATTGGTTGTTTACCTACCCAATTGCTGCAGAGGGATTTGATAGACAACCTTTTAGCCCGCCTCCCTCCCTGTCGAACTTCCCTAGACCCTTGTGCCGTCAGAAACATGTATACGCGTATAGCATGGCTAGGCTATGGTTTCCATGCTTTCACCAAATAATTCTGAAGAAAGTATTAGTGTTATTAAAATAAATACTTAAGGTCCTTGATGTGGGTGATCCATACTGGCAAATGATCTACCAAAACCTGATTAAAAAGTAATTGCATAAAAGGATTGCTGTAAAAAAACTAATTGACATAACTTTTTCCTCTAGAGAAGCAATGTGCTGTTGGACTGCTGTTATATTACACTCAATAAAAATATAAACGCAACACTTTTGTTTTTGAGTGGCCTTTTATTGTGGACAGTCTAAGGCACACCTGTGCACTAATCATGGTGTCTAATCAGCATCTTGATATGGCACACCTGTGAGGTGGGATGGATTATCTCAGCAAAGGAGAAGTGCTCACTATCACAGATTTAGACAGATTTGTGAACAATATTTGAGAGAAATGGTGATATTGTGTATGTGGAAAAAGTTTCAGATCTTTGAGTTCATCTCAAAAAATGGGAGCAAAAACAAAAGTGTTGTGTTTATATTTTTGTTGAGTGTATGTAGATGCACTCAAAATAAAGCAGAGGACATCTGTGCGGGTGACAATAAATTTATATAAATCAGCATTTAACAGACCGGATTTGCACCCAACTTGCTCAAGGGATTATATACAAAAGTAATTGTGTCATAGTTTATGATGTGGTCATTTATGATGTGAGATTCAAATAGAAGATTGACAGTTATGTAGCAGTCATTCTATAGGTGCAAAACAAAACCTTGTACAATCTGTCTCTGGCTGCAAATGTAGTCAAAATTTCAACACTTGTTTTAAGTCACCAGCTTTATCAATCAATAGTCAGCTAATAAGTAACACAAGATGAACTCAGTAGAAATCATTGCATGTTCTGATGTGGTCACTTGGAAACACAGTGAACACAACGTAATCCTCTTCAATAGTCTGCATCATATGACATGCACTGAACCAGGTGTAGATGAACAGCCACTCACTATCATTGATTCTGTCATAGTGCACTTCAGCTCACCTGTAACATTAGACCCCTGGCTGGTAGACATTAAGCAGCACAGATGACTTCATCATGGTGGTACTTTAGCAGCTAAACTCCCGTAACTCACCACTTATCAACACGGAGCTGCTGGTAGTCCAAGTAACCTCCTTGGGCCGCTACTGTATGAAACTGTAGCAGGCTCCACCTGGTGGCGTAGCCAAGCACTACAGCTAATGTTCAGTACATTCTCTGACATGCATGTTGTTCTGCCTTATTAGGTTAATACACTTTTAATTGTTTAAATTGTAAAAAGCAATTCATTGATTAGCTACCATCCCTGATGTCAGTTCAGTTCAGTGTTATACCAGTTAGAGAACCCAACAATTCAAAGTTCCCTTTAGATTCCCTGTGAGCTAGCAGTCAGTGACAGTTGGAAGGATCCAAAAAAACTTAAATGGGCATAAAATACCTGCAACCATCAAGGAGAAGGTTCAGATCCATGCAAGCTAGAATTTCCAGAATGGCCAGCAGCTTCTTTCTACAATCCATAAGACTCCTCAGTAACAGTGCACCACCACGGACACAAGACATGCAGATTTGATGTAGAATCAAGCACATTGCCAGTCACTGCCACTACACTGTGACTGACTCATGTTATGCAATGTGCTTTGTAAAAATGGTTTGTTATTTTTACCATTTTAGATTTCTTTCTTTTTATGAGTGCTTTAATTTTATTTTATTACAAACTATTACAGTGCTGGAGATGCTGTGCTTCTCACTGTTTTTATAACAATAACTAAGAACCTTTGAACCTTTGAAAAAAAAACCTGAGACAGAACCAGGTTCAGGGAAGGTGACCATCTGCCTCAACCGGTTGGGGTGAGAGTGGAGACGAGGAAGGAGGGGCATAGCAGGAGGGGTTGGGGTGGGGATAGCAAGACAGCAGATGGAGAATAGATTAACAATACAAACAGAACAATGAACATTTTGGAGGTCGGTGAGACCAGCGACTGCAGATCAGAGATCACATGTGATAATTAAATTGAATAGCTGGTTTAAATTTGTCTCTATATACTGTATCTGCCAAAAAAGCCACAAATACATAGATAGAAACTGTGGCCTATGCCTTATAATGCATTCATTAATGGCATGGGCGATTGAAGCAGGGAAGAAGAAGGAGTTCTACGGTAAGTCATGTGCTCAAATATTTGAAATGTGTTGTTGAAGCGTTATTGATTGATCAGTACTGCTTGCCTGTTCAGACAGGTGCCACTGAGGTTTTTAATGAATGGCTCAGTCACTGCTTTAAGTGCGTGTGTGTGGACTGATGCATACTGCAGTCGCCAGTGGTGGTGATGGAGAAGGGGGAGGGAACATGGGAGGGAATGAGAGATGTGAGGACCGGAGAAGCAGCACGATGGTAGGATGAAAAAAGGAAGGAAGAGGAAATATATGAACGGAGGAGACTAGAGAACGGGAATTAGCTTACGCATGGATAAGCTTGCTCTGCTGTTACTACTCTCTTCTGTGTGACTCATCCCCCCTTTCTCTTTCCTTTCATTGGTGCATTCTGCCTGTATGCACTGATCAACATGAATACACACACACACCACATCTCTCACACACACACACACACACACACACACACACACACACACACACACACACACACACACACACACACACACACACACACACACACACAGGCAGCTCCGCCTCCTCTGCAGTGTAGCGACAGCTTTAGAGAGCAGCAATGGAGGAGCCAGCAGTGCAGAAGGAAAAGATAGAGATATCATGGGAGGGAGGGCATGATGGTGGGAAGACAGACTGGAAGAATGAGTGCTCTCTCTCTTCCCTCCTTAAACATTCTTGTCTTCTTTGCTGGTCGTCTCCCAGGGACACCGATGTCGTGGAAACAGATGAGAGAGTCCTCGCCAAGGTAGCGGAGATCAGAGTAAGAAGACCACAGCATCTAGCTCTGGTGTGTGTGTGTGATTTTGTGTTTGTGAGTGTGTGTGTGTTTGTGTGTGTGTTGGGTTTCGATACATCTGTGTGAGCATGTTTTGCATTAAGTTTGTTCAATAATGTGGCCAGGGCATGCATCATATGTGCATCTACGTGTGTGTTTCCAAGGATTCTTCCAGCACTGCATTTCCCATGATGCTCTCATGTGATGTCATGAGGCTGTCAGTGGTGCCTCCAGAAATTTTTCTATGAGTGGCCAGATGGAACCACCGGAAATCTTAAGGTGGCATCCATAAACTAAAAGCCTTTACTGAATTTCATGAATTCTATTATGCTGTGTGGTACAGAGGTGTTGTAAAAACTGTGTCATTATGAGAGTTAAGGAATCCCATACCTTGGGTTCTGATTTTTCTGTTAATGTTCTTAATTATTTGATATGCATAGACTAACACAGATATGTTGTGGTTATTTTGGTGACTGCCCTACAGCATAGAATAGAATTTGAGAGTAAGTAGTTCAGCCACAGGCAAGACATCCAAAGTTTATTTATGATTTCAGCACAGAAAATTCTGTCCATGTGTGCTGGTAATCTAACTACAGCCATTTTGGGTTACAGAAAACGGGGAGGTCATTGTTGCTTGGCTATTCATTCCCATATTTTGGTAGTTACTGTAATGTTTGGAGGAGTAATCTTCTACAACCTTTCCTTATGCACAACAGTGTCACTGCTACTGATAAAACTACTTGAATATGACAGAAAAATATTTAGGCTATAATAAACAGATTAGATTTTTACAGTGAAATAATATCCACCTGTGCTGAAGCTCAGTACTTAGGGCTGATTTAACAGCTGCTGTGACTCTGCAACAACTTACCTGTCAGGTGTGCAGAAATGTACACAGTGTCATTTAAATTAGATCCTGTCTCTATGTCTGGAATAATTTAGAATTCAAAGGAGTTAATGAAATTACTGCTGTTGTGGGTAAACAAGCATATCTCTCTTTTTAGAAATGGTCACATGCTGCAGGTATTTATAAAACTCAGTTTTATAAATAGTCTGTTAATGTTTTGTCACAACCTGTATTGCATTTATTGCAATTTAGTTTCATTTATTTGCACTTTTAACTGACAACACTGTATTTTAACAGATGTTTTAGTTTATATTTGATGGGAAATTGTAAAGGAAAATGAATACCGCAAACCCTTACGTAAATGAACAGTGTTCTGTGATTTTGAAAAGGTCTCTGCATGCCTTCTTTAGCTAAACGTACAAGCTATGCCTTTTATGCTCTTTGTGATGTTTATGGGCGTTGCAACACATACACTACCGTTCAGAAGTTTGGGACCACTTAGAAATGTCCTATTTTTGAAAGAAGAACAGCTTTTTCCAGTGAGGATAAGATTAAATTAATCAGAAGTCCACTCTAGACATTGTTAATGGGGTAAATGACTATTCTAGTCGGCTGATTTTGAATGGAATATCTACATGGGGTTCAGAGGCCCATTTCTAGCAACCATCACTAGTGTGTTCTGAGGCTACATTGCAATAGCTATCAATAACTAGAAAAGCACTCAGAGAGTGTAGACCTCCGTCAAGGATAGAGAGGAAAACAGGAAACCCATGCAGTAAAGGATCATGAGCTGGAATCAAACCTGCATCTCTGACACAGTTCTATTGATGAATCGCCTTCTTAACCAGTTGAGCTATCTGGACACCTTGCTCCAACTTGTTGGACGACATACTAACCTATGATGTTTCTGTCATATTTTGGACCACATACTAAAACATACTAAAAAATTAAAAGTGATCCAGAATCCAGGATCATTTCCGGATTGCCACCAAAATTAAATCAGCTCTTCCTCTTACCATAGTCTACATCCCCTCAAAATTTCATCTGAATCTGCCCAGGCGTTTTTGAGTTATCTTGCTAACAGACGGACACACAAATGCCGGGTGTCACATAACCTCCTTGGCGGAGGTAATGATCCCAAAAAAGACTATCCAAACTACTATATAATGGCTTTGTTGAGCTTCTACAGTCTGATTAAATCTCAATTCAACTCATGCCTTGTGACCAGCACTGTTGAAAGAATGCTAATCCTTAAGCTCTCTCTGCATTGCTCAGAGAAGAAGGTAGCATAGGGCTGCAGCTAATTAACATTAGCTACCTGGCACACAGATTGAAAGATGGGTAATATTACGGCGGAGTTTTGTCTCAAACTGCTTAGCATTTTCTTCTAGTCTGGGCCCAGTGTAAAGTTATACTTTTGTTCTAATGAAATGGAACGTATCGTTTCAAAATAACCAAAATGTTGTGCATCACAACTTTTACATCATATCTGATTTTATTCTAAGTATAATTGCCATTTAGACACTGACAGATGGAGATAACAGATGGATATTATTTTTTTAGGTTAATTGGACTAATTTACTGTTTATTCTTCTGTTAGGCAGTGAATACTTTCAACGTCAAAATACATGAGTGTTTGAAATTTAATAAAAGGTTGTGGATGGATTTATGACTAATTTACTAGTTATCATAATTTACTGTATGGCAGGAAAGGAATAGTTCACAAGCTCATGTTGTACTCATTTTAGCAGACTCTCCTGCCTCCAGTTATTTGCTTTCAGGTTTTATGTGCAATGCCACTGTTTGTATCACGCTGTGGGTAAAACATCAAACAAGCGCTGAAATCTTGTTTGATATAACTGACGATCGCATGTGGAGCCAGAGTTGAATCATGTTAGTGTGATAAGACATATCTCTGCTTCTGTGATGCCCTCTGCTCCAGCCTCCAGCCCTGCCTAGCTGCCAGCTCTCCCTCGTTCTTACTATCTCTGGGTGTGTCTGCGTTGCTGCTCAGTGTCCTATTCACAGGAGTAAAGGCTGGATCACCTGACGCCACTTAGCACCTCCTGCAATTACAGAACCAGTTCATGCCCACATTCTCCATCAGAACATAGACTCACGAACCCGTCAGTCATAGTTAGGCTCCTTTTGAACATTTTGCTATTAGGTCTTTGACCTGCTTCTGACTACTATTTGTTCTGCTGTCAGTTCCATGGCCTGCCTTGTAGTTGAATCAGTTTTGAAGCATAGGGTGGCAACATTGTTGTTCTTCTTACCCAGTACATGACATTTCTGAGTTTTTTCGGTTTGTGTTTTCAGTTTGTGGGTTGGTGGTATATTTTGTGTTATACGGCCTCTGGACTAGTTAGACTAGCCAGGCCGTAGAAATCTAAGTTAGGTTTTGGGCTACTCACTCGCAGTGGTTCACTGCATGCCACGTGCTCCCGAGATCCTGTGTTTAACTTATTTTGTCGTATTCAGTTGTTTTTGTAAAGTAAAATACAACTTGTTACGCTTGTATTTTCTGCCAGATTCATGTCTGTTTCTTTTCTGTCTTTATGATTTTGTTAAGTTGACATTTGTCAAGTGCACCTGTGTGGCTGTGTGTGTCCACATGCACACGTCATTATTCCACAGGAGCCTGAATCGTGTGTGTGTGTGTGTGTGTGTGTGTGTGTGTGTGTGTGTGTGTGTGTGTGTGTGTGTGTGTGTGTGTGTGTGTGTGTGTGTGTGTGTGTGTGTGTGTGTGTGTGTGTGTAGGAGCTAGAAAATTCAGTGGCAGTGGAGAACTTGGAACTTCAGGAACAGCAGTCAGATCGCAAGGAGCTGGAGGAGACCCTGGTTAAATTAGATCAACACAAGGAGAAGCTTTCACAGCAAATAAAGGCAACCAGACAGCTCTGCTATGAAGAAAGTCAGCAGGTAATGATGAACTGCTACTGTACAGCTAATTCTGTCTCTCTCATGCTGTATGTGTGCTTCTCACATTCATTAACTAGAAAAGTACTGCGAGAGCACAGTACTCCGCCTAGGCTGCTCATTCTGTGTATCATTTTCGAGGAATAAGAACCGATAAATCTGCAACGGTCGATTTGTAGTGAGATCACAATCATGTGATTCACTGTGTGTTCACTTGTAGTCATAGTTACAGTGACGCCATGATCAGTGATCAATGATACAGAAATCATGGATTCAGACAAGCCGTATCACTCGCTGCTAAAATCAAATCACTTGGTCCTTCTGTCATTTCTGACCTTCCCTGAAAATTTCATTCAAATCCATCCATTTTTAAATAATGTTGCAAACAACAGACAGACAGACGGACAAATGTACGATGTTTGTTAGATAACACCGCCGCATTCCTTGGCAGAATAATTGCATTATGTGCTGTATGTGTAAAAGAAAAGTAGTGCAGGTAATCCTTCACCACCACTTCACAATTGTGCAGTGGAAAAATAAAGTTTTTAATGTCAAAAATGTAACTCTAATAACAGCAGGTACATTTAAATTTCATTTGGTCTTAACAGGATAGAATTAATATTAACTTTGTCCCTGCACATTCTGTCTTTTCATGTCTGCGAATAAAGACAGTGCACTATGTGTTTTTGCTGTTCAGGTAAACCAGAAATGGTCATGTGAATGGTATCACATTATTTTTGTATCAATCCGATTATGAACAAATTTAAGTCTGTTAGTCAAAAATTCTCAAAAAAAAATCCCCTCAAAAAACATGTTCATTAGTTAGAAGTGAAGGGTAAAGGAAAAATGTGTGTTAGCAGCTGGGCAGCAGCTAAGTTTTACTTTGAGACTTCCTATTTGTTTTATTAGCAGATTTTAGTGCCCTCTGATGACCAGATGGTTCTTTATTAATCAATTTTAGCATCATTTTTGTGTAATTTGAAACTGATAGGCCATGGTGTTTGGTTTTTGTCTTTTGTGGGGGTTTTTTTACAGTTTGTTTTAAACACTGGACCGACTTTGTCCTTTCTTGCCAGATTCTGTCTCTGCAGGCAGAGGAGGTGCAGAAGGAGAGCCAGGTGGAGGAATATGAGAGAGAGCTTGCCAGAGCCAGGTGGAGGCTGAGGAAGCTCAGAGAGGAGGTGAAACAAGCCAAGAGGAAGGCGGAGGAGGCTGGAGAGAGGAACACTCCACTGCAAGACTCCATCAGACAGTCCTATGAAGAGATCCTGCAGGTACAAGGGGACATCCATCCATCCATTATCTATTATTTACACCGCTTAATCGTCGTTAGGGTTGGAGGGGGGCTGGAGCCTATTCCAGCTGAATTAGGATAAAGGCAGGGGACACCCTGGACAGACTGTTACAGGGCTACATATAGAGACAAACAATCACACTCACATTCACAAATTAACCTCAGCATGGTTTTGAACTGTGGGAGGAAGCCGGAGAACCTGGAGAATACCCATGTGTGCACAGGGAGAACATGCAAACTCCATGCAGCAGGATTGCAGGAAGGTGGGGGTGCGAACCGGGGATCTTCTAGCTGCATGGTGACAGTGCTAACCACCAGTCCACTGGTCAGTCCTACAAGGGGCCCATGCATGTCTTCAGTGTTAGCTACAACAATAGGAAAAGATGAAGTTACACACACAAACTGCTGTAGTTTTTGTTTTGTCTCCTATGGGGAATTTGCATTGGTGCATGGTCTGTGCCCCTTAAATATGATTACAAATCAGGATGTGCAACAGCAGTATGACAGTGGACTGTGCTGCATCTGATGTACAGCAAATGTAGACAGGAAGTTGACATGTCATTTTTATCAAAAAAGTAATTGAACTTCAATGAAATAAAACCACTTTGATTTTGTTACACTGAAATTGGCCCAGTTCACTATCACGTAATTAATTATATAAACTCTTGTTACATGCTGCTGAAAAGTACCAAAAAATGTGATAGAACACAAAAATAGATTTTATGTTGTCCCTGCTCATTTTTCCGTCATGTGGTCAGTATGATCTTGAGCTACACTGCTGTTCAAAAAATTTGGGGTCACTTAGAAATGTCCTTATTTTTTAAAGAAAGACAGTTTTTTTTTTCAATGAAGATAACATTAAATGAATCAGAAACACAGTGCAGACATTGTTAATGTGGTAAATGACTATTCTAGTTGGAAACAGCTGATTTTTAATGGAATATCTCCATAGGGGTACAGAGGAACATTTCCAGCAACCATCACTCCTGTGTTCTAATGCTACATTGTGTTAGCTAATGGTGTAGAAAGGTTAACTGATACATGAATAAAAGTGTGAGTTTACATAGAAAACATGAATTTGTCTTGGTGACCCCAAACTTCTGAACATGGTGTATACTGCATCTCATTCTTGTACTTAAAAAATGTGTGACAAAAGAGAAAAGTGTTTTCTTTGACTGAAGTTTATGAAACTACCAACTCAGGTCTAAAACTATCTGCATTTACTGGTTACTCTTCACTCATGTCTTCCTTGTAGGAGGAAAACACTCTGTGCTCTCTGTCAGGAGGGGCAGTCACTCCAGAAAGCCAACTAGAGGAGTCAACATCTCCTGCAGACACGACTGAAGATGATCCGCTTCCCATGAGACCATGGGGAAGGAGCCAATCACTGCCCGCCTATGCTGACATGATAATGGTAAATAGCAGTAATGATAACAAATCCTATAAAACAAATATGAATAGATTTTTGAAGTGTGCTTGAAAACAATCCAGTTGTGTGTATGTGTGTCTTTTTTTCTTTTTCCTTCTTTCTTTCCTGCTTTTTTCTTTCTTCCTTCATTATTTCTCTTTTCCTTCCTACCTTGTCTTTTCTTTCTTTCTTTCATTCTTTCCTTCTGTCCTTCCTTCCTGTCTTCCTTCCTCCCTTCTTTCCTTAGTTCTGAATGTAGTGTCAGCTTTACACCAGATGTAATGGGACTCAAAAGTCTTGGGGTTCATCTAGATCTTTTTTTCTGTAAATGCCAGACAAGTTTTTATCTTCTTTTTGGGCAGTAGTGGTTTGCACTTTGTAATTCTCCCATTGATGCCAATTTTGGCCCAGTGTCTTCCCTATTGTGGAATCGTGTACACTGACCTTAACTGAAGCTAGTTAAGCCTGCAAATCTTTTATTGTTCATGTGGGTTCCTCTGTGATCTCCTAAATGAGATGCTGACTCACTCTTGGAGAAATATTGGTAGGCCAGCCACTCCTGGGAAGGTTCTCGACTGTTCCATGTTTTCTGAATTTGTGGCTCTTGTCTCTCACTGTGGTTCTCTGAAGTCCCAGAGTCTTTATAACCCTCCAGACTGACAAATGTCAACCACTTTGTTGTGCATCTGTTCTTGAATCTCTTTAGAACGTGGCATCATGTGGTGCTTTCTTAAGACCCTTTAGCTCGTTCACAGTGCCAGACAGGTTGTATTTAGTGATGTTTAGATTCAGCAAGCCTGGCAGTAATCATTTGTATGTGTATGTATTTGCACATTTCATGACTAATATAGCTGTCACTATAAACTTTTGTTTCTTCCTATTAATCCATTTGCATTTTCTTTTCTTTTACATCTCCATGTCTTTGTCTCTCGGTCTTCCATGGGTGACTGTACCAGGTGATTAATGGCTCACCCTTCTGCAATAATCTAGCTGGTACAAGGGAAGATGACAGTGGGACCAGCTCACCGAAGGTAGGTTTGTTACCACCTTTCATTCTGCACTTCCCAAATTATGTGGAATGTTTTAGGCTGCATAGTAACTAAAATCATCAGAGTTTTTATCATTTTGAGAGCTTTTAAATTATTGTTTCACTGTCTACTAGTAAGACCAGCACTGTTCACAGTTCTCCTTGGTTGGTAAAAATACAGAATTTTCACATCTGTTCACAGATGGACAGATCTGACATCGAGGATGACCCAGACGAAGGAGAGCTCAACAATGTAGAGAACAAAGACAGAGAGCAGGAAGAGTCCATTGTTAACCCAAAACGTCTCAGTCAACTGGACTTTTACCAAGCTGACCCCTTCGTCCACTGTCAGAGTGACCGTATGTATCTGATGTACAGTAGAGCCTAAGTTAGATCCAGGGGAGGTAACCCCGGCTAAGCCTCCTGGCTGCACCAGCTACCTAAAGCTATTTAAAATACACGAGAAGGGGAAATCCATTCTGTTGTCAGTCCAAAACACGATAAAGAAGGATACAGCCCTTAGAGGAGAAATGCAAACAGTGATATGATAAACTAGCTGTTTAAGTATATTTTAAGGCCAATATTTTAAAAGTCTGGTTCCACCTTTTGTGTTCTGGCAGTTTGCTGTTTATCTTATCTTACATGACGGTAAAATCATGGCATTTTTGAAAAAGTCACTTTAGGCTTACTGTAATTGCTAATTACAGTAATTTTTAGTCATAGCTGTACTCTGTCTGAAACAAAGCATCATTTTCACATGGTTATTCAGTATTTTGTACCCATTGTAAAAAAAAAAATCAACTTTTACTTATGGAACCATGGACACTCAAAGTACCCTGATGCTACTCTATACTTACACAAACATCACATTTGGCTTGCCTTTTCTCTGTTACTGTGACAAATATTTGCCTTTGGAAGACAATTGCTTGTGTATTTTACTTCCCACCATTTTGGGTTTCTTGAGAACAAAGATGTTTTTAAGGCTACTAACCAATATATATTTCTGACACATGTTGGTTTTACTCTCCAACAAATCATCAGTATGTTTCCTGTTGAACACCAGTCATAACTTCATATTCTCTGATCACATGTCTCAGTGGTTATATGTAGTATTTGAGATTTAGTAATTTCTGTCTCTGTTGATTTGTAGATGACCTCTTCACTAAACATCTATTTCCTATAATGGACTCAGCTGGTGAGTAACAATACACTTAACTAGTCCTTATTTTACTTGACATCAAGAAAAGGGTCTATGTTGGACATGATTTTAGCTATGTAATTAGTTAATTTACTCAAATAAATGTCTATTCCGTTTTCCAGATGAATTTACTTCAGACCCTTTCAAAGGCAGTGACCCATTTGCAGCAGACATTTTGTTTCCAGAACCGAACGTCGGCACCGATGATGGGATGGGAAATGTCGGCGATGAGGCAGACACTAGTCTGTCTTGTGCTGAAAACAAAGCCTCAACAGGCACTCAGTGCTTTGAGTCAGAATTCCCAGATGAAGACAGCGACATAGAGATAAGCTACAGCCGAGAGGACTTAGACGCGATTGCTGTTGCAGATGATTCCCGTGGATTTAAACCCATTCAGAGCTCGTCAGAAGAGCTGGGGCCTGAGCCGATCCAGGGCTGGAGGTCCCAGGGCCAGTATTCTGTAGAATCAGACCCCAATGGGTATGAGCTGGATCTTGGTGCCATCTCCCCGCCCTCTGACATAGAAGAACGCAGTCTAGGCTCTCTAGCTGGGGAGGCTACCAATGAGGCAACAAGAGAACTAGAACAAGGTCATTTTTTTACTCAAATCATTCCTCAACTTTGGAATTTTACAAGTTTTCAAAGTTTTAGCATTCTTTTCTGTGCAACCTATTTTTTAGGCTTTCTTATTTAAAATGGTTTTTAGTTTAACTGTTGAAGCAAAGACAATTTAGCATTACATAAAACCTCAGAGATGCAAATTGAATTTTTGGTTTAAATGTTAGGCTTTCCATTGTGTTACGTATTGTTTTTGATTTGAACCTTACCATTAGCTCCATTGATGGATACATGAATATATCCTAAGCCAAACTGTATAGAGTGCTATTTTAACTATTTTTATGGACCTCTAAATCTTTAAAGACTTTCGCATTTAAAGTTCTTGAGTATGCACGATTAAAATCTGTAATTTTGTTGGAGTGTTTTTTTGCCTTTATTCGTCTGAAATTCTTGCCCCTGATAGTTTATCCTTTGACACATCTTTGTTTTTTCCTGCTAGGTCTGCATACTGGTGTGGCTGAGACTGTCAGTGAACATGGTGGACCTGTCCTGTTTGAACCAGATTGGGCACATAACGTAGAGGAAGCGCTGCTCTGTGATACAACTTCCTCTCAGGCAACAGAATGGGCTGGCAGCACTGACCAGGAGCCCCAAAATCCTGCAACCCCTCAAAACTCGCTAGATTCCCTGAACCGTTCTGTTCAGCCTGACTCACAGCAGAACAGCTTTGAGTTAAACTATGAACCAACCAGTCAGTCTTCCTTTGACCCATATGGGTTCAAACTCAGTCCAGAGCATTCTAGTCACACCCTCTTAGACCCTGATGAAGCTGAGCTAAGCCCAGAACCTGCTGAAAATGATCTGGCATTTGATCCGGAGCCTTCCTCTTCTCAACCAGACCAACTCAACTTTGATGCCTATGGGTTTGATATCGCTTCCTCCGAGATGGTACGGGACTCTGACCCTTATGGCTTTAAGCTCAGCCCTGAGGAAGAGAACCAGGAGGTATTGGATCTATGTGCCCATGAGAACCAGGAGGCAATGGACCTTTGCACATATGACAACAATAAGCAAATAAAACAATCTAACTATAGCAACCAGGAAGTAGTGAATCCTCACACATGTGAAAACCAAGAAGTGCTTGAACATTGTAGCCACAATAACCAGGAATTTCTGGATTTGTGTAACAATGGAAACCAAGAAGTGCTGGAACCATCTAACCTTGACAACAAGGAGTTGGTTATGCATGAAAACCAGGAACTGCTGGATCTCTGTAGTCATGACAACCAAGAGGTGGTAGAGCCCTATTCCAATATTAGCAACGAGGAACTACTTGAACCTCATGACTATGACAACCAAGAAGTGCTCAAATCTTGTAGCCATGGCAATCAGGAACTGCTGGACTTCCTTCTTCCTGAAAATCAGGAAGTGCTGGATTTAGATAGCCGTGGCAACCAAGAACTGCTGGATTTTGGCAGCAAAGAAAATCAAGAAGTGCTGGTTTTAGATCGCCAAAACTCACAAGGACTCCAGGATCTTCGTAGCCATGAAAATCAGGAATTGTTAGACTTAGGTAGCCATGACAACCAAGAGGTGCTAAACATGTTGCGTAAAGAAGTTTCCCCAGAAGCGAACAACAACCAGTGCATTGTGGAGCCAGGGCCCAATGTCATTTCTACCAATAGCAGCTCAGATAGTGATGTGGCGTCAGAAGACTTGCTAGGACTGGAACTCTGTAACACCAGTATCTGCACTGCCAACACCACAAACACTAACACTGCTGACACTCGCAACATGGCCATCAGCAACAGGTCTGCCAACCTGGACCTCAGTTCTTCCACTGCTCCAATACATCAGAACTTGTTAGAAGGGGATCTGGGTTTAGTGTTTGGGGCTGGAGGATACATTGGTTGTCCTGATGTAGCTGACGACCTGGAACCTGTGGACAGAAAGCCGGCAAAGCCAGCAGCAGAACCAGTACAACCAGTCAGACCAGTTAGGCCACCTCGACCATCTCTCAGGGTAAGTTGAAACTACAAACCAGTGATGTTGATAGATTCTTTTTCTTTAATTAAATTTATACAATTAGCCTTCAATGGAAGTTACTCATATAACCATTTCTGTCGCTATGGTCTCAGGCAACCAGGCTTTTGTCGCATTGAGCTTGTACTCTTGAGCTTGTAGTTTTCAATGTAGTCTATCAAATTGATGTTGCTCTGGAATGTTGGTACATATTTTCAGTCATGCTAGCAGTGTCAGTCAGTTCACCAGGTTGGTCTATGCTGATACTTTCTCAAACACTGCAAAATGGATTTAGATTGCATTTTGTTTTTGTGTAAATAAAAAGGTAGTTAGCAGTCATGGTAAACATTAGCCCACTACCATTTTGGCATTCTTAGTATTTTCACTTTCTGCTCATTGCCTTTAGCTCAAAGCACTGTTGTTCCTATGTGTAGCCTTACAGAGTTGCTAGCATGACAACAGACAAATTCAATTCAACTTTGTATAGCGCAAATTCACAACATATGTCATCTCACAGCACTTCACATAGTAAGATGAAGACCTTCTGAATTTTAACAGAGAATAGAGAATCCAACAATCCAAAGTTCCCTTTTGAGTCCCTATGATCAAGCAGTTTGGCGACAGACCAAAGCTTTGAACAATGAGGCGGTTTTTGTCATACAGTACTTTAGCTACCTAACAGTTAAAATATGAGTAATATGACTATTTAAAAAGATGATTAAAAATTACCACAACTTCAAACAAGTGTTAGCTAGATCTACAAAATGTAGGTAAAGACAGTGTTTTCATTGTCTTCAAAACACATTCATCATCATGTTTTTGTTGTGCTTTTTAGGCCAAGGAGAAGGACCAGTCCCAGACTAAGGGCATCGACCTGAAGTGATCTTTCACCAACAAAGACTCATGGGGGTTACCATGTCAGCAGGTGTCAACATAATGGGGAGTAAAGCAAGAGGATGGATAATAAAATGGAGACAAATGACAATGAAAAAAGGACATACAATTAAATAGAAGGGAGGGAGACATTGTTCTGTTGTTATTTATGTCAATAAAGTAGTCTAATCAAGTCAGAAGAAAACGGGAAGTAATCAAACTGTAAAAACTAACAGATACCATGGTAACAGTTAGCTCTGAAAGATTTATTAATTAGTATTATGGAAATGTGATTAGCTTGTTGCTGCAGCCTATATAGATTGATTCATAGAAGTTAGGATTGGAAACAACTATCTGAAAATGAACAACATTCTTCGAGGATTGTCTAACATAAAATAAAGTGTTCCCAGAATTTTTTTTTTTGTATCTCAGCTGATGCCAGTTAATTAACTGAGGTTTATACAGTGCCTTGTGAAAGTATTCGGTTCCCTTGAACTTTTCAACCTTTCGCCACATTTCAGGCTTCAAACATCAAGATATAAAATTTTAATTTTTTGTCAAGAATCAACACCAAGTGGGACACAATCGTGAAGTGGAACAAAATTTATTGGATATTTTAAACTTTTTTAACAAATAAAAACCTGAAAAGTGGGGCGTGCAATATTATTCGGCCCTCTTGTATTAATACTTTGTAGCACCACCCTTTGCTTCAGTTACAGCTGCAAGTCTCTTGGAGTATGTCTCTATCAGTTTTGCACATCGAGAGACTGAAATTCTTGCCAATTCTTCCTTGCAAAACAGCTCGAGCTCAGTGAGGTTGGATGGAGAGCGTTTGTGAACAGCAGTCTTCAGCTCTGCCCACAGATTCTCGATTGGATTCAGGTCTGGACTTTGACTTGGCCATTCTAACACCTGGATATGTTTATTTGTGAACCATTCCATTGTAGATTTGGCTTTATGTTTTGGATCATTGTCCTGTTGGAAGATAAATCTCCGTCCCAGTCTCAGGTCTTTTGCAGACTCCAACAGGTTTTCTTCCAGAATGGTCCTGTATTTGGCTCCATTCATCTTCCCATCAATTTTAACCATCTTCCCTGTCCCTGCTGAAGAAAAGCAGGCCCAAACCATGAGGCTGCCACCACCGTGTTTGACAGTGGGGATGGTGTGTTCAGGGTGATGAGCTGTGTTGCTTTTACGCCAAACATATCGTTTTGCATTGTGGCCAAAAAGTTCCATTTTGGTTTCATCTGACCAGAGCACCTTCTTCCACATGTTTGGTGTGTCTCCCAGGTGGCTTGTGGCAAACTTCAAACGAGACTTTTTATGGATATCTTTGAGAAATGGCTTTCTTCTTGCCACTCTTCCATAAAGGCCAGATTTGTGCAGTGTACAACTGATTGTTGTCCTATGGACAGACTCTCCCACCTCAGCTGTAGATCTCTGCAGTTCATCCAGAGTGATCATGGGCCTCTTGGCTGCATCTCTGATCAGTCTTCTCCTTGTTGGAGGTGAAAGTTTAGAGGGACGGCCGGGTCTTGGTAGATTTGCAGTGGTCTGATACTCCTTCCATTTCAATATGATTGCTTGCACAGTGCTCCTCGAGATGTTTAAAGCTTGGGAAATCTTTTTGTATCCAAATCCGGCTTTAAACTTCTCCACAACAGTATCTCGGACCTGCCTGCTGTGTTCCTTGGTCTTCATGATGCTCTCTGCACTTTAAACAGAACCCTGAGACTATCACAGAGCAGGTGCATTTATACGGAGACTTGATTACACACAGGTGGATTCTATTTATCATCATCAGTCATTTAAGACAACATTGGATCATTCAGAGATCCTCACTGAACTTCTGGAGTGAGTTTGCTGCACTGAAAGTAAAGGGGCCGAATAATATTGCACACCCCACTTTTCAGTTTTCTATTTGTTAAAAAAGTATAAAATATCCAATAAATTTCATTCCACTTCACGATTGTGTTCCAATTGTTGTTGATTCTTGACAAAAAATTAAAATTTTATATCTTTATGTTTGAAGCCTGAAATGTGGCGAAAGGTTGAAAAGTTCAAGGGGGCCGAATACTTTCACAAGGCACTGTATTAATTGTGATCTATGATGTGATTTTATGAAGGTTTGACAGAGCTGGCTCATCTGCAGCAAAAGAGTATCCCCCAATTTTGATTTGAAATTAATGTTGGAACACGTATAAGTGGACTTTATCACATAGACAAAATGTATATAAATTATATACTGTACTCTGCTGTTGTGGTTTTGAGATTATCTAGTCAATTAGTAGTTTAGGTCTAAGTTGGATACGAGCTGTAGAGAGTTTGGTCAGGCTTCACAGTGAGTGCTTAGCCATACAATCACTACAGTAACACACCCAGTGTTTTCACTCATCGGTTATTTTAAAGTGCGCCGCCAAGAATTTTTTAACAGCAACCTGAGAAACAATGGTTCACTGCCAACTCTGGCTTTAAATTTCAAGCCTGTTTCATGTCTGACGGCAGCTTTACTTTGGTCAGACATGTGGTTTGGTGCACCTGTTGCCACACTTAACAATCATGTCACAGTATACTACAGTACACCTGTGCAGCAGTGATGTAATGTGAGGTCAGAAAGACAAGCTTTTAGGTGGGTGCTAAGTTCCTCTCTGAAGCGTTTAGCTGCTGAACTTAGTACTTGAATGTTATAATCAGTAGTAGTAAAGAACTGGACTGTCACTAAGAATACAGTCAGCTTTAAATGTCCTTTACAATGCAATTTTCTACATCATTGTCCCACTTCCATGGTATAATATTGTTACAGCTAAGTGACAGCTATGCACTAATATTAGTTGTGTACTATATTAGTAGGTAGCAAACCAGACATTGATTTTCTTAACAGTTTGACACTGACAGATGGAGATTGCTCTCCCCAAACACTACTGCCAATTTCACTCAACAAAACCAAACTGTAAGCTAAAAAGAATTTTCAAGACTTTTGAGCGCACTCTGAGCAGTCACTTTAGTCTTTGCACCACTGTCTGCTTTTGTCAGTATGTTGGTATGGTGTATGCAACTGGGACTCAGCTAGGTTTGCTTTTGATTAAGTTCAGCACTTACCCTTTACAGCACAAGAAGGTCAGAGGGTGCTGTTCATTTGGCACAAATTGGCTTCTAACGTTCAGAGTATTTTTGTGCCATGTCTGATAGGCCAGTATGAAAATAGTTTCCAACATGTTTATCCTCATTTAACCAAAGACATCAGAAGGTTGTGAGAACTGATAGAAATGGGCTTTACAATAATTCTAACTGCTCTTCCACTGCTCATTCCAAACTGACGATGTGACTGTGTGTAAGAGGAGTCGGGAGGCTTGCTGATTGGTTTCAGATCGTACTGCATGCCGTATAACATCTTCTGTCAAACTTGCAATTACTGACTTTTTGTTCACTTGGGGGCCAGTGGAAACATGTTGTGACCCCAAGCAACAAAGCAATGTTGTTATTCACTGAAGTGGCTGTGCAACATATTCACTTTTTTCCTCTCTTTTTGGTCTCTACCAGCTCCTGGGTTAAATATGTGACTGTTTAGTGCTAAATGCATGGCAGTGTTCACCAACTAGTCTCTGTCTGCAATCTGGTTCCTGCTGAGCAGGTAGAGTATAATGGCTTTTTCTCTGAAAATAGTTGTCTGCTGTGGTCAAATATGACACTATGAGAGCACTAAAAGCAAACTAGAACTGTAAAGTTACAGCTAGCTAGCTGAACAATGAGCTGAAACTCACCATTGAGCTCTTTAAGGATCGAGCTGCAGATTGAGCTGATGATTTTTTGTAGGTTCATTACTACCAGAGTGCTGTTATATTATTTTCACAATACAGTTTGATATTGTTACTGATTATAGCTGATTTAAGGTTACAGACACACAAATGCTTTTTTGTGTACCTGACCAGTAGACAATACATTTCGTCTACTAGTCAGGTAGCAGTGCTGTCAGGATTCATCAGGCAATGAAAAGTGTACATATAGATGTATCCCCATATAAAATGAAAAAAATGTGTATGTATGAAACAACATGTTGTGTATGATGAATATATATCCCAGGTGACAGTCTACCTTGACACTGGAACAGACTCTGCAGGTGCTGAGCAAACATTTAAGTTCTTAAGTTTCTGTTCTGCCTACCTCATAACTGCTTTACCATAATGACAGGACAACATTGTAAACCTAGTGAAAGCAAACATTGTGTGATTTTCACACCTATTAGACATGTGCCGGCAGGACAGAACACTAATTCTTGTGTACACTATATAACCAAGACAATAAAAGTTCAATCTACAGTTTTCAGAATCATGGATGCCACCAGAGCACCAGCATCCTAGCATCAGTTTTACTTACAACCAGAAAAGTAGATTTCTTCAGTGCATGTCATGTGGCTATTTCCTCTCTTTCTACCATCTCCTGAGTTACCATTTCCTGTATCTCCTTCACTAAAGGAAACAAAAAAAATCTGCAAATGAATACCCTACTTGCTAAAAATGGCAGGTTTTGTAAGATGGGATTGTGCAGGAAGGCAGGCCTACTAGGTTCTATGAAGGAATAACCTATTTATGCGACAGCACATGCCTCCTTGCATACAAATGTTCCATTTCATAGTTTTGCTGGGGCACTGTTGCTGCCTTCTGGGCTTAGCACTGCTCGAGACAATTGTTAATAATAAAAAAAATACAAACAAATCAGCATCTTTCCCCTACTAGATGCATGCTGAACACTCAAACTGTGCTTTCACGATGCGATATGAGAAGTTGCTCTGGTTCTGTTTCTAAATGCCACACAGAGGGAATGTCACTTCACTCTGTGCTAAAGATGCAGTCTTCTACTTCATTAATGCTATCTAAATGTCCCAAATCTCATATATGGAACCATGAAATATTAAACATGTAAAAATTCAGTTTGCAATAAAGGGGTCCATCTCCTCACAAAAACCTCACTCATACAACCAAAGATATTCCATGAGATAGCAACTGTACAGTGGAATCTTTGATGATACACACTTTGCAGGATATTGTCTTGCAGTATGTGTCACCATCACCTACCTCCATATTAAATTATTTTAGCTGAACATGAAGCATGCATATCACTGTTACGCCTTATTTTCCTTAGATTTGTGTTCAACGTTAAAGGTCAAAGTCAGATTCCCTGTTTGCAAAACCAGTAAAGCTGTAGTGGAACATGACAGCTTAGAGTTTGAGTTTTGAAGCACACAGAAAAATGCTGATGTACTGCCTGGCTGACTTACCCACTGGTGTCCGTGGGGATACGGAATTTGTTGTTTGGGTTCAATAAGACTAGAATCCTATGTCCTGGAAGTTTAAAAACTCATGTAGAGGAATCCATTGAAACAGGAGGGCATGTTACAATATCGTCATTGTGTAGAATACTCAAGCTGAACACCTAGTTAACCCTATTAGAGGCAGAAGATCGTAAAAGTTTTTCCATCCTCTTGAAACATATTTTTTCAGTTTCTTCTCCCATTTTGAACCACATGAAAGTGAATGAAGTTAGATTTTAGGACTGTCTTACAAATGTGTCAACATGTTTTATTCCCATTTTCGGTCCAGAGCTAAGACTGATTTGTGTAAAGGTAACAGTTATTTTACAGATTAAAAGAAGTGCTGAAAATGCATCACTGTACATAGGCACATGTAGCACAATAAACATCTCATTCCGTGCACTGTAAAAATGACAAAGTTAACAAGCAATTTTATTATTTACACAGAATGCAGTTGAATTATTTGTTGTTTATTTTTGTATTTATTTATTTTTGTATTTATTGATTTACAGGCTGCTTATAATATCTGGACAGGATACGAATATAACTGAAAGCAGTTATCAGAGCAGTAATATTGTTCAGAGAGAGTCAGAGATGAACTTGCTTCTGGAGCTTTTCATTTTTTGCAGTGTGTGTTTTCTATGATACAGATGTATGCACTTTAAAGCCATGGTTGAAGGAAACCATATTCAGAAAAACTTCTGCGTTTTGCCATGGTGAGGCCATGGCTTTTTGTGATGATGATAAATCTATGTGTGGTGTACATGTTGCTGTCTAAATGTGATGTTCTGTGATGAAAAACCTAAAAATAAAAGTAATCTACAATACATTTTGTTTGCTTTGTCTTCTACTGTCCCCACTGTCTGTACAAAACAGGACATTGTTAAGAAGAACAATCAGATCAGCAGACTGTCAACTAAATCTCAAAGTTCAAACATTTGTTGGAGGCAGCAGAAAAGTCTGACTCTATAGCTGCTAAATTCTAGCAGTGGTGACATTGAACTAAATATTGTACCTAAGTCCTCCATTTCAGGGACATTCTGGAGAAAGTTTTTTGACTGAAAACAGTCTGCTGCAACATAACACTGAGAGACTCAAGACTGGAATTTGTGGATTTCCAAACCAAACAAGGAAAAATGAAAAATCTCTCTGTGCATTTGTCACGAGAAGGGACTCAATCAGATACAGAGCAGATCAGTCATAAATGCCATGGCTGACTGCCTCTCTAAATTGTTGAACCTTCTGAATAATTACTGAAACTATATGTTCAATCATAGCATGAATCTACTATCTCTGATCATTGCTTTTTGTTGGACGACTGCGGCTCAGGTGGTTGACCAGATTGTCCACTGATCACGAGGTTGGTGGTTCAATCCCCCTGTCACGGACATGTCAAAATGTCCAGACACTGAGCCCAAAGTTGCTCCTTCCTCTGTTGCCATTGGTTGGAAATGGGTGAATAAGAAACACATTGATAAGTGCTTTGAGTACTACCAAGGTAGAATAGAGCGATATAAGTGCTGGACATTTGCTGTTGTTTTCCAGACCTTTTGATCAACAAAAGTTACTGTTGTGAGTTTACTGTTGTTGCGGCAGAACATTAGAGAAAAAGTGGGCTGACGGAGGGATAAGTCTGAACAAAAGAGAAAACAATGTGAAGGCAGCTGGACTGATACACTGAGAACAAAGAATATAAGGTAAGATTTCCATCCATCCATATCTACACCGCTTGATCCATATTAGGGTTGCGGGGGCTACAGTCTATCCCAGCTGACTTGGTGTAAGATGTTTGAAATGTTCTGTTTCTTTGTTGGCGGCATCTGCAGCAGAGGACAGTCACTGTGATGATGATGATGAGGACTGTGAGCAGGATGAAGGCTACACCAACCCACGTTTCAAGTCTCAAATCTGAGGGAGAGTCACAGTAAGAGAGTTAGCTGAATCATTCATCACTTTACATGCACGTAACAGTTTTAACCAGAAGAGGCTGTACAGAACAACATTTTGATGTATAGGTTGCCATGCTGTTAACACCATGTGCTCTTCCTATATGAAATATGAACCATGTCTAACTCAAAACAAGCTAAACAAAGGACTCGTGTTTAAAATGTATCAATACACATTGTTATGTGTATTATATGTTATGTGTTTTTATCCTTGTGCTTTCCTATTTCAAAATTTGACAAAATACAAGGTTGATGATGGTTATTTCCTTTGTGTCTATAATAGCTGAATGAGTAATCTTTCATTTCATTTGCCATATTACAGTAAAATGAAGCCACAAAACAAAGTGAGGAAGTGTAGTGCATGTCTGTGTTGTCCAGCAGAGAGCAGCACAGGCCCATCAATGCTATTTAGGAAGCCGTTCCAATTAATTCTCAACACTCAAATAAAAGAAAGCAAAAAATAAAATCTCAAAAAGCTACAGGCTAAATGTAGTGTGGCAAGGTATTTTCTTTCATGCCTTTTTGCAGTTCTAAATTTTTTCTATTTCCTCATCTCAAGCATTATCTGTTGGATTCTGCATGGAGACATGTTCTGTATCAATTATCAGAAAGGAAGACAGTGTGTATTTTGTTTAACTGTTGAATTAGATCTAATTTGGCCATTCATTATGTGGGTTTTTTCTCTAAAATTTTTCCTGAAATTGAAGCCTGTGACTTTGAGTTGCATTTTTGACATTTGGACAAGAGAAAGTCAAAAACGTTGAGGAATGCCAGTTGAGTGCTTAACTGTGTACCTCAGATAATCAATGACCCACGCTATGCAATGAAGGCCTAAGGATACACATGGATGAGACATAGACAAGAAAGTTTTCATAGCTTTTTCTATTGATGTACATTGTGGTCATTCTTCTGAGCACATTAGACAAATGATTTTATCCAAAAGACCAGAAACAGGACTTGTTTTTTACTCTGCCAAGGAATGCGGCGAAGTTCGCCATTTTGTTTGTGTGTACATCTATATTGAATGGCCACATTCTATGTGATTTCTGATCATCAATAACTAATAAAAAATGCTGCATTTCTGACAATGCCTTATGGGGAATGAACAAGCTTAATGGAGTAATGTGCTCTCCGAGTGCTTTTCTACTTCTAAATCTCTGGCTGTAGTCCTGCCTTTGCCGTAATATTTGATTTCTAATTGCAAAAGAGTTTTGCGACCATATGCATCACATGTGGGTTGACATGTAAAGTTCATGTCATGTCAAGCTGGCAGCACAAAGGGGACCTGCAAAATATCAGGCAGGTGGCTCTAAAGTTGCGACTGTTTGGAGTAAGTTATGATTTCATTCTATACAGTGCACTGCATGGAGTCAACCTCCTGTGCAGTGGGATGTAGTGTAGTGCAGTGTAATGTATTGAGAAGGTGTGCACCTGGTAGGAGGTTCTCTCCATGTACATGAGTGCACTGTTGTGTGCTCCAGGTTCCCAGCTGGGTGGCTTTGGGTCTGGACGGGATGAAAGCTGCCACTATGAAGCAGTAACTTTCTCCTGAATCCAGCTTCGACACATTTGCCACACTGGAATCACTTATGATGTCTCTCTGTCAGGTAGAAATAAGACACATTACAGTCACTTATGTTTACATCTATCTAACACACAATTTTTGAGTTTGCTAATTTATATATCTTATCTAAAAATTACATCTGTAGTTATAATGTAGCGTTACACTTACTATCTTCATTTTATCTTTTAATTAACTCAGTATTTTCTTTCCAAAGCAGGAATAAGTACTAACAGCAACAAGAAGTTTGTAGTTATTTTGTTCCTTTAAAGCAATAGTTTGATGGTAGGACAATTGTCTTCTGTGGTCAATAAATGTATTGCTACAGTCGGCGGCAGATTAGATTAGCCTAAGAACCAAAGGGGACACTGCTAGCCTATTCCCAGCTTCCCTGTTCTTGCATGGGTTCTCATGGGGTTCTCACCCCACAGTCCAAAGACATGCTATGGTCATTTGGTAATTCAAAATTGTCCATTCACCATAAATCAGCTGTGATAGACTCCAGCCCTTGTTACACTACAGAGGATAAAGTGGTGTATAGATAATGGAAGGCTGGATTACAATTGCAGTTTTAAAAAAAACTTTTAATGATTTAATAATACACATTTTGAACATTGCTTTAAAATGTATTTCTCCTTCACCCATTAATGTGACAGAGGCTAATCTCCCATTAGGAACAAACCGCAAACCTTGTAATTAGTGAAAAAAAAACAACAAAACTGTTCCACCTGAAACCATGGCCCAGACATGACAATAATACCAGACAGTTTCATGGCATCAAAATGTTTCTCTTCTGCCTCAAGGTGGAGATCCTGATCTGCTTTTTAAAAGACCTGAAGTGTTTTGAACAAAATAAACACTACCATCTGACAGTCAAAATGAGGATTTCTCCTCTCAGCATAATGTTGTGTTTGTGTTTGTATGGGTGAGTCATATTGGAGTCGGTGTTCAGGTCTCATTACTGTACCTTTCCTGTACTTCCAGACTTGTGGTAGCTAATCTTGTACTTGAGATCGTTTCGGAGAACATCTCTGATGCTGAACTGCTTTCCATGACGATCGTGAAGAGTGGTCAGAGGATCCTTGATGCTGACAATGACTTTACTGTCATTGGTGGCCTCCAGACTGAATTCCACAGCACTGATGTTACCTAAGGAGAGGGCCAACCAAAAGTGATGCTGAGACTACTTGTCAGGTTTATTCAGAGAGGCTGTTTATAAATTATTTATACTGCCACTGTTAAACAGACCGATGTGCTGAATGAGTATAGCAGAAACCACTTTTGAAAGTTTCTTCTTCTGTTTTTTGAGGAACAAAAGAAAAAGATTCTGTGACACCAAAACATTTTCTTATTTCAAGTTTACCGTGCCTCAAAGGTTAAACTGGCCACAAAATTTATATTTTTTAGTCTACCAGGGTGGCGGAGCCTCGGTGGAGTTACATGATGATCAGCATTGGTTTGTCTGTCTGTCAGCAACATTACTCAAAACAGATTTGAATATAATTTTCAGAGAAGGTCAGAAATGACACAAGGACCAACAGATTAGATTTTGGCAGTCATGTGGCTTGCAGTCTGGATCCACGGATTTGTTAAAGAGTTCTGTATCATTGCGAGATAGCGGTACGACATCACTGTAACTATGACAACAAAAGATACGTCAGCTGCCTGCTGATGATCACATGATTGTGACCCTACCACAAATCGACTGCTGCAAACCACGAAGTTTTTGAAGATTTCATCCATCACAAATCATACAACAGCTGAGCAGCCTTGGCAGAGTACTGTACTCTCTGAGTGCTTTTCTTATTGTGTATGCTTCCCTAAGCGTACATCAGTTTAAGATGCAACAATAAATTCATGTATTTAATGTTCAAAGTTAACAAGATTTAAAATAGCTAAATAATTGTGAAAACCTACAGGCATAACTGTTATACTGCAGTTATATAATGCATTGCAAGTACAGTATATTGGAGATCTAGCTGCTGGCTGAAGAAGCTCACTCAAGGATTATTATTATTATTAAAATAAACAAAAATTTAGCTGAAAGCCAGTTTATTGATATGCTACTTTCTTTTTCAGAATAAGAAAAAGATTGTTTATTTTCATTGTTTATTATTTTATTTATTTTTCTTTTCAGGGCCGTTTCAGGAATTTAAAACAGTATGTGGCAAGTGTAACATTTGCTATTGTGTGTGTGTGGATGTGCATTTGTCTTTATGACGATTTATGATGATTAAAGTGACGACAGTTTTTGAACATGAGGACAGTTTGACAGGGATTTGAGGGTTCAGACTTGATTTTAAGGTTCAGGATAGAGTCAGGTTCAGTGATGGTTAGAGGTTAGGGATAGCCATACAGTTGTGGTGATTAGGAGGCCTAGGGAGAAAGCAGCTGGATAATGTCAATGTTATGTCAGTGAAGGTCCCCGCAAATATATAGAAGTATAGTTTGTCATGTGATACTTACTCTCTCTGTAGGGGTTGAACTCTGGAGAATAAGTGTGAGGTAAGTCCTCTACATCAGTGTTATAGTCCATCTCTGGAGGTTCTGTTTGAATGTCAGCAGAATATGTCCTGTCAAACAAGAGTACATATTGGTATTTACTCAAATAAAAAATACATTGTATGTTCTGCCTGTTGAAGATGTACTGGTAAATGAGATAGACCTGTTCCTACCTGTCCAAGGGCCAGAGATGGGCACTTAGATCACAGTGTGCCTCTGATATTCGGCTACAGTCAGGACTTTCTGTCCAGTCCCCACCATTCCTGGTGTCACACAATGCAATTTAAAAAAAAACAAGCAATACTGTCGACATTTTGACATGATCAAACTTTTTTATTTAAGCTACGTATAGAGTTAAGTCAGTATTTAGTAAACTGCAAATGAAATGTTCAGTAGGACAGGTCCAGTTGAGAGGAAGTAAGTACACCCTAGTCCTCAGAAACTCATACTGCCTCTTTAGAGGAAAAAAACTTGTTGTAGGCATTTTGCATAACTGTCCACCAATCTCTGACAGACCACTCTTAAATGAAAAAGATTTAAATTTTGAAGAATCTAAAATCTAAAACATGTTTTGAATATTTTTCACTTTTTTGTCTTGTCCATAATTCCATGTGTTTATTCATAGTTTTGATGCCTCCAGTGACAATCTACAATGTAAATAGTTGTGAAAGTAAAGAAAAAACATTAAATGAGGAGGTGTGTCCAAACCTTTGACTGGTAGTGCATGTCTGTACTAAAACAGTGCCTGTTGTGAGAGTGTAGTATCATGTTAGAACATAGATTTGCCTTCAATGATTAGAAGCAACAAGGATCAACTAATCTCCACCCACAAGCAGCCAAAGGCACACTGAGGATATTGGTGTGAAAATGTAATAGAAAACAACTTTAGGGGAAAAAATTAGGGTTGTGCATCCAAGCAATGTCCAACTCAATACAACACGTACTTGGGTCCCCAGCAATACACCAGCCAAGTGTTACTTATTGCACTAAAACACCACATCAAATTCCTTGTATGTGAAAACCTACTTGGCAATAAAACCATCTCTGATTCTGAGATAAACTGTTGTTAAGAAAAGCATAGAACAGACAGACAAATGGAGGAAGATTCCCTCTTTTAGCGATCGCTTTTCTGTTGTAGTTCTCTGTCAAGACTGAGGTCCTGTTTTGTAATTTCTTGGCCCTTCTTTTGCCCATGTTGCTCTTCTCTACCAGGTTTCATGAAATTTGAGTAAGTTTTGTTTGTTTATTTTGTTTTGTGTTTTTCGGTTTTGTTTTACATTTTGGCTCAGGTGTGTGTGTGTGTGTGTGTGTGTGTGGGAGTGTGTGTTTTAGCATTTGTTACATTGTGGGGCCAAAATGTCCAAACAACTGTAGGAAATCCAAAAACTACGTCACTTGTGGGGACCTCATTTTGGTCCCCACAAGTTTAAACAGTGTTTTCTTGGCCATGTTGTTGTTACTGAAAAAAGTAAAAGTGCAAAAACGTTTCTTTAGGGTTAGCCATTGTTTTGGTTAGGGTTCGGGTTTGGTTAAGGTTAGGGTTAGGGTTAGGGTAAGGGTTAGGGGTTAGATATGAATGGGAGTCAATGGTATGTCCCCACAAAGATAGAAAAACATAGTATGTGTGAACTCACATAGAGTACAGGACAGAGTATGTATAGTCCGATGGTTTGGTAGTCCAGCTAAGGATGGTCTTAAAGTCCAACGAGACCCAGTGAACATTCTCTGCTTTAGGGACAAAGTTCTCATCTGTGGATGAAACAACACTACATTTACTTTCCACAATTCAATGATCTTCGAATATTATGCTTTTCAGTTTTTGTTTTAGTTTGATTTCGGTGAGCAAATGCAGTTAACTATCACATTAAACCACATGTGAACATTTACAGTCAGTTGGAAAAACAACCTTGACATTCACCTCTCTGTCCTTTTCTTCTACATAAACAGACCTTAATTAAAGACAGACTTTGCCAATGAGCAAAGCTGAACAGGAGCCAAAAGTAATGCTGATACATTCTAGAAACAGTCCTACAAAGTACTGCTTTGACAGTTTTCATACAGTTTGAAATATCATGTGTTCAGAAATCACACAGAATGTTCTGGAACATTTTGTTTCGTTTACAGGTTGTGGTAACATCCTCACATGTCTACTGCTAAACTGTATTTTGTTGTCTTGGTATTTGTACTCTGTTCAAGATGATACAGTTGAATCTACTCTGATCTAATTTTATCTATCTATCTATCTATCTATCTATCTATCTATCTATCTATCTATCTATCTATCTATCTATCTATCTATCTATCTATCTATCTATCTATCATGTGATTTTTACCTGCAGTGGTGATGCTCCAGGCAGACAAAAAGAGTCCCAGATTAAGCAGAGTTTTCACAGATGCCATCTTAGCACAGCAGTCTCTTTTTTCCCCCATTTCGCTGATATTGTAAGGCACTTTCGGGACTGAGAAGAAGTAGCTGCTGAAAATGTTCCCCCAGCTTGCAGCTGCTCAGGCTGAATGTTGTTTCCGTTCAGCAGGACAGAGTGTGGGAGCTGAAATGGGGTGGGGTTAGGGGGGCTGTTCAGGGTTCTGCCTCATTCTGCCTACTAATCCTTCCCACATGCCTGCCTGCACACAAGGGATTCTACAAAAGTTTGCTCACTCTAAATTCCTCCTCCTTTTCCCAAAGCACTCACAAAGAACATGAATGCCCTCTGGCTGAAACACCTAACAACTTTTAAAGTTTTATTGTTATCTAAAAATTGTGGTGTTTCAGCACATTGGATGACAAAGAAGCATGAGTAACTACTTGTGGTAATATTACGTCACCAGAATTCTTTCTGCTTTTTTCACCGTGCTGCTCATCCATTCGGTGCATTTTTGTGAAAACCAAACAATGTGGATGCTCTGTTGCCTTGACAACTAATGGACCTTGTCCAAGTGGCCTAGTTACCAAGGAACGCGGCAAAGTCATGTGACGATCCATGTTTGTTTGTCTGTCTGTCTGTTTGTCTGTTTGCAACATTACTCAAAAATGGATTAACGGATTTGGATGAAATTTTCAGGGAAGGTCAGAAATGACACACAAGGACCAAGTGATTAGATTTTGGCAATGATACAGCTTGTAGTCTAGATCCACAGATTTGTTAAAGATTTATGTATCATTGCCAGATAGCGGCACAGCATCACTGTAACTATGACTACTAGTAAACACTACATCAGCTGCCTGTTGACAATCCAATCACATGATTGCAATCCTACTACAAATCCACCACTGATTTCATCCGCCGGAAATCATACAACAACTGAGCAGCCTTGGCGGAGTACTGCGCTCTCTGAGTGCTTTTCTTGTTTCATTTCTGTATTTGCATTTAGGCTAGCAGTAAAGTTATTCATGTTTTTCTAATCTCACACAACAGCAATGAAGATTCAAAACATGGAAATACTCATTAGACTAACATGTTACATCGATGCTAATACACAGTAATGAATATTTACGTTTTCAATAACTGATATATGTGGTAACATTTATTGGTGCTGTCTTTAGCTGTGCTCAATGCAAAGAACACTGAGAAACAAAGACTAAGCCACAACTGAAACAAAGTGATATAGTTTTGTCATGGAGATAGTCAAAATAATCGTCAATGTGTTCCTTAAAGCTGCTGTCCGGAGTTTCCGTTTGTTTTCAATTTATGTATCATTTTTTAACAAAGCTTAAATGTGTTAGTCTAGTTCGATACTATAATATAAAGTTAGTATAACGCGATATGAAAATTTATTCATGAGCTCCTCCTTCCTCTCATAGACCCCCATGTTATTCCAAAAAGCGCCGGTCGCTGCCGACCAATCAAGTTCAAGCTTCAGCTTTGTCATGCTGTCAATCAACGGTTACGCACACAGCAAGCAACCCCATGCAGAGATGGGCGAGCTACGCACTACGCAACCGCGAACACATTTGTTTTGCTTGTGGAGGAGCTGAGAGAGCATCAGGGCTCAGCAACTTCCAGAAAAGTTACCATTCCCACGGCTTGTCAGGCCAAGAGACTGCAGGACGTTTTTTGGCTCGGGGTGCTCGCTCGCTCTCCGACCACGACCTCCATAGCCCGCCTGACGGCTTCGTTTAGATGCCCGACCTCTGGAGGAAGATGTTGGGGCGTCTGGGACATACTCTTCGTCAGAGGAGTCATGCAATTCTGAACTCTAGATAGAAATAAATAAACAATGTAACACATATACACGCGTAAATGCACTAAGTTTGATAAACAACGTCATCGAGAGGGATACACGAGTGTAATCACATATCGAAACTTTACTTGTTCGTCCTAGCAGATTCATGTTATTTTGGTATTAGGACAAGTTAGACTCAATACAGAATTCTAACGTAATTCCTTTATTATTTACTAAATGTACTAAATGTAGAAGAGTGGAAAACAGCAAAACAGGCAAGATGCTGCAGCACTCCGGGCACTCCTCTCATGTACTGCGCGTGCACAAATAAAGGGGCGAAATCAGAGGGAGGGAGGGAGGGACCACCAGTGTTTTGGGAGACGCTGCGATTCAAACTCCGGACAGCAGCTTTAAAGAGGTCTCTATGGGACACAGAAGGGATTTACTGGATATAAAGGCTTTGTTGCAGAAATGCAATGACAATAAATATCCTTGAATCCTAAAAGACAAATGTAGTGACATTGTTGCCTATTGGTTTGTGAACTACCAAAATTTGACAAAATTTGAGGATGCTACACATGGTGATACAGTAGCAATCTGTCTGTCACAGCATAGGCCCACCTGAAAATATTTCCCATTTTATGGCTTATTGTACTCTAAATGGGTGCATAAATTTTAAAATGAGCCTTATGCTGTGTTCAAAAAGTCTTAAGGCTACCAATTGGTTCCATAAGCTCATTAGGAAGATGAGAAGTAGGGACATGTTCTCATAGTCAGAGGAGTCACCCCCTGCTGGGTGAAACCAGCCTCATTGAGAAATACAAGAGTGTGAGGGACTTCATTTCCTCCCAGGTGCATTGTTTACGACAATAAACATGAGCAGTGACAACAAAAACACGTCAAAGAAACTGCAGAATGTATCAGCTCATAATTAAAGGAAACAACACTGAACAATATATTCTAGGTACAGTACAGTACAGCTGCACCGTCATTCTTTCACAGTTACTGGCAAATGATCATGATAATGTTATGTCAGTGTCACCTAATGTCTCTTTAGCTCTCTATCGATTGGAGACAGAGGAATAAAGGATTGATATCAGCAAAAATCCCATTGTCCTGCAAAACTGCATTCTATATCTCTGACCTCATTTTTTTCAGGTACCATGGCTATGTTGCACATCTCATGTTCCCGCTCAGGGATAAACATGCCAGGTACAGGTTTTTTTGTGTTGTTCTGTACACTGAAATTAACAAATGGGGCACATTACATCTATTTTACTCTACTAAGATAAGATGAGATAAGACCGTAAACTGACGTTTTTACTCTCTTCCCTGATTGTAGTAGTTTGGCTGAGATTGGGTGGATGACTGTTCAATCAATCATCAGTCTAAGTTGACCAATGTGTGTGTGTGTGTGTGTGTGTGTGTGTGTGTGTGTGTGTGTGTGTGTGTGTGTTCTTGTACTTGCTACATGGTGAGTACCATTTTCTGCATTTAACTATCAAAGTGAGGACATTTTTACAAAGTGAGGACATTTTGGCCGGTCCTCACTTTGAAACAGCCATGTTTGAGGGTGAAGACTTGTTTTTAGAGAACAGGTATGAATTGAGGTTTGGTTAGGGTTAGGGTAAGGATTAAGTTTAGGCAATCAGTTGTGATGGTTAAGGTTAGGATAAGGCTCTAGGAAATGCATTACGCCTATGGATGTCCTCACTAAGATAGAAGTACAAACATGTGTGTGTGTGTGTGTGTGTGTGTGTGTGTGTGTGTGTGTGTGTGTGTACTTGTTTCTGCTATACCGGTGGGGACTTTGACCTGACTATTTGCTATAAAGGTGGGGACTTGTCTTACGGTGGGGACCTAAAATGAGGTCCCCACAGGTGGCAACACCGTTTTCTTGGCCATATTGTTGTTAATAAAAAATGTAAAAGTGCAAAAACGTTTGTTTAGGGTTAGGCATTGATTTGGTGATGGTTAAGGTTAGGGTTAGGGTAAGGGTTAGGAGTTAGATATGAATGGGAGTCAATGGTAAGTCCCCACCGGTATAGAAAAACAAACATGTGTGTGTGTGTGTGTGTGTGTGTGTGTGTGTGTGTGTGTGTGTGTGTGTGTGTGTGTGTGTGTGTGTGTGTGTGTGGAATGTGTGCATATGTTAACTTATACAAAGTTTAATGTTATTTACCTGGCCTCTGCTCTCCATCTATTAGCCCTCTGGAACAAATGAGGAGGGAAAGAGGCCAAGGAATGCGGGTCTGAAGAAAACAAACTAAAGATCACAGCTAAAGCAGTGGGTATTTTGAATTCTCGTGAGAATCCGTGACGCCTGTGATTTTATCTATTTAAGGTAATGGCATTTGAGTCCATCAGAGATCTGCAGTGACAATCTGACGTGTTTAGACAGACACAACGGCATTGAGCAACTGTGTGAGAACATTGCAGCAGTTTTTGTGTCATTTGAGGAGAAACCGCCTGGTAAACATTAGAAACCAAATGACTGGAGTTGGACCTCTCCTCCAAATATGTACACAGAAAGCCAGAGAACCACTTACTTCCTCCTAAAAATACACTAACATACAAGGGTCATTCCAGAATTGGAGGACATTTTATGTCCCACTCATCAAATGTCTAAATTTTCCATGTACAAAATACTAAAACATGCAGTTTTGGTGTAAATGTACTTGTCCTCAGACCAAATTCAAAAAGCTAGGAGAAAAGAATGTTTGAAAAATATTTTTAAAAATACCTAGTAAGTTTGGAGTTCCCCCTTAAATGCCATTTTTTCTCTTGTCCCAACCCCCAGATGACCAAACTGAATCTCAAACAACAAAATTTGACTGAAATTTAAATCTCTTTTTTTTGGTATTATATTTTTTCATTGATGTCTCTTGTAAGCATGGCATTTTTTTAATCAACAATAATGATTATTATGGGGCACCGAGATAGCTCAGCTGGCTGAGCGGGTGTCCCATGAACAGAGGCTATAGTCCCTGAGGCAGCGGTCAGGGGTTTGAATCCAGCCCATGGCCATTTACTGCATGTTATCCCATCCAGTCTTCTACCTGTGATTCCTGTCTCTCACTCCACTGCCCTACACATAAGGAAGGCAACAAGGCCAAAAACATTCTGTTAAAAAAACAAAAAATTATTATGCATGGATTATGTGTCCCACAACTTGCATGCAACCCTGTTAGCATAACCTTACTGGCTGGTCTAAAGAAGAAGACAACAGTGAATCACATGATACACTGGAATTAACATCATCAAACAGTGTTCCAAAAGAATGGGTAGTGCATCAGGACAGAACAACTCTTTATTTACTCTTTTCTTTACTTTTTCCATCAGTAAGTTTCTCTTCTTGGTCAGCAGTAACAGCTAGCTAAATAGTTCTACTCCTGAGAAAAAGCTAAGATTAGCATGGATTAGCAACCCTGTTACTGTGATTACATAAGGGATAGCAAACAACAAATAAAACATGGAATAAAAATGGCGCCATTTATGTGCATGCTGAACCAATCAATCATTTGATACTTTGTTAGTTTAAAAAATATTCCTGCAGTAATCATGTTTTGTAAAGAACCACTCAAGAGTCCATTAAGACATGAAGGTCAGTCAAGGACTTTTCAGGTGATATTGGTGATTATTTCAGATTTCAATGCAACACCTAACCAATATGGCATTTTTTTTTTTTCCTTTCTGCAGCGACACTATCCCATCTTGTTTGAGCTTTGTGGGACTTTCATTGGGTTTTTTTAGGACAATAAATCAAAACACAACTCCCTGTCCAGGGTGTCCCCTGCCTTCACCCTAAGTCAGTTGGGATAGACTCCAGCCTCCCTGGTCCCAAAAGGTCACAAACCTCAGTCTGTGGGGACACAGTGCTGTCCCTTCCTTGCATCACACTTCCTGGATTGAAACAGATGTTGTAGGGGAAAAGCCAAAATAATGTTTCCACCAAAATACATCTGTCACATTCTATCAGTAGGATATAAATGAGTCTAAAGAAGATAGATTTATTCAAAGGTGTTGAGTCTATGAATGTTGCATCAGCGGGTCTCACAGTTAAATGATAAAATGCAGTAATACATTTTGAAAGAATCATTATTATTGAACAAAAAAGAGCATTTTTTTATGCAGAGTATGCAGCAGAATTTTTGAGTGCTTTGGAAAGAGTGCAGGTCATGCTAGCATGGTACGCTGATATCCAGTGCGTATATACAATATTTTTTTTCTTGTCCCCAAATGTTAAGCTGTAGGATCCATAGAGCTGATAGCTTTAAAATCTAAGGATTGCTCTCCCCAATTTACTGTTACATACATTTTAAAAATCTACCATCTTGTGTTTAGTCAAAGAAATAACCTTGAAACAATAAACTCTGATTTTGATTTAAATCTAAAGGAAAAACACGAACAGATACTAAATGTTATCAAAATGTAGCAGCTTGTTTTGCATTCAGGAGAAATGTCTACTGAGTCCACTGTGCACAACAGCATCAGCAATTAAATAATTGACAAATAAACTAACTGATTAATGTAGTAACTGCTTAGTGGATAATTTCATTTTCCAAAGTCTAAATTTTAAAAGTTTTTCACATATTGTATTTGTTAACAAATGAAATTACTCAAAGAAAGTATGGGAGTCTGTGATTTGGAATTAGGCATGCCACTTAACTGTAAGAGTAAAGAGAAAATGTACTTTGCAACATTTTACTGTAAATAGAAGAACCAAATTATTGAAACAGATTTTCTTAAAATTGCATTCTACAGACGTTTTTTTTTCTTTTTTTTCTTTTTTGCGATTTGGGAGTGATGAGACTTTAGAACACTTCGTCCAGTATTTGACTGAAGACATTAAGGGAAAACTTCATTGTATGTGTTCTCAGGTTGGGAAGAACTGTAAAATGTGGGGGGGAAGCCTTGAAAACCATTTTGTGTCTTCAGAGGGAGCTGTGTGAAGTCCTTTGAGCCTGACACTTGAGTTGGGGTCACTTTGATCTGAAATCTACAAGTCGAAAATGTAAAAACAGTTGGAAAGAAGTGAGTTTGGCACACTTTTTTAACCCACTGTGTATCTCTATAATCCTATCTGGGGCACACCCCAATCTCCCATCCAAGAGATGAGAAGAAAGACTGTTTAAACATGCTCAACATAGAATAATAATCCAGAATACTGCAAACAATTATGACACAAAACATGTTAGTTAGGCATATTGTCCAACTAACTACCTGGAAATGTCCAACTTTACTTCAGTTGCCAATTAATAGCTGTAAACTTCAACAAACTGTTTATGAGTAGTTATGATGCAGTTTGTTAAATTTTAAAACAACAGACAGCAATCAGTTTATGAAGCTGGTCTAGGGCAGAAAAACTGTCTCTGGAATATGTTCCACTTCTCCACCAATAAATAAACAAACAGTTAATATATGAGAATTAAATCTGAACGAGGAGAACAGAGTTTACAGTCAGTGAGCATCTAGGCTCCCTGTCCTGTAAATCATTCCATACCAGACTGTCAATCAAGTAGCCCCGCCCCCTGGCTTCACAAAACTTTAACGCTCTATACAAAATCAATAGTGATTTATTTTGAATTCGGCCACCTGATCTCTCATTATAATCATGAAAAGTCATGTAAACAAAGCAGTCTGTCGAATTTTAGTTTTCCCATGTAGAATTGGAGTCTATGGAGTCGGCTTTTTGGAGCCAGCCCCTGGTGGACGATGTGATATTGCAACTTTCTGACACTTCCATGTAGCCTTTATTTTAAGAGCCAGGCACTACGTCCAACTTTATTATACAGTCTACGATGCCATTTTATCTGAACATGGAAAAAGATGAGCTGACTTATGAAGAACTTTTTGTGAGCAACTCTAACTGAAAGCTGTGCTGATTACTTAAAATTTTGTTGTAAATAAGCTGAAACCCCTGACAGCTGTTTTTGATCTCTGCAACAAAGCCGACACACAGAATTAACAAAGCATCATCCAGTTCCCACTGCTCTAGAACATCTTTCAAAAGCATTCAGTCTGTTTACATGGACACGAGTATCCCCATTGTTGGGCTTATCCCGGTTTTATTACATCTGAGATATGGTGTTTACATTGAACATGCATATCCTGTTATGAGTTTTAACTGTTACTATCTGCTTACTGATTACTGTGTTATTTTCATGAAGGAAGATCAAGAGTAGTGAGTAAATTACACCCCACTAGCACCCAGTATACACAGTATGCTTGTATAGTAATATACAAAAAACAGATTCTCCCATTGACATTGCAATGCACTGAGCTCCTACGTATTTGCATGTTGTATTGAAGTTGCAACAACACTTCCTTTTCTTAGTGTGTCTGACTTATAACATAACATTTCTGTAATAATGTTCCCAAACTTACCCTGAAGAATTACACAACAAAACCCCTACAAATCAGTTCTGTGCTGTACTAAGCCAAGTACACTCCTGAGGGGTTTAAGCGGCGCCTCAGTCTGCCTTGTTACATCAGGGATGGGAGATTTTAAGACATAAGACAGACAGTGTAATGTTTCAGCAGGATGCCTTCCCTGTCTTGGGGTGTAGACACTGTTTGAGTAATATTTGTGTAAGGAATTCCAGTTTCCTGGAAATGTGCTATATGAGCTCAGCCTGCTGTCTCATAACCCACATGATTGTAGTGAAATTCAGGCACTTCCCCAGCCGCTCATGCTTTGGTGCAAGGTTCTGACTCACTGAACAACTGGACATATTTATGTCTCAGCCTTAATTTGATTGTACCAAATCATTCTGAGTAACCACAAAACAGTGTAAAATGTATTTAGAGAAAAAACGGCGCATGGGGGTGGATGCATCATGGATTTAGCTTTAGTTACAGTAAACGGCACAGGAAACATTTCAGTGGAAGACAGAGGAACAAAACAATGTAATATTTAATTATATTATAATATTTAATACTTAAATAGCAGTAAATTCTGGAGTCAAACATCAGAGAATCTGTAATATCAGCTGAAAATGATGATTCGAAACACTCCTCAAAATCAACAATGGACTACCTCAGGAGGAAGCTGAAGGTGTTGTCATGGCTCTCACAATCCTCTGACCAAAACATGATTGAAAATGAATGGATACGTGTGTTTACAAGTGATACTTGCTGGGGGTGTTGGTGTAGTGAACATACTTTTACAATCTTTTGCTTTGGGTCCTTTTTCTTTTTCATCATTTTCACATTAAGCCAGTTGGGACCCAAAAGAAATCATGATGAAAATATTTTTTAAAGTTGCCTGTTAGAGATACTAAGTATTCATTTTGGAAATCAGCTGAACTCTTATCTCAATGTTGTTCACATTAACAGAAATTTTGAGTCAGGATGACCAAATTTTTTGCATGCCACTGTATTGATACAACTTTAGAATACATTTTAAAAACAATTTGCATCAACGTCATTATTTCCATACTGACAGTGGATGGTGGTTAACACTGTCGCCTCACAGAGGATCCGGAATTAGTGTCCCGGCTTTCCTGGGATCTTTTTGTGTGGAGTTTGCCTGTTCTCCTGGTGCATGTGTGGGTTCTCAGCAGGTTCTCTGGCTTCCCCCCACAGTCCAAAAATATGCTGAGATTAACTGGTGATTCTAAATTGTCTGTAGGTGTGAATGTGAGCGTGACTGTTTGCCTCTATGGACATATCGAAAGATAGCAGATGAATTTAATGCATGACATCCAAGGAGGATTCAACTTGGCTTTTCCACAGTGGTGAAGGTGATTAAAAAATATTTAAAAATGGGCAGTGTCACGGACAAACCAAATGTATCAGCTGAAACTAAAGAATTGGTCATTAAAATTCATGCTAGCCCCAAACAATCACCTCTCTAAACCTAATCCTAACCCCATTTTTCGACATGTCCATCGTTCATATCCACTGAGAAGTACCAGTTCAACTCTTTCTTCTTTTGACAAAGCTGTAGAGGTAAAAAAATATATATAGTTAATGATATTTCTTGTATGTCCAGATTTTTGGGACACCCTGTAAAATGTAGAGTATCATGTATACTCAGCCAACTTCACATGCATCCAGTGGAGTTCTCTGAGTGGACTCCCAGAGATCTGTTATAATTGCTGCTAGTGTACACATCTGTCTGCAGCTGTCAGTGTGTCCATCCACACAGGTGCAGCTGTATAATCACAGTTTTAGACTTCTTTTTACTAATGTCTCTGTGCTGGCAGATCTCAGAAACATGCAGGACAAAATGATGAAACAAGACCAAGTTCATTACAGTGTCAATGTACAACGCGTACAGATGGGATATTTGGTTTCTAGGTTTTCACCTCATCACTCCCCACAAGGAGGAACCAAGCTCCACACAATAGAAGGAAAGCATCTTCATGAGGGTGCAGGCAGTATGCCATCGAAATACACATTTATCTCCCAATCAGAAGTTTGTGGGATTTTCATTCACACTTTTTACTAACTTTTAGTCAAACTTGGCTGCCAGTTGGAACAAAGAGTCCTGGAACATCCCATTGCCATCATTACCTTAAATGAATCCAGTAACGGGATTTAACAGTAATTGTTGGAGAGATTTTTTAGTAAGTTAGTTCCTTTCATCAGTAAATCAAACTTCCTCAGGCCAAATATTTGAATCACAGGGTTTCTCTCTGTTTACATGGTGTAGTCTTACTTGTCCTACTCATAAACAAACCAGCTACATCAACTGAAAGACAACAAAGGCTTCTTTAACAGAAGTAAAAGCCCAAAACTGTTTTCAATCATCCATAGTATTTTTATCTGTTCTGCTGTTCCCATTTTATCATTTTAAACTGGAACCTTTGCTTTGAGTTGGCTCCTTCTTGCTCACTCTCACAAACACATACAAAGAGAGACTGAGAGAGTAATTACAAACATTCCATGACTGCAGCAGAAAAACATGAACTCAGTCAAGCTTGGACTGCCAAACCCTGCCTTCTCACAGAAACACGGTGCTCTGTGGAGCTATGCTGACTTCTCAAAAAAAAAAACTTCTCAAAGAAAGACAGAAATTCTGAATGGTTCAGTGAGAGCTGAGCCGAAACAAGGCTGTTTTAGTTTTACGTAGTCCTGAAAGTTTACATATTTCACATTTCTATTGAACAATCGTGTTATCTTATGTTAGCAGTAAAAAGTAAATCTGCAGCCTGTACATTCAGCTAACAGATTCATAAACTAGTTGCCAATTTATAATTCTAAGCAACATTTGGCTAATCACAGTGTGCGTTTTGTTTCCCAAGAATATTCGTAAAATATTAGGATGAAGAACATTTCAGTTTCAAGATATTTTTAATTCCCTGGTAGAATTAATTGAAAATAATTATAGAGTGGGCAAAGGGGCTTGGCCTGCATGTTGTTGCACTACAAAAAAAGCAAAACTATGCAATTTAATTCTTGTTTATACACAGATCAGCCACGACGTTATGACCACTAACAGGTGAAGTGAATAACATCGATCATCTTGTTTCATGCAGTGTTCTGCTGGGAAACCTTGAGTCCCAACATTCATGTGGATGTTTGACATGGACCACCCACCTAAACATTGCAAATCAAACAACCTCCCAACCCCCTGACTTCCATGGAAACAACAGTCCTCGATGCCAGTTTCCACCCTCAGCAGGACAATGCAACCGATAGACCACAAAAACTGCTCAGGAGAGGCCCAGGGAACACGACAGAGCACCCGAGTTGCACACTCCTCAGATTTAAATCTTACTGAGCTTCTGAGGGATGTACCAGGACAAGCCTGATGTAGGTAGGTCCCACCCTGCAAATTCACACAGAATTCACTGCCACCATCCCGGTGCCACAGGACATCCCCGGGGGTCCTGCGTCCATGCCCCACTGGGTTAAAGGAGTTTTAGCAGCCTAAAGGGGACCAACACAATATGAAAAAGGTGGTCATAATGCAGTGACTGATTGGTGTTTGTCATTAAGTCATCTCAGATCAATTTCCATTAGTAAGGTCAAGATGTTTCAAAAATGATGGAGAGAAACCCAACAATTCCTGCTTTAGCAAGGACTCAGCAGTTGCAAGAAGGAAAATCTCAATTTTAACAGGAAGAAATTTCCAACAGTACCTGGCTGAGGAAGAGCAGTCATCTGCCTCAACTGGCTGGGGTGAGACAGAAGGTTTCACTACTACAAACATGTTGTTAACTCTGTTTCCATAATGTATTTTTCTGCACATTTTGAAGCTTCACATTAGAATAGCTGAGGGAAAATCATTCTCAATTTGACAAAAGAAAGTTCATGGCACGTGTAAATTTTTCTGAATAAGTTCTGATGAAGTGAAAATTGAGCATGCGAACGACTGCTCAGCTGTTTCTATCATTGTGTTCATCTCTGGACAGCGTCAGACATGGACAGTACTAGCTGACAGGAAACAATAATGTATACAGCTTTCCCAACCTTTCCTAAAGACCTCTCTGCACATTTTTTTTCTCAGGGATGGTCATAGTTTTTTTTTGTTCCTCCTCCTCCTCCATCTTCAAGTTTTTTTTTCAGAGTTTGGCAAATAACTGGCTCCAGTTCGCTCCTTGTCTATTTGTTTATTACAGCCATATGTAATGTAACCTATACTGTCACCTTCTAAAAACACTATGTAGCAGAGTATTGCTGCTCCAAAGCAGTTAATGGAAACTTCTTTCTTTTTTAAAAGAGTTACTAAAAAAAATCCCTTCAGATTTACCTCAATGTTTGGAAATGCAGATATTGATCCTCAATGATGAGGTGTCACCCAATATGATGGCATTCAAAAAGATGGCTCCAATGACCTGCTGCTTCAAAAGAATGTTGCGTTCTGGGTTTGTAATTCTTTAAGAAGTTCTCAGTAGGACAATCAGTTAAATCCTTGTTCCACACAAAGTTGTAACCTGTACAGTCCCTAACCTTTACTGTTCTTCCCCATATTTGTCTCAGTACATGTACCGAGTCATTGTGTTATTTATTTACTGCATGTGCTAAAGAATTACACTGTAATTGGACAAAATGCTCCTGCTCAGTTCCTATCTCTGCCTTTACCAGAGCATTATACCATAAAATGTTTCATAAATTTGAAAATGTTCCCGTGTTTTCTGACTTACCAGCCTCACCATTCTATTGGAGCTTATCAACTTGTCAAAGCGGCAGAGGCGACCAATGAAGAAATCAGGGAATCAGAGAAGATTCAAATCCGTGTTTTCTTTTTATTGCTGTTTGGACACTATATTGCCAGACAATACACTGGCTTAAAAACCCTGCGCCGATCAGGCACATACCACATGATAAACCCCCAAACACAGCAACATAGATGATGAATATTTACATAAAGTCCATTACCGACTACACATTTACACTCAATAAGTACAACCAACCTAAACCCCCATTCAAAAAAACACTCCCTTAATACTTTAAATGATCATTTGGAAACTTAAACTCCCCTCTACCTACTTGCCACATTACATCTCCCTATCGGAACTAAAAAAAGGCATCCGAACCCCTGGGTAATACTTTTGCCCGGACACCCTGGGAGGAAGAGGACGGGCAGAGGTAAGTTTCTGTACAGTACATCAATAAACTAACACCACATTTACACAGTTTGCTTAACTAGCTCATCCTGCTTCTTTCCACTACACCATCTACTGCCGAATGCTACTGATGTTAACAGGTGAATATCCAGATAGAACTGCCTGGCATCACAGCTGAAAACCATGTGCTCCAACAAATATAGAAACACACATATCACAACATATACATCAATATTTTAGAAATTAAAGGGTGCTTTGGTTTCATTTCAATTTACTATTTAATTGACCTTTGGTAACGGCAGTCCGTTGTTACAGTGCTGTTGGTAAACCTGAATTTTTTTGTGGGGATAAAAAAAGACAATATTTCAACAAAATCTGACTTCTAACCTCAGCTTTAGGTCCTATATTTTCCCGGCCACTGGGGAATAGTCATGTCATCATGGCAACGTCATAGCAGGGTACTTGTCTGTTTGTATTTTCAAGATCAAAGCTCAAGCTGCGGATACAGATCGTAAAAAGAAAGATATATTTCCCAGTGTCCTTACTTTAAATGAGAATTCAGACTTTCGGACTTGAGCAGAAACAGCTTTACAAACATAGGAAGAGTTAGGGCCTAGACAATGACAGAGTGCTGCAGTTGGTCTCTCTCAGCAGCAGGAACAAAACACAGGGTTCACTGGATCCACCCACAAGAATCAGTGGGCCTGCTGAGACCACTACAGTGCACATATGAACTTGAACAACTTGAGTGTGTAACGAGCCAGATTAACTCTTACCTGTCTGTCATTCGGACTTGAATCTCTCATAGTTTTCTAAAATCATCAGGCACATGAACCCTTTTAAAACCTAGAATGTTTACTTTAAGTCTACTTTGTCTTCACAGTTTAACCAGGGGGTCTGTACACATTCCAACTGCAGAACCTTTTTTTTCCTCTGTAAAAGGTAATTATTTTCAGAGCCATGAGAATGCAGAAGTGTACAGCATGTGTTCCTAAGAAAAACTATTTACTTAAGATTTATCACTACACTCCAAAAAGTCAATAACTTAAACTCATCATAAAATACATACTGTTAATGTCAAGCAGAAATCACATTAGTTGTGATGTGAAATGTGACAGCATACAGATTTAGAACATTTGCAGTTCTGTTTTTAAATGCAAATATAAACTACCATTCAAAAGTTTTTAGGTCACTTAGAAATATCATTACATTGACAGAAAAGCTTTTTTTCCCCCAATGAAGACAGCATCAAATTAATCAGAAATACAATCTCGACATTGTTAGTTGCACCTCAGACTAGTAAAAATAAATAAATAATAATAATAATAATAATAATAACAATAATAATAATAATAACAATAATTAATAGTGTTTTAGTGAGGGGTTGTACCTCCATGTGCTGCCAGAACATTACCAATGCTTCTTGACATTGATTCTCCAACTCTATAGAACTCTAATGATGGACCACCACTCTTCCAAAAGATATTCCCTCATTTGGCATTTTAATGATGCTGAGCACTGTCTAACATGTTGTTCCAAAATGTGCCTTAGATGTTCACTTGGGCTGAGATCTGGTGACAGTGAAGACCATAGCACATGATTCACATCATTATACTCACCAAAAGTGACCCTTTGTGCCCTATGGTTGAGGACACTGTCATCCTGGAACAGCGCACCCCCATTAAAATACAAATGTTTCATCTTGGGAGAAAGATGATTACTCCGAAAAATGTTTTGTCAGTTTGCAATGATTTTCCTCTTCGGGGAGAAGTGAACCCCAACCAACCAAATGCCCCCTGTATAACAGGGCCACCTGTTATACAGCGTTAAGGTTTTTCCTTTGAAGTGTCACTCATCTGTATGCACGTAGATGATATGTTTAATTGGTTTTCTGATCAAAACCTTTAAGTCATGCTTATATCATTATATACACTTATTAATCTCCTTTTGCAATGTACACTACAGCTCAAAGGGTTGGGGTCACTTAAAAATGTCCCTATTTTTGAAAGAAAAACTCTCTAGACATTGTTAATGTGGTAAATGACTATTCTAGCTGGAAACGGCTGATTTTTAATGAAATATCTACATAGGGGTACAGCGGAACATTTCCAGAAGCCATCACTCCTGTGTTCTAATGCTACATTGTGCTAGCTAATGGTACTGAAAGGCTAATTGATGATTAGAAAACCCATGTGCAATTCTGTTACAATTCTGCACATGAATGAAAGTTTGATTTTTCATGGAAAACATGAAATTCCCTGGGTGACCTCAAACTTTTGAACAGTAGTGTATGTAATGATTTTGCTGTGTTAAACTGTACAGTTTACACATTTTCATTAACTGAGTATAGAGCATGCGTGGCACGTTGATTTTGATCTTCCTTACTGTTAAATCTTTGCATAATCACAATAAAAATAAAAAAAAACAAGAACCCTGATCCAAAAGGAACTCACTTCCAAGAAAGTCAGGACATAATGAAAGCTGAACAACTTCAGCATTTGGCATCTGCCCCCCGAGGCAAGAACAACACGGTGTGTTGTTGTTAAATCCCTGAAAAATGTCTGTGAGTTAGGTGGGCAGGCCTATCAAAATTCCTCAGATTGTGTTACATCGCATCCATGCAGTTGTGCAATAAACTGTCCAACTTTGAAACTGTGGAGACATCACAGGATGGCTTTCACATTACCAGCCTAGTGCCTGTAAAAACATGAATCTGTTCAGTCAAAGCTGTTGTCATCCCAGCCAAACTGAATCATAATTTATGGGAGATGATGTTTGTTCAATTCCTGTATAGATACTGAATGAACAATATGATATTAGATCATTTTCCAAAAGCAACATGGTGTACTGTTTAGATGAGTTCTTTTCTAAAACTGTAAACAGCAGTGGGGTTATATTTTAGTTCAGGTTATAACCTCTCTCTGTCTGTTGCACACACATCAGCCTGCACCATTAGCTTGGGTTTCTTCATTGGGTAAGTGTGTCAGTGCCCTTTGGTTTCCATGGCTACCATAAAAGCCTGTCACCACATTAATCTGGAGCTGTATCCCTCGGCAACAAGGGGCACTTATGGAAGAGCAGTGTAGATGTAAGCCATCTCTGTCTCTTTCTGTTCTCTCCATGTTTCTGTCACTTACACACACACACACGCACGCACACAGGCACGCATGCGTGCACACACACACGCACACACGCGCGCACACACACACACACACACACACACACACACACACACACACACACACACACACACACACACACACACACACACACACACACACACACACACACACATGTTTGTACTTCTATCTTAGTGAGGACATCCATAGGCGTAATGCATTTCCTAGAGCCTTACCCTAACCTTAACCATCACAACTGATTGCCTAAACTTAATCCTTACCCTAACCCTAACCAAACCTCAATTCATACCTGTTCTGTAAAAACAAGTCTTCACCCTCAAACATGGCTGTTTCAAAGTAAGGACCGGCCAAAATGTCCTCACTTTGTAAAAATGTCCTCACTTTGATAGTTAAATGCAGAAAATGGTACTCACCATGTAGCAAGTACAAGAACACACACACACACACACACACACACACACACACACACACACACCAGTATTTTCAGAAGCATTCAAGTTCATCCAAGGAACCAGTCTCATCCTATTTTTGTTTTTCTAATTTTCTGGTAGATCAGCTGGTAAGAGAGTAGAATGGAGAATGAAAAGATGTATAGTTTATAGAGCACAAATTCAAAAGTATGTCATGTTCAGGTACTTCACATAATCAAGTGAGGACCTCATAAAAGCAAAAAGAGAAACCCAACAAATCCAAAGCATCCTTTAGCCAGAGTATCCTTTGGATTTCCTTAAGCAGCACTAGGCAACAGTGGGAAGAAAAAAAAACTCCCATTCACCAAGAAGAAACATATGCCAGATTCAGGCTCAGGGAGGGAAACCATCTGCCTCAACCAGTTGATGTGAGAGTAAAGGGGAGAGAGAACAGGACAGGAGATAGAAAACAGAAACAGTGCATAATGGGAGGATTGGAGGCTGATGAGCTCCGGATCCAGAAATACCTGTAGAGAGGACAAAACACAAACTACAGTGAGAGAAGACACAATGTCCGTGGTATGTAACGACGGTGTATACCTGTATAGAGAAACAGGAGAGTAGAAGAGAGGTGCTTACTGCATCATGAGAAGCCCCTCTATAGTCTTGACCCAGTACAGCTACAGGATGGTTCAGGGTTGCATGTGCCAGGCCTACCATAGGTTTTATCAAAGAGGAAAGCTTTCAGCCTAATCTTTAAAGAGAGTGTCTGCCTTCTGAACGCACACAGGAAGCTGATTTCAGGGATGAAGAGTCCAATTTTTAAGTGCTCTGTATAATAAAAATATAGCACAATATGATTCTTCAGATCTCCAAGTTTCCTCAAAGTAGTGCTTGAGGACAAGGCAGTGCCATCTGGAGTAACTATCTAGTTAGATAGTTTGTTTCTGAGGTGTTTAGGGCCAAAAGCTATCGTTCAGTTTATCTGTATAGAAGAGGAAAATTACAAAGTCCAGCAGTCTGGTTTCAGTTTGCTCTGTTACCCCCAAGTGGCCAAAGGAAGAACTATTAACACGGACTCTTTTGAAATGTCCTGTTTGCCAAAACACTAAATTTGACTCGCCGATGTTCAGAGATCTGAAAATATCTACTCTGTTCGATTGCTGTATGGATATCTGTAAGGTACAATGTGGGACATGTACTAAACTTTTAAAATGGTTTCCTGGGACAATAAAGATAGTCTGTATTTAGCCATCTGTGTTATGGATGAGCTCTTATACATATGCTATTGTCGATGTAGTGTAATAACACTTTGTAGTGTAAATTACACTTCATGATTAAATTTGTTAAACTGCTGCTAGAAATAAACAATAAGACAACAATGACTTTACAAACTGAGAGTGAATGAATGAACATAGATAAATAAACTAATGAATTAACCGTGATCATTACTGGATGCAGCTGGTGGAGCAGTGATCAATTTGGAATCATTTTGGAATTGAGAAGCCACTTGTCATTTCGAAATTCGCCCATCTAGCAGAAGGAAAGTTATACTTGCATATTGATACTGAAGGGGGATGTTTCAGGGGACATCTGCTGGCTAAGTTGCTTCTGGAATGAAGGGACAGGATGTCACCATTCCACAGTTGCATTTAAAAGTGTGCCAGGGTAAAAACAAAGCTCTTAGTTACAAAGAGAATGTTCACGCTGTCGCATTGAAGAAGGTTACAGAAGACCAACTCTGGTAAAACATGGGGGAAAACAGCCAATGAAAAAGAGCAGGTAGGAACTCCTAAAAAATCTGAGTCAAAAAAGTAGTAACGGCCCTAAACGTTATCATGAATGAACAAAGAACCTGCCAAACATCCAATAAAATAGTAGAGGAAGCCCACATTGTATTCCAGTGACTTTCTCTTATATAGAAATTCTTTGGAGCCAAATTCAAATCAGCATCTGACCAATCATGGATGTGTCAAGGGGTGGTGTTAAGCTTCACTGTCCAGGAGAAGTCAGAGGTCAGATACCTTTAGGACTTCATTTGAGTTCATTTCTTAAACAATTGTTCAATATCTACGATGATGCCACTTCAGATGTGAGGCGCTCTCCTTCAGTACTGGTCCCAATGGCCTGGAATATTGGGTCCAGATCTTTGGGGACATCACTCCCCAGTGAATGAGCTCCTTGATTTCACTTTTTGAAACCTGTGAAGTTAGTCTGCTATACAGAGTCCTGAGTATTAGGAGTAGAAGAGAATCAGCAGGTGAAGAAAGCAGTCTCCTCTACTCCTCTATCTTCACAGGTACGTACTGTTGTTTCCAAGAGGGATTACAATGGTAATTCTGTGGTAAACATCCGACATGGAGATGTTTCATTTAAATGTGACTTTTGATTAAGCCATCTTCTGAAATGGTCTCTTATCAGATTTGCAGCTGTGAGAAAGAATCTCTAGATGCTCTGTGTGTTGATTTGGAATCTGCCTGGCAATAAACTGTTGTTCTGGTCCTCCGTATGCTACACTATATAAAACAGTGTCATTCCTATAAAATAACTGGTATTTCCACAGAATTATGTAATGTCAATACAAAAAAGAACATGGATCTGGACAGCCTATTATGGCATCTTATATTGTTGTGTCATTTTTAATATATTGGTCGCAACTTTTTCAGGACATAGTTTTAACACCTGGAGACAGAAATGAATAATAATATATTTTATTGAAAAACACCTTTGTCGGCACTCAAAGACACCGTACAGACATACAGTGGGTATGGAAAGTATTCAGATCCCTTGAAATTTTTCACTCTCTGTGTCATTGCAGCCATTTGCCAAAATCAAAAAGTTCATTTTATTTCTCATTAATGTACACTCAGCACCCCATCTTGACAGAAAAAAACAGAAATGTAGAAATTTTTGCAAATTTATTAAAAAGAAAAACTGAAATATCACATGGTCAGAAGTATTCAGACCCTTTGCAGCGACATCCATATTTAACTCACATGCAGTCCATTTCTTCTGATCCTCCTCGAGATGGTTCTGCTTCTTTATTGGAGTCCAGCTGTGTTTAACTGAAGTGATTGGACTTGATTAGGAAAGGCACACACCTGTCTATATAAGACCTTACAGCTCACAGTGCATGTCAGAGCAAATGAGAATCATGAGGTCGAAGGAACTGCCCAAGGAGCTCAGAGACAGAATTGTGGCAAGGCACAGATCTGGCCAAGGTTACAAAAGAATTTCTGCAGCACTCAAGGTTCCTAAGAGCACAGTGGCCTCCATAATCCTCAAAGGGAAGAAGTTTGGGAGGATCTTCCTAGACCTGGCCGTCCAGCCAAACTGAGCAATGGTGGGAGAAGAGCCTTGGTGAGAGAGGTAAAGAAGAACCCAAAGATCACTGTGGCTGAGCTCCAGAGATGCAGTCGGGAGATAGGAGAAAGTTCCACAAAGTCAACTATCACTGCAGCCCTCCACCAGTCGGGGCTTTAAGGCAGAATGGCCCGACGGAAGCCTCTCCTCAGTGCAAGACACATGAAAGCCCGCATAGAGTTTGCCAAAAAACACATGAAGGACTCCCAGACTATGAGGAATAAAATTCTCTGGTCTGATGAGACAAAGACTGAACTTTTTGGTGTTAATTCTCGGCGGTATGTGTGGAGAAAAGCAGGCACTGCTCATCACCTGCCCAATACAATCCCTACAGTGAAACATGGTGGTGGGAGCATCATGTTGTGGGGGTGTTTTTCAGCTGCAGGAACAGGACGACTGGTTGCAATTGAAGGAAGGATGAATGCGGCCAAGTACAGAGATATCCTGGAGGAAAACCTCTTCCAGAGTGCTCAGGACCTCAGACTGGGCCGAAGGTTCACCTTTCAACAGGACAATGATCCTAAGCACACAGCTAAAATAACAAAGGAGTGGCTTCAGAACAACTCTGTGACCGTTCTTGAGTGGCCCAGCCAGAGCCCTGACCTAAACCCAATTGAGCATCTCTGGAGAGACCTCAAAATGGCTGTCCACCAATGTTCACCATCCAACCTGACAGAACTGGAGAGGATCTGCAAGGAAGAATGGCAGAGGATCCCCAAATCCAGGTGTGAAAAACTTGTTGCGTCATTCCCAAGAAGACTCATGGCTGTACTAGCTGAAAAGGGTGCTTCTACTCAATACTGAGCACAGGGTCTGAATACTTCTGACCATGTGATATTTCAGTTTTTCTTTTTTTAATAAATTTGCAAAAATTTCTACATTTCTGTTTTTTTCTGTCAAGATGGGGTGCTGAGTGTACATTAATGAGAAATAAAATGAACTTTTTTTGATTTTGCCAAATGGCTGCAATGACACAGAGAGTGAAAAATTTCAAGGGGTCTGAATACTTTCCGTACCCACTGTATATGCACAAAATACACATTAAAGAACAGTAAAAACAACACAAGAGACAGAGCAATTGGCGTCAAATGAAATAGGTAGTTTTAAACAGATGTATTAAACTGCTGATGCATTGGAGTTGGAATTTGAAATGGGGGAATTAATCGAAAATGAAGCTATGTTTTTGTCAATCTCTTTTTTTTTTTTTTTACAATCATGCGACTCAAAATTAATAATTGTTTGACAAATATTCATTACAGGTGGTACAGTGATTCAGTGGTTAGCAATGTTGCCTCATAGTTAGGAGGTCCTGTGTTTGAAACTTGCTGTGGGATCTTTCTGCATGGAGTTTGCATGTTCTCCCTGTGCATGCGTGGGTTTTCTCCGGGCACTCCGGCTTCCTCCCACAGTCCAAATATGCTGAGGTTAATTGATTACTTTAAATTGCCAGTAGGTGTGAATGCACCAATGATTGTCTGTCTGTATATGTAGCCCTGTGATAGACTGGTGATCTGTCCAGGGTGTCCCCTGCCTTCGCCCGAGTCAGTTGGGATAGGCTCCAGCACCCCCCGCGACTCTCGTGAGGATAAAGTGGGGTATAGAGAATGGATGGATGGCGTATGCTTCTGCAACAAAAATTGCATTTATTTTAAGGCTTTCAACACATTTTAACCAGGGGTGCCCATAATTATGGAGGGTGCTGTATGTTTTATCTACATTTTTTACCTCAGAAAAAATTATGCCATCAAATTGATATTTTTCACCATACATGCACATTCATGACTCTTGTGTGAAACAGAATATGTTATTATTATGTGTCATCAGATTAGGGGTCATTCCAGGTGAAATGACCAGATATTCCTTGGAGGTGTTGCGGCACCATTTTCACATTAGTCCTAAATTTGCATGCCATTAGATAGTCACAAAAGTACTTTCTATGCAAAATTGTAGGCCTGTAGCTCAAATAGTTTCTGAGCTGTGGGGGTTTGAAATTTTCAGAATTTGGGCTATAAAAAGCCTCTCCAGCGTTTTTTGCATCTTTAAGTGGTTATTTCTCAGCCTCTAGACATACCAGAGAGCTGTACGTTGGTAAACAAGGCCTCTGCATGTAGCTAGTGCCCCACAAACATCCCCAGGTGTTTCCCTACACTCTGTTCAAAAAGAACAAAACATACATAATACTACCATTGGAATGACTACTAATACTTGTATCCCAATTTAAAGGGCTGAAAAGCAAAAAACGATTTTGACATTACCCATGCCATTTTGAGTAAGAATATCTCAGTAACTACAAATATAACCCTGCTGCTTTTTTGTACAGTGATAGAAGACAGATAGAACTGTCTTGTAGAAAAATTTGGGGTCTCTGGTACCTGTCCCACACTGAGATTTTTGCCACCAAAAATAGCCAATTAAAAATCTCATCCAACTTTGGGAGCTCATATTTTCCAAACTGAGGTACCTAGAAAGCTCCAGTTTGCTAAGTTATCACACAAGTTTGTGTAGAATGGAACCCAGGGGTGTTAGAACACTTCTGTGCAGTATTTCTAGTACTTTTAAGGTTCCAAACCCCACTCGTGAGTAGGTATCTCTTAATTTTTTTTAGCATTTTTAGCAAGCCCCCATGGTCTGCAGAGTGTAGGGAAACACCTGAGGATGTTTGTGCGGCACTAGCTACATGCAGAGGCCTTGTTTACCAACTTACAGCTCTCTGGTATGTCTAGAGGCTGAGAAATAACCACTTAAAGATGCAAAAAACGCTGGTGAGGCTTTTTATAGCCCAAATTCTGAAAATTTCAAACCCCCACAACTCAGAAATTATTTGAGCTACAGGCCTACAATTTTGCATAGAAAGTACTTTTGTGACTATCTAATGGCATGCAAATTTAGGACTAATTTGAAGATGGTGCGGCAACCACCATCTGGTGAAACCACACGGAATGACCCTTTGTGTACTTTATAGTTAGCTAACACTAGCTAGCTAAATAAGCTTGCTAACTTTAGTCTATGTATTGAGTGTGTGTGTGTGTGTGTACGTGTGTATGTATACGTGCATGTGTGCATTTATTTATATAGCTACATATTGATTGATAGGTTTGCATGTCAAACATGAAATCATTTTTGTGTGGACCAAAATATAATAGAAACAATAATGCAAATGATTATTCTTAACAAAAAGGGGGAAAAAAAGTCATAAAAACATCTTGATTTTCTTTTGAACCACTTATGGAAGAGGGTAGGGTCCAATCACTCATGCATCTAAGAGTTAAAGACAAACACTTAAATAGTTGTGCAGTGCAGAACTAGAATTGGGACCAAGGACCTTCCTGACAAACAAGTGCTATTACTAGTGATGTTGCCACAACATAACAAAGGAGGGAAATGTTATTATCTTACCTCAAAAAAGGGTATACAAAAACATCAAAATATATAAACAGATATATTACAGCATCGGATATGATGGAGGGTCCACTATGACCTCCAGTAGCAACATACCCACCAGACACTGCTAGTCTTTCCTGCAAAACAATTACTGTAGTAGGGTGTACAGTGGGCTTACAGAGCCAGAGATCCACTTTATGAAGGTAAGCTGACTTAGAGTATTGGCAGGGTACAGCATTTCATACAAACGGTGAGCAAGTACAATGGCAGATACAATATGTATATACAGTAGTGATCACTGGGTGGTTTGCATGTGCTATTCCATAAAACTGACTAAATGTAATCAGATGGAGAGGTCTGGCAGAGAACTGTATGTAACTGCTGCATATCGTATGGTGTTTTACCCACAGTGTATTCATGACTATCTTCTCTACTGTTTTGTATAGAGATAGAGCAATAGCAATAAATTTCTCCAAACATTTGACTTCTGTCTGTCTCCTTGCGCTGTGGCCTGTAGCAGTGCAGCTGGATAGCTCAGTGACTAACATCCTTGACTTTGGCACAGGAGATCAGTGGTTTAAATCACAGTTATCCAGTGAGGACCCTTAGGCAAGGTCTTTGGTGCTGCTTGCCTACCTGCCTTGTATCTACTCTCAGATGTACGTTGCTTTGGATAAAAGTGTCTGCTAAACTTAACTGTAATGCAACAGCAGGTCTGTCTCTCAGGAGTAACATCTGCTGTGGCCTCACATGGCTTTTTGCTCTTGCTTCCACAGCAGCCGTCCACTCGGCCTGATTTTGCACGAGTCTATGATGACAAGGATGCTGTCTCTGTAGCCTGGTTTTTCACGGTTGCTAGGTAACAGTGTGGGGGTTTGCCCACATGACAACACAGAGTCTCAGAAGCTGTGTAAGGCAGTGTGTTTGTCTGGGTGTGTGTGTGCCTCATGGCAGACAAACAGCACTGTCTTTCAGTGAAGCAGGGGCACACTTACTGACTCTCAACACGCTTCATCCTCTCTATCCTCCTTCACATCGGTGGAAGAATCCCTGCTCCGTTCAGATGTTTAACGTTTTTAAGGAGAATTTGTATGCCTCCCTGTCGGCAGCAGCTACGGCTAGAGGCATTCTGTTTTTAGGTTGTATGTCTGCTTGCATGTACATGTATCCATCTATCCATCTGTGTCTCTGTCTGTCCCATTCTTGAACCCGATATCTCATTATCGCTAACTTTCTTCAGATGTGGCACAAGCACAAATGTCTGCTTAACAAATTCAACAATGAACTGTTCAGATTTTGAGAGTCAAATGTCATAGTTCAAGGTCACAGTGATCTCACAAAACATATTTTTGGTCATAACAGAAGAATTCATATGACAATTTTGACAAAAGTTCAAACATAGTCTGACTTAGATACAGAACAGGTCAGACTCTCTAGATGTGGTGAATCAGCAGCTTTTTACACAGCTTACTCCTCCTCTTTCATTATCTACATCTTACCTATATTTAATATCCCCTTCATTGCAGGAAATAAAAACAGAGACCTCCAGGCAGCTATGTCCTTTTTTTAAACGAAAAGCATTTATTTTCAATGAAGATAACATTAAATGAATCAGAAATACAATATAGACATTGACAATGCCACCACATGACTGCTGCTATTATTATACAGTTGTTGCTACAGCTCTGTGCCCAACTGCTCTATGAGCCTTGAACTGCCCTCAGGGGACAAATATAGATTTTTGAACTGAATAGATTGTTTGTGACAACTCATGTTTCGAATGTGAGGAAAAATACACAGCGTGACTTACTGCTACAGCCTGACAAAGACCGATCCTGTCTCCATGTTGGGGATAATTTCAAATCACACTAATTAATGAAGTTACTGCCATTGTTATTCTAAATAAACAAGTGTGTGGAGCTCTGTTGCTTTGGAGATGTTCAAGTGGGTTTGCTGTCGCAGGTTGTAGTGAGAGGAAAGACTTTTGGGGACGAGATGTGTAAAAAGACCTGTGCCGAGTTCAAAATGATAAGTAGATCCGTCCTAGTTGGGATGCCTTTAGAATGAAAGATTGAAAAGATTTGCACATCCATGGGGGTGTAGTCAGCTGTCAAAGACAAGGCATGCACTGGCCCTTTAATGAATGGACCACTCCATTCATATTCGCAGGGGCGAGCTGTATTGACAAACCATTAGATGCACTTAATTTTAATAAAAATATAGAAAGTTAAAGGGATGTTCTGAAAATAAAACTATATTGAAAGTCTAGGTATGACAAGGTAAATGCATGTAGTCGGTGGAAAATGCCGTAGAGACGCAGTCAGTCCATGGCAGATCTGCCGTCCAGCTCCATTTCTCTGCCTCAATGCAGACGGACCCGTTAGCAGCTGCGTCAAGCTAGCAGCTTTAGTGAAAAAGATTAACCGGAAAATGTTACATTTTAATCTTCAAAATAAAAGCACAAGCATGCTTAAGGCTATACGTACCTGCTGGAGTCTGTCCCAGCTGACAGAGGGCGAAGGCAGGGTTCACCCTGGACAGGTCTCCAGTCTGTCACGGGGCTGTTTAAACATCACATAGCACATTTTCAATTACAATATTTTGCCAGGGTGATCCAGGTTTTAGGACTGTTGCTCCAACAGCAGTACGGGTCTGTTTTGTGGATCTGATTTGGACCTGTAATGGACTGGACAACTGCCTCTAGTCCACTGTCACCTGGAGTCGACACCTCACCCACAACTCCTTACAGGATAAAACGTTTAACTACTTGATGGAAAAATGTTTTACAGTATTCATTAGTGGTACAACACAGACAACAAAACAATTAGAAAATCATCTGAAGTGGTTCACTGATGTATATTTTTAAAATTTACATATACTTGTTCTTTCTACATAGGAAAGAACAATGTAATGCTTTGACTTACATACACACCTGGGTAGTATTATCAAGGTGAATCTTTACTCATATCCTTACATAACCATCACAACTACGTGAGACTGATGACCAAATTGTAGCATTATGTTGAAGGTGTTGACCGGAAACTCCGGTGCTTCTCCCGGTGAATTGACAGCGGTGCTGCTGGCTGTAACAGGATGCTGTCAGACTCAGGCCGAACAGACGCACAGACCTAACGGAGACAACCCGCAACAGCATCCTTTGTTTTCTGGAGCTGGAGAGCAAGGTAAGGACATTAACCAGCTTGGTAACGATGCCAACCTGTCTGTCCACCATACCAATGATGACTGAAACATGACTGAGGTCGCTGACGATACGCTGGAGTTGTGTTTTTTTTGCCCTCTTCATTTTCAGTCATGTCTAAACTATGGCTATTGTTCGGCATACTGTCATTCAGGCAGAACATAGGAGGGTTTCATGTAACGCGGCATTAATGAACTTAGCTGAAGGGCTAACACGCGGCTGGGCTCTGTGGTGCTGTGATGTGTAAACAGCTGCCGGAGTTTCGGGTGGCGGTACGGGGCTAGCTTGCAGCGCAGGAGCAGACATTGTAGAACATCCATGGCTGCTGCTGAGGTGGTGCTGGGGGGGAGGGGGAGGAGGAGGAGGAGGAGGGAGGAGGAGGGAGGTGGGGGGGGGGGGGGGGACATTGCGTTGCACCACCACCCTAGGCACGCGCACGCAAACACAGGTGCAGCTGGTGTGGGTGCTGGTGTGCAGCTCCGGACACATCCAGCCACTGAGCAGCTCTCTGCTAACAGCACATAGGGCCGGGCCTGCTGTGTTTTGGGGGCTGTTGGCTCCTGTCCAGGCTTTAAAAGGCTTATTGACTATTATGGTCAGCCTGTGTTTAAATTCCCGTGGACACCCCACTTTTTATTGTAGATGTGGTCGTTATGTTGGTATTTTTTTACAGAAGTGCTTCAGTATTGGTTCCAGTGTGGTTTCAGTAAGGTCTAGATGACATAGCTGGGACATTTATCACGATAAAATCTTTAATTTCATGTCATATTGATCATTGCTGCTGTTTTTGAAAACAGATCAGGAGGGGGAAAAATAATCTCAAATTTTATTTTGAATTCAACCACCAAGTACATACACTACTGTTCAAAAGTTTGGGGTCACCCAGGCAATTTCATGTTTTCCTTGAAAACTCACACTTTTATTCATGTGCTAACATAATTGCCCAAGGATTTTCTAATCATTAATTAGCTTTTTAACATGATTAGCTAACACAATGTGTACCTCTGTACCTCTATGTAGATATTCCAATAAAAATCAGCAGTTTCCAGCTAGAATAGTCATTTACCACATTGACAATGTTTAGACTTCATTGAAAAAAAAATTCTTTCAAACACAAGGACATTTCTAAGTGACGCCAAAGTGATAGATAGATAGATAGATAGATAGATAGATATTTTATCGATCCAAAGGGAACAACAACAGCAAAAAAATTTGACAAATCAGGCAGGTTAGTAACCAGATTAACATTAACATTATGGTTAGAATTTACTCTAAAAACTTGATGTACAGTACTAAAAACAAAGCACTTCTAATTTTAGAATCTGTAGAATACTAAATGTATTAGAGGCCAATATACAGTATTTGCACATTTCAAGGCACAGTGATCTAAAGTGATTTGACAGGAAGTAAAGAAAACCTTATGTAGTAAACTACGTAAGGTTCACAGACATACAATCACACCGGATCAGTCCTAACAGTAGTGTCAGTGGTAATGGTATTGCTAGCACAAAAATGAAAAACACACAAAACTGCATGCAACTACATACATAAACAAATCATTCACAAAGAGAAAGAAATGATATCACTGTATACACATTATGTTCCAATAACAAGTAAAACTCAGAGGAACGAGGAAGGGGACGATGACGAAGCCGCTGCACTGTGCTGAGCTTAAGGATCAAAGTGATTCGCCTCGACTTTGTTTAACCTGACAGGGCCCTGCTCTGGCCTTAATGTGCGGCAGACCAACAGGAGTGTAGCTGTTGGTGGTGGGAACACAGGGCCATAGATGTTTTTAGACTATGAAGCCCATCTTCCTAGGACCTCCATTAGGTGAGATATGTGGGCGCAAACAGAGGTATTAAAGAGGCCTTGTTTGCTGCTAACTAGTGAGCCGTTGAAGACTTGCATGGAAGCCACAGTGGCAGTGATGGAGCCTGAAGGGAGGCAGTGCTTGTTGAATTTGTTCAGGCTCCCAAACTTTGTTTGTTGGTTTAGCAGTGAAATGAGGGCTGTTATAAAAATGGATAATCCAATGAAAAAAACAAACATCACAACCGCCTGACTGCATGATCCAAATCCTTGGCAAAAATGTAAATTTTCAATGTGGTGCTGCCTAGATGTTATTGTTATTTTTATCCCAAAGTGAAGAGGGTTTTGACAGCAGTAACATGCAGATGGCATAAGGAGGGAAAAAGCCAGCTGACAGAACCGGATGATGGCTGGCTTATGCTGAACTCGAAATGTCTTAATTTTTTCAGTTACACAATAGTATTTCACCTTAGATTTGTTATAAATAGGACACACTAGCAACTAGGGATGTGCGCGACTAATCGTTTAATCGTTTAACCGCCTACTTATTTATTTAACGCTTAGTATTTTACTAGTCGGTTAAACGCTGCATTAAGCATCATGCACCTTGTTCTTCGCGCCTCGGCTTCTTTGTAAACAGGCTGAGCAGCCAGGGAGAGAATTGCTCCTCCTCCCCTCCCCTCACACGCACACGTAGCGGGGGGCAGGGCCACACAGTTTGGGGAAGAAAGTTTGGAAAGGTAAAGTGGGAAGATGGCGACGCTCCCGCATAAGAAAATCAGCACCGTTTGGCAGCATTTTGACGCAGCAGATGACAACAAGGTCGCCTCTCGGCTGTGTAAGCAGAAACCAGTGTTGCCAACTTAGCGACTTTCTCGCGAAATCTAGCGACTTTCCAAAGTGTCCTAGCGACTTTTTTTGTCAAAAGCGACTAGCAACAAATCTAGCGACTTTTTCTGCCGTTTTGGAGACTGACAGGAAAACTCGACTCATTCTGCAGCTACTGTTTTCAGGTGCTGCTGTGAGCTTC